>NC_090195.1:9565123-9916998 GCF_024679245.1 Pseudorasbora parva
AATTTGGATGTGGATTATTCATAGTCTACTCACATACACGGGACAAACATCAAGGCATTAAAATGGTACCTATTTAAGATAGATTTCATGAAGCTTGATTAGGTCTATTTAATGTTTACACAAATTCATTTAAGCCACAAAATGTCATTTTTGTCGCTTATTCAAAACAAAGGCAAAGCTTGATGACACATTGATTTCGTGGAGCTTTTATTATGCCGCAGACGATCTGCTTCCGGTACTGCTGCTCATGTGTATGTGGGGCCACATAGCACTGTTTTATTATATTTGATACATTGTGAAAAAAGTTATGTTTAATGTGCGTTTACTCGGCAGCTGCTATAAGACACTTCTTGCACACTCGGTATTAGGCATGGTAAGACATGGTACTCGCTGTAAATCATGAAAACGAGATTAAAGCAATAAGACTAACTGTGTTGAGCTATATACAATGATTAATTTTCTGTCGATGAATGTTTCCAAACACCTGTCTAATAAAACACGCAATATATGTAAAGCGTCTCTGGAGTTTCGATGGTTTCTATTAAATAAATCGATGGTAACGCGGATATGATGTCATTGCGACACATGGACAAAATGTGTCCTGGTTAAAATAACTTATTTTACATAAACATTCTTGGAAACATTTGTAATAATGTTAGCCTGTATGCCAGCTGAACTCAGCCCCGCCCACAACATTTTGACTTCATCCAGAGAGGAGTAATTATGCCAGAACAGAAACTGTTCGGACCAATGAAATTGTCAGAGCGGGCGTTAGACAATAATGGACAGATGATAAACAATAACATAGTCATCCAGGTCATCAAAGGCGCTTGGTTGAATTTGTTCTAATCGTAAATGGAGAAATTGTTCATATATGCATTTAACTTCACTATTTCTCTCAGAAATTATCATCATGTTGGTAAGTACTATGTGTATCCTTAAACTCTTTTTTTTTTTTTACAACTCATGGGGGGGTTAAGCGTTGCTCCATTGCTCTGATTGGTTGTAGGTCTGTCCAATTGAGGTCTTTTCTGGTTCGTTAAAAACACGCCCCATAATTACAGCCCAATGGAGCGGTATCAGACTCATATTCTGACTAGAATTAAGTATGATGTTGTCAAGCTAGGATAATGTAAGTACACAAGTCAACAAAATATATAACATTGTTCTAGTGGTTTTTGGATACTTTAATCCAATAATCTTACATATTGTGCCTTTAACATTTGTGTACGAAAGCACAATAATCATTTAAAAAAAGGAATGGATCATTTTAACCTTAAAATAATGGAAGATAATAGCTTAAAGACATGTGGAGAACTACTGAGGTCCATTTAAAAGCCTTATATGAATCTCTGGGTATGTCTGGCATCATGCAATGTACCAGACTATAGAGAAAGCAAAACCTCTCTCAAGGAAAGACTAAAATTAAACTCCTTGAGTTTGCTCTCCTCAAATCTGACCTCGAAGTTCTGATAAATAAAATCAGTGACCCTCAGATGGCTTTGCAAAGAACACGACTCTCTTGAGCGAACGGGAGCTGACAGGGTTCTTATGAGACGGTTCCTTATAGCAGTCTAAATACAGAACTGGGCCCACTCTGGAAACAGAACGGCGTCTTTCATAAGCAGCCAGGTTGAGCCTGTGAAGAAAATAAAGAAATAAAAGGAATCCATTTAGCGCATTAGCAGGAGGTATAATTGGTAAGATCTGTTTATGCAATTTCACATATTGATTTTGGCTGTGATGATCAAAGTTTAAATTAAATTTAAGCATTGATGAAGCACTGGAAATGTATATTTGTGAAACCCATCACCAGTGTAGAGAGCGATGAAACAGACAGACAGACAGACAGACAGACATATTTATAGATAGATAGATAGATAGATAGATAGATAGATAGATAGATAGATAGATAGATAGATAGATAGATAGATAGATAGATAGATAGATAGATAGATAGATAGATAGATAGATAGATAGATAGATAGATAGATAGATAGATAGATAGATAGATAGATAGATAGATAGATAGATAGATTCGAAAAAATGTTGGGTTGGGTTGAAAATGGCGGACCCAGAAATTGGGTTGTTTGAACCCAGTAAATGGAACCATTCCATCAACTCAGTTTCTGGCTTTTTCCATTTTCAACCCAACTTGGGTTGTTTTTAACCCAGCATTTTTAGAGTGTAGATAGATGGATGGATGGATGGATGGATAGATGGATGGATGGATGGCTTAAATAGGTTATTTTTATCATCTAGGATCTCTGAGTTGGCATGTTGCAGTTCGTACCTCTCAGAGCTTTGGTTTATTTACACACTCCCAATCACCGTTGCAGATCTGGACAAGAACACGTTTGCTTTCTTATTCTCTGTGGTCTGTGGACTTTTCCCACATGCATCTCTGACTCAGAGATTCTGCTTCAGGTGTTGGGATATCAGTAAAAACTCCTGGGTATCTCCGTTCTTGGCCGCTGAGTTGTTTGTGTAAGCTGTGTCTTTGTGAGGTGCTGTGGACGACTCCCAAGGCGTTTAATCTTCCCAATACCACAGGCTTTTAAATAAATCACAAGTGTGAGTGATTGGACGTTGGACACAGTGGACGTTCGACAGGACTATTCCTGACAGAAATCACTATTTACCTCAGGTATGCAAGGCATGTTCAAGGTTCCTACAAACCACTGAAATATTAACACTACCCACCTGCACTTTTTCTCCTCGATGTGAATTATACAAGACGGTCGCAAAGTTCTAACATTCACTATGCTAGCTAACTTACTGCATCCTCTCAGCACATCCCTTCCCTATCTATCTATCTATCTATCTATCTATCTATCTATCTATCTATCTATCTATCTATCTATCTATCTATCTATCTATCTATCTATCTATCTATCTATCTATCTATCTATCTATCTATCTATCTATCTATCTATATATCGTCTATCCATCCGTCCGTCCGTCCGTCCGTCCGTCCGTCCGTCCGTCCGTCCGTCCGTCCGTCCGTCCATCTATCTATCTATCTATCTATCTATCTATCTATCTATCTATCTATCTATCTATCTATCTATCTATCTATCTATCTATCTATCTATCTATCTATCTATCTATCTATCTATCTAACTCTCTGTCTTTCTGTCATCCATCCATATTTGGAATTCTGAATCCTAGAACGTTCTATTGATAAAAAGCATATTCAACTTGGCAGTAAAGTTGCTGGCTGTTAATATTTTGCTCTGGCGTATGCCACTGCTGGTGAAATTTGGCCTGGGGGAGAGAGTGATGGCCCTACACAACCCTCAGCTGATGGCTGTGGGCATGTGCCCGCAGGGCGCTAGAGTAAGTGGCCACAGTGAGGACAAATAGACTGCTGGACCAAACACTCACTGGCCTATTTTATAAAACAAAAAGAGGCAGTATCTCTATTTTCCATCCACATATAACTAACACAACTTGCACCCATGAATTTGCGTTTAGCTTTATTGCTGTTAGCTTTGCTCTCTCTAAGAGTGCCTTGCATTTACCATATTATTCCATTAAATTAAACAAGCATGCAGTATTTTGAAAGTGTAGCCTCCAGAAGTCAAATAATTTCAGTTCTAATTGGTGCCTTGTGCCGCCACTGAAATTTAAAAAACAAGCCAGTGGCGCCATTGCAGTTTTTCCTCCCCATAGCATGGGTGAAATCCATTCCTCCATTTTTTTTTCTTTTCATCGGGAAAAGTACAAACACAGTGAGCGAAAACATTTGTGATGATAGAATTATCCAGTGAGGTATGGGGACAAGGGCAGGATGGTGGAGAGCACAGCATGTCGCTCCGTAACACCCTGCTGCATTCAGCTAATAAGCCCTAAATAATATCCTGTGACCAGCTTGGCTCTTTATCACTGGGATTTGCCCTGTGTAATAAAGTCAAATTAAGCTGGATCAACCATTTTAAACTGCCTTCACAGTGCACACACAATGAGTCTCTGGACACAATGGACTGCCGGTTGTTAGATGGCTGTTCATAAACCATTGGGAATTGCACACACAAGCATTTCCACTGACATCATACAGTCGCTCTCAAATTAATGCAGATGGTTCCTATTTCAGATCACATCCCCCCGCCAACCCACCCCCGCCCTCCTAATTATTGTTCTGGATATTTGCTGTTGTAAGGGAATACACAATGCACAAGTGAACTGTATTGTTAAAAAAAAAATCTTGTTCTCTATATGTTATGTTGTTATGTATTCAAAGTCCTTATAGGGATAGTTCACAGTTCACACAAATTGAAATTGACATAATTTACTCACACACATGTCGTTGCAAAGCTGTATGAACATAAAATATATCAATGAATGATAATACAATGAAAACTTATGAGGACTGAAACTACACTGGACTCCATTGACTTCCATTTTATGGACAAAAAACATAAAAACAAACATGAAACACATCAGGGTGAGTAAATTAAGAAATGTTTGCGTTAGCATCCTTTTAACTGTAGAGAACGGATCATTTCTTCACGTGTATACCTCTCTTGTACATTCATTTTATTCAGTGTTCATTCATTTTTACTAAACATTCATTAATTTGGACTCATTCATGTGCTGGTGGGTTGAGAATCTCAAGTGAGCAGAATCACTGAGAATGCCAAAAAGATGCTGACATATGTAAAAAAAAAAAAAAAAAACTTTCTTCCTAAGTATTTCCTTGTTATATTTTAGATGACTATGCACTTGTATCTTTAGCATGCAGGCTCTGGATCCAATAAAATGACACAAATTGATTAAAAAGAGGAAGGCAAGAGAAAAAGGAGGAAACTTACATAACTCTTCCCTCCAGATTTCATGCAAACCAAATGAGACGTAATAACGTAACATGATCGATTACGCACATCGGTCACCATTCTTTGCATAATTTAAACCACATAATGATCTATATTTAACCATTCAGAATCTCCTCTCCGAGTCTATAAATACAGTGGGAAGCTACAGTGCCGCTGACATTTGTATGGCCACAGTAATGACCAAATGAAGAAAATGTAATACTTTTGCTGAAAATGGCGGAATTAAAGTTTCCTACAATAGAAGCACATTACATGATGAAAGCCACTCTCATCTTTCTTATCGCATAATCAGTTGATGAACTAAATACCTTTAAACGACAATGTGCAGGTTAAGAAAGAACGAAAGAATAAGACACAAAAACACAAAATAACAGTTGACCTTTTTCAAACAAACCCATTTAGTCATGCTCCAGACACTAGCAAACAAGAGGGCCAGACTTTCAGCTTTCAGGTAATGGGCTCTCTGAGTCACTTTCGTCAGTGTTGTTTTAGTCGCCATCAGAAACATGCTTGGATTATTATATTGATTTTTTTAGGCGTCAGACTGGCTGAAGTATAAGATCTTGACCCAGTCCGTCCATGCATTTCCAGGTTTCTTTATCCGTAGCATTACAACTGGGACCGGTTACAGCCACATCCAGCTCTGCCATTGACCACAAATGAGACATCACACTTCAGTTACATCCAGCACAATATATAAAGAGTGCAGAATCCAGTTAGTAACAGAAAGGGTTTGTAAAAAAAGCCTTTTCAATGCATCTAAACCTGGCTTCCCTCCGCTGCACAAGGTCCCACTGCTCTTCAAGGTGACTAATTTCATTTCCCTGATTTAAGTGACCTTTGGCAGAGATGTTTTGACTGTAATGATTTCCTGTCCCTTCTGCTCAGCCAGTAGAGCGTTCTGAGTGGACAGGAGTTCTGCTTTATGTCCTGGTGGCTCAGATAAAATGTGTAATGAGTTGTGCAGAGATGTTCATGTGACCGAGGTAGTGACTGCCAGGTTTGACACTTCAACCCGCAGTCTCAACTACCATTCACCCCATCAATCTCAATTTACACTTCGATGCTGTGGCAGCAGGCCTGGCAACATATTTTTCAGGTTGTTTTACTGACTTACAGGGGGAGTTTGGTAGCCTGGGAAAACCCAGACAACTTCTGGCAAATTTAGATTTGCTCTGCAAGTAGTCTGGCGCATGGCAAAGAGCTCATTCAAGCCCATTTCCAAACCGTCGAAATCGCGGCACTAATCAGAAACATTGGGGCAGGCTTTACACGATGACGACAGCGCAGTAATGGGGAAGCAGGATGCTGCTGTGAAATATCAAGTTCAAGTTCAAGAGTTTTATTTGTCACATACACAGTTATACAGAATACAACCGGCAGTGAAATGTAAAAGATCACTCGTTCAAATCAGCTATCATGTCTGTTTTAAGCGATTTAAACATTCCCTTTTCGTTAAAACCTGAGCAAAGAACAACACTCGGCTAGCAGATGTCGATTACACCGGCTACTTTGATGAGGAGGATGGGGAGTGTGATCATGTGCTAACACACACAGCAGCTCTGGATCTGGCCTTTCTGTGCTTATATCCTCACACTAGATCTGGTAATCATGTAAAAAATGTAAATACTTGTAAATAAATAACTAGCATAACTATGCTCAAGTCTGAAAATGTTCTAACACATCTGAAATGACTGAATTTGAATAAAGTTTGTGAGACACAAATTTCCAAAGACAAAATATTGCAAATCGCATTATAATCACAATACAAATGCCTTACAACAGGGGCAAATGTGATCAGAGCTCGATGTTTTCTGTTCGACAGATGATTTAGTCGATCTGAAATGGTAGGTTTTCCAAAAATGTTGATGGAGTTGCAGTGGACACCAGGTGTTATCATATTTATTTTACAACAATGGCAAAAGTCTACAGAAGCCATTGCAACATCTTCCTCGAAATCACAAACAGAGAATTGCTGTCTCAGATGATTCTCCATCGCTCTGCATGCGTCATCGTCCGTCGGTGACGCGGCTTTGGAAATGATTTGTCTATGAAGCTTTGCCAGCCCATAACTCAGTTACTACTGTGACTTTATGTTCATAGGAGTTTGGTGCTTTTCAGCTATATTAATACAAAGTTCTGTCAAGGAACTCTAGATGGCACAGGCTGATAGGTCTACAAAGGATTGGTTCATGTTGAAATGACAATTTCCTGATAATTTACTCATCCCCATCTCATCCAAGATGTTCAAGTCTTTCTTTCTTCAGTCGAAAATAAAACTTTTTTTCAGGAAAACATTCCAGGATTTTTCTCCGCATAATGGTTTTCATCTACCTTGTAAAGCTGTTGGTTTGGTGTTCTTCTGTCGTTTTTATTTATTTATTATTTTTTTGGATAGGCCTATCTGCCTGGTTTGGATTTTTGTGTGTTTGTTAATAAAAACTGCTACACTTAAATTATCGCCTCAGCTCTTTCTTGCGCATTTGCATCACATTGGATTTTTTCCACGCTTTACACTGTAAGCCAGTGGTTTACACACTTTACACTGTAAGCCAGTGGTTTACACACTTTACACTGTAAGCCAGTGGTTTACACACTTTACACTGTGAGCCAGTGGTATACACACTTTACACTGTAAGCCAGTGGTTTACACACTTTACACTGTAAGCCAGTGGTTTACACACTTTACACTGTAAGCCAGTGGTTTACACACTTTACACACACTTTACACTGTAAGCCGGTGGTTTACACACTTTACACTGTAAGCCAGTGGTTTACACACTTTACACACACTTTACACTGTAAGCCAGCGGTTTACACACTTTACACTGTAAGCCGGTGGTTTACACACTTTACACTGTAAACCAGTGGTTTACACATTTTACACTGTAAGCCAGTGGTTTACACACTTTACACTGTAAGCCAGTGGTTTACACACTTTACACTGTATGCCAGTGGTTTACACACTTTACACTGTATGCCAGTGGTTTACACACTTTACACTGTAAGCCAGTGGTTTACACACTTTACACTGTAAGCCAGTGGTTTACACACTTTACACTGTAAGCCAGTGGTTAACACACTTTACACTGTAAGCCAGCGGTTTACACACTTTACACTGTAAGCCGGTGGTTTACACACTTTACACTGTAAGCCAGTGGTTTACACACTTTACACTGTAAGCCGGTGGTTTACACACTTTACACTGTAAGCCAGCGGTTTACACACTTTACACTGTAAGCCGGTGGTTTACACACTTTACACTGTAAGCCAGTGGTTTACACACTTTACACTGTAAGCCAGTGGTTAACACACTTTACACTGTAAGCCAGTGGTTAACACACTTTACACTGTGAGCCAGTGGTTAACACACTTCACACTGTAAGCCAGTGGTTTACACACTTTACACTGTAAGCCGGTGGTTTACACACTTTACACTGTAAGCCGGTGGTTTACACACTTTACACTGTAAGCCAGTGGTTTACACACTTTACACTGTAAGCCGGTGGTTTACACACTTTACACTGTAAGCCAGTGGTTTACACACTTTACACTGTAAGCCAGTGGTTAACACACTTTACACTGTAAGCCAGTGGTTTACACACTTTACACTGTAAGCCAGTGGTTTACACACTTTACACTGTAAGCCAGTGGTTTACACACTTTACACACACTTTACACTGTAAGCCAGTGGTTTACACACTTTACACTGTAAGCCAGTGGTATGCACACTTTACACTGTAAGCCAGTGGTATACACACTTTACACTGTAAGCCAGTGGTTAACACACTTTACACTGTAAGCCAGTGGTTTACACACTTTACACTGTAAGCCAGTGGTTTACACACTTTACACACACTTTACACTGTAAGCCAGTGGTTTACACACTTTACACTGTAAGCCAGTGGTATGCACACTTTACACTGTAAGCCAGTGGTATACACACTTTACACTGTAAGCCAGTGGTTAACACACTTTACACACACTTTACACTGTAAGCCAGTGGTATACATTCCATTGCTGCATATATTAGTTTTATTTCTGGGTCAACTCTGCAAACATATGGGGCACAGAACTTTCCAGTGATTTCCACATGGCACAAAAAGTCCTTCGGAATTCAGCATAAAGGCACAAACAAAGACGGAAAGGTTATGATTTATAAAATGCGAGCAAGGAGGGAGAAGATGGATAAATTGTTGAGTCGTTTGAAAATGTTTTCATATTCCGCCCTCCCATAGCACACACATTTTTCATTCGTGTGGAAATGACTCTGTAGTAGACTTTTGATTTTTTTGACAATATTGAACATTAAAGTTATGGCGAAGTCGTCCCCTGTAGCCAAGCTTTTCTCATAATGCATGAGCTCGTCAATGCAGAATGAGCATTTTGCAGTACCTGATAGACAAATGGGTTAGCCATGCTCTCTGGGGGTACTGCTCTCCAGAGAGGGGAGAAATATTTGATGTCAGGTTGCTCGGGCTCTTTAGGTGTGTATTAATACAGGCAGCATGAAATATGAACACACATTTTAATATGGTTAACATTGAGTTCTCCATACTGCCTTGTGCTGTCTTGGAAGCATGACCCGGGGAAAAAGTGGCTCTTTAACGTATGAAAATGCACTCTTTAAGTGCTTTGTTCCACTCTGCAACAGGGAGGGGATTCCGGAGGCAGTGCGCAGCCTGGAAGCCTTGGGAATATCATCTTTAACAAAGAGTCTGTCTTAGACAGGCGCCCAGCAACCAAAGAGCTCATCTCAACATTTCAAAAGTGTTCCATCACGTTTCATATCCAGTGGCTGCTCTCGGAGTGTGGAGCTGAATTCAGAAGTCACATTTCTTTGTTTCCTCTTTTTTTTTAACCTGTTAAGAAAAGCCACAGCGGTAACTCCAGTGTGCCTACTCTTAAAAGCTTCCATAATATCGTTCACACACCTTTTGAATTAAAAGCCCACGGGTGTCATGCCCATACAAACATGCCCCCTTGGTTTTTTGATCCAAGTGGAAATTTGAATGTAACCTCCAGAATAACAAACTAAGTAACGAAAGACTGTTTACCTGAAACACAACCTATGTGAAAAAACAATATAAATGTTTTTTTTTCTCATAGTACATAAAATATCTTAATAGCAAGATGTCAAAGAAGTTGCTATATCTTCCATACAGCGAAAATTAATGCTGATAACTGCAAGTTTAAAAGGGATTTTAAATTTGGTTTGATAGTGTTTTTGGTTTATATATATATATATATATATATATATATATATATATATATATATATATATATATATATATATATATATATATATATATATATATATATATATATATATATATATATATGTATAATCTATACAAAATCTGTACAAACAAAGATTTTTTTAAATAAAGGCATTCTTGAGTCCCTGTTCGGTTAATTGGTGTAATTAAATAAATAAACAAATGAACGAACGAAAGAACAAACAAATAAATATAATCTGGGTATTTGGAAAGATTTCTAAAGGATCATGAGACACTGAAGACTGAAGGAATTGCTGAGCTATTGATGTGTAGATAATTTGATCTGCAAAGAATTTGATGAGAAATGTTCATGAATTCAAATAAAAAATATTTTTCAGTGGGACTTCAGCGGGACCATTTCATTTCATTAAATATATATATTTAACAGACGAATATTAGTCTTGTCATATTTAAAACATGATGTCAGGTTGTTTATATTAGTTTATATTCAAAACTATTCAAAACAAAGCTTCGTAGCTGAAGTTTGAGCTCAGAATCTTGGGACATGTGGTCTTCACCTCACAGCTGATGGGAAAAAATCAGGATAGGACTCAGGCAGAAATCATGTCCATGGATGTGATTATTAACGTTACTGTATGAAGCAGAGCAGGACCGAGTGTTGATGAGCTGAGCAAGGCCGCTGGAGCGAATATTGGCAAACACACGGCTAGCGAGCAGCGGGACTTTTATTATGACGGGAGAGTCGCCGGCGCCATTTTCGCTTTTCTGGTCATGAGTATGAGGTAGCGCAGCTCTGTTTATGATATCAGATATATTTAAGTGTGTTTAAAAAGATGTTATGATGTTACTCTGTGCGTTCGCTCAGCGGCTGCTGTGACACTTGTTCACATGACTAAGAGTAAAGCGTTTCTGTAGAATAAAACCGTAAACCGAGAATAACGCAGATATGATGCATTTGACAGATGACTCCCTCAGACGTCCCGGTTCCTTGGTTAAAATAGCAATTTTCTCACAATTTACAAATAGTTGGAAACCTTTGGGATATTGTAAAATCTCAACTGAAAAAAAAAAAAAAATTTAACACTGGTCTAGTGGTGTTTGGATAATTTACTGCAAAAATACTACATAGTGCACATTTTAGGCTTTTAAACAGCATATTCTTTGAATAGAACAGACATTGACACTTTTTGGTTCAGCCAAGCTGTTTAAGGCCAGAGTGCTGACTCAGCCCTAGAGGCTAGAAAAAAACTAGACCATATAAAGCTCTGCTGCTTTCATGGGATATAGTCACACCTGCTTCCCACAGTTGCCTATTGTCATGTGACACTGAAGACTGGAGGAATGGTTAAGCTATTAATGTGGATGGAATGGTCTACAATAGATAGAATTTAATGAGAAATGTTCATGAGTTCATATTGAAATCTGAGTTTATTCTCCAGCTAATCTCATTAAAGTCTAAAAGAAAGAGATGAGATCTTGAAGCCACATGAAGCTGCTCATTTTTATTTAGATACTAATCAGATGTTTGGACAAAAATGATACCTTAAATGCTTTCCACACCACTCGCTCATAAATGGTGACATTCCCTCTGCTTTTGGCAAATTAACCCAGCTAACAAAAATATGTTTTAAGAATAATTTGCTAATGTTCCCAACAAGTTAAAAAAAAAAAAAAAAAAAAAAAATATATATATATATATATATATATTTGTGTGTGTGTGTGTGTGTGTGTTTATACATTATTAAATACCAATAAACTGAAAATATGTCCTGTTACTGAAAGAATGTTTGTTCATAACTTTAAAAGAACCTTGCCAGAACGCTATCCAAAGTTCTGAGAATGTTCCCGGTGAGCTAGGAAAAGGTCTCAGGTTATGGCATCATCATAATAATTAAGCACAAGTGGCTCTTATATCAGGTCAAACAACCGTTCAGAAAGACGAATTACAAACCCAGCTCTTCTGGGGTGTCTTGCTGCGGTTCCCCGGTGCCTGTGATTGACAGGGCCTTCTAGGGACTCAGGAAGGGCTGACGGCGTTCTCCACAAGTCCCACAAGTCTTTGAAGCTAAGGAGCTGAGCAGTGTGCCGGAGCTATTGAATGATAAGGGTTTGAATTAAGGTTCAGCATGAGTTTCTGGCAGGGAGAAGGAGAGAGAGAGCACAAATTAGCATAGAAAGGGCTTGTTCAGCATGGCCCCTGCATCCTGGTGAGGTCCCACCTCCTGCCGGTGTTGCCAGTTTTGTGATCAGAGTTACAGCTTGTTCGACCGCTCTACACATCACAATGAGCTCATATAATCACCAATATTTAATTTAATTTGTTGTTCTGATTTATTCTGAGTGAGAGCTTGTCACCTAAATGCCTCATTGAATAAAGTTATTTCTTATGTTTGGAACAGACCTCTTAAGACCTCTTACAAGCACTAAGCAAATATATTTTCTTATATAAGTCCAATTTTCTAAACTTAAGCACTCAAGTTACTTTGGAAACAAGGTACAAAAGCACAGTGATTTCCAGGTTTTCATGCTGGATGAAATTATGGATGGATGGGTGGAGGGAGGGATTGATGGATGGATGGATGGAAGAACAAAGTACATAATATATTGGATGGATGGATGGATGGATGGATGGATGGATGGATGGATGGATGGATGGAAAAAACAAAGCACATTATATACTGGGTGGATGGATGGATGGAAGAACAAAGTACATAATATATTGGATGGAGGATGGATGGATGGATGGATGGTGATTGGATGAAAGGAATAACAGTACATTATATGATGGATGGATGGATGGATGGATGGATGAGCAAAGTACCTTGTATACTGAAGAGATGGGTTGATGGATTGATGGATGGATGGATGGATGGATGGATGGATGGATGGAAGAACAAAGTATATAATATATTGGATGGAGGATGGATGGATGGATGGATGGATGGATGGATGAATGGATGAAAGGAATAACAGTACATTATATACTGAATGGATGGATGGATGGATGTATGGATGGATGTATGGATGTATGGATGTATGGATGGTGATTGGATGAAAGGAATAACAGTACATTATATGATGGATGGATGGATGGATGGATGGATGGATGGATGGATGGATGGATGGATGGATGGATGGATGAGCAAAGTACCTTGTATACTGAAGAGATGGGTTGATGGATTGATGGATGGATGGATGGAAGAAAAAAACAAGTACATTATATACTGGATGGATGGATTGATGGATGGAAGAACAAAGTACATTATATAATGAAGAGATGGATGGATAGATTACTTATGATTAGCACAGGCCATGGTGACCAAGTACACATCTCTAAAGCATTGCCTTATATATATTCCACAATAAAGCTCATGTATTTACGACAACGGCTTTAGTTGAACAGCATGGAGTTGATCAACTTTTCACCATTCAGTGGCATTACCAGAGTCTCAGCAGGGAGATATTGAGATGTCCTCCTCATAATGTGCGGGGTTCAGGTAATTTCCCTGCAGGATTTGTATTCTTCCTCTTTGATGGATAGACAGGCTATCCGGGAGGATTAAGGGGGGCTCTTCGCGATTTCTTTTTCATTTCTTTTTAATGCCAGTGGTCTGTAATCTGTCATCCAACATCCGATTGCTGTGACACACAGAATATGGGGCTATTTCTGTTTTACTGCTATGTCACAGTGACTATTATAACTTTGACTGTTTTCCGGTTTGTTGCAGAAGATTAAGATCCTGTTTGCTTAAAAAATGCAAACTGGTAATGCAAATAAAATGATTGGAAGAGACAAAACTAATGTCTTGTATTTAGGAAATAAATATCACATCCTTAAGATGAAATGTTAACATGAGCTTATGAGGAAAAAAAAAAGCAGCATTCACAAACAAACCTGAATTACTGAAATTTACCGAACCGAACCTGTAAAGACTGCAAGAGGACAAATAACTCACATAATGGATTAAAGGATGAGGGATTTGCAAGAGCTTTGTTTGAAAGACTGAATATGAAGTTTAGTATGTATATGAAGAACAGGGATTTAAAGGTGTATACACTGTCTGGACCTGTAGACGTCCACCGTATGTTCGTTTTGTCACTAGAGTGATTTTATATAGCACAAGCTAATCTGGCTCAAATCAGAACTCTTGACTCTTTGCTGAAAGATTTCAGATGCACTAGACAGATTCAACTGCCTGCAGAGCACTATGAAAACTGACACAGCCTCTACTGAGAATCTGTACGGTAAAAATATACCAGAACAACCATCTTATAGCATTACTGCATATACAGGTCCTTCTAAAAAAAATTAGCATATTGTGATAAAGTTCATTATTTTCCATAATGTGATGATAAAAATTAGGGCCGGGACTTTAACACGTCAATTAAGATTTATTAATTACGGGACTTTAACGCGTTAATTAATTACGCGTGTTTAACCACACTTATTTTTGCACCGCGGAACGTTTTTCAATGAATGAGTTTCGACGGACCGATTATACTGGAACACCAACTGCCGTTCACGAGTCACGACAACAACAAACCATACTGAACATTAACGAAGAAGCTGATGAGACCGCTTTGCTTGGCCCCATGGATGGGAAATTTTGTTTAAAAAAAAAGAAAGGATGGAAGCGTTGACAAGAGCATGGTTGTGTGCAATATACAACAAGGAATTTGCGTATCACTGCAGCACATCGAGCCTCAAGTACCACAAATACGCTGTTGCTACACTTAATGGCAAACATTGCACTGGTCTGCTGGACTAAAATAAATAAACAATATTTTGTTGATTAAGTCATTATTCAATGGTATACTAAAAATCCATGTGAAAAATTACTTCTCACTGTTCTCGGGTATATGCAATTAAAATGTGATTAATTTCAATTAATTAATTACAAAGCCTCTAATTAATTAGATTCATTTTTTTAATCGAGTCCCGGCCCTAATAAAAATGTAACTTTCAGATTCATTGCACACCAACTGAAATATTTCAGGTCTCAAAATCTCAAAAAATTAACATATTTCATCTGAACAATAAAAGAAAAGTGTTTTTAATACAAAAAAAAGTCAACCTTCAAATAATTATGTTCAGTTATGCACTCAATACTTGGTCGGGAATCCTTTTGCAGAAATGACTGCTTCAATGTGGCGTGGCATGGAGGCGATCAGCCTGTGGCACTGCTGAGGTGTTATGGAGGCCCAGGATGCTTCGATAGCGGCCTTAAGCTCATCCAGAGTGTTGGGTCTCGCGTCTCTCAACTTTCTCTTCACAATATCCCACAGATTCTCTATGGGGTTCAGGTGAGGAAAGTTGGCAGGCCAATTAAGCACAGTAATACCATGGTCAGTAAACCATTTACCAGTGGTTTTGGCACTGTGAGCAGGTGCTAGGTCGTGCTGAAAAACCAAATCTTCATCTCCATAAAGCTGTTCAGCAGATGGAAGCATGAAGTGCTCCAAAATCTCCTGATAGCTATCTGCATTGACCCTGCCCTTGATAAAACACAGTGGACCAACACCAGCAGCTGACATGGCACCCCAGACCATCACTGACTGTGGGTACTTGACACTGGACTTCAGGCATTTTGGCATTTCCTTCTCCCCAGTCTTCCTCCAGACTCTGGCACCTTGATTTCCGAATGACATGCAAAATTTGCTTTCATCCGAAAAAAGTACTTTGGACCACTGAGCAACAGTCCAGTGCTGCTTCTCTGTAGCCCAAAAGTGGCTTGACCTGGGGAATGCGGCACCTGTAGCCCATTTCCTGCACACGCCTGTGCACGGCGGCTCTGGATGTTTCTACTCCAGACTCAGTCCACTGCTTCCGCAGGTCCCCCAAGGTCTGGAATCGTTCCTTCTCCACAATCTTCCTTAGGGTCCGGTCACCTCTTCTCGTTGTGCAGCGTTTTTTGCCACACTTTTTCCTTCCCACAGACTTCCCACTGAGGTGCCTTGATACAGCACTCTGGGAACAGCATATTCCTTCAGAAATGTATTTCTGTGTCTTACCCTCTCACTTGAGGGTGTCAATGATGGCCTTCTGGACAGCAGTCAGGTCGGCAGTCTTACCCATGATTGCGGTTTTGAGTAATGAACCAGGCTGGGAGTTTTTAAAAGCCTCAGGAATCTTTTGCAGGTGTTTAGAGTTAATTAGTTGATTCAGATGATTAGGTTAATAGCTCGTTTAGAGAACCTTTTCATGATAGGCAATTTTTTTTTAAATAGGAATTTGGGGTTTTCATGAGCTGTATGCCAAAAACATCAGTATTAAAACAATAAAAGACCTGAAATATTTCATTTGGAGTACAATGAATCTAAAATATATGAAAGTTTAATTTGTATCATTACATTATGGAAAATAATGAACTTTTTTTTTAGAAAGACATCATAGCTGCACAGTGGTGGTGGTTGAGGAGATTCCGCCTTCTATGTAAAGCGATTTGAGTGGCTATATACATACATATATATACAAAAATTCTGCTCTAATTAGAGTTAGACGGCAATTGCAGTTACTTTATTTACAAAATGTCTAAAGTGAAATACTGAAACAAAATGTAACCATGTTATTTATATTATTACAATACCATATGTCATTATATGTAATGCCACACTACCAGAATAGTGGAATATCACACTTCAATTTTAAGATTATATCGATTTTTTTAAAGAGGAAAAAAAACATGAAAAAATCCAAAGCCCTACAACAGCTGAAGAGCTTAAATATGGACAAACTATGAAAAATGCTTAAAGCCATTGTCAACCTTGATCCTAAAAAATCTGTAAGTCTCATATGAAAAAAAGCAAGTGAGAAAAAAAGTGCAACAAAGCTTTCTGACACTGTTTAAATTGCAAAAGGAAATAATGAAGTGTTGAAGAAAACTGTGACAGCTGTGTACAGTATATGCTCTGATCAGTTGCATAACTGATGAAGATTAAAAACCTTAAAATGATTGCAATATTTTAAATATATTGCAGACTCACATAATATTGAGCTTTTCCCAAATTACAGAAGATTGAGATATTGATTAGTAGTCATACGATGATGCGATGACAAACATACATAAATGTTATTTTCAAGGACCAGGAAGAGACCATGAAGTGCCCATTAAAGGTCCACTATAGTATTTTTGCAGTAAAATAAATAAAAACAACATTAGGCCAGTGTTATATATATTTTGTTCAGTTGAGTTCTTACAATATTCCAAATGTTTCCAACTATTTGTAAATTGTGAGAAAATTGCTATTTTAACCAAGGAGCCGGGACGTCTAAGGGAGTCGTCTGTCAATGTTATCATATCTGCGTTACCCTCGGTTTCCGGGTTTATTCTGCAGGAACGCTTTACTCTTAGCAGTGTGAACAAGTGTCACAGCAGCCGCTGAGCGAACGCACAGAGTAACGTCAAAACATCATTTTAAACAAACTTAAATATATCTAATATCATAAACAGAGCTGCGCTACCTCATACTCATGAACATGTAACGCGGAAAAGCGGAAATGGCGCTGCGACTGTGTCCCGTCATAAGAAAAGTCCCGTTGCTTGCGAGCCATGTGTTCGGCAACATTAGCTCCAGCGGCCTTGCTCAGCTCCTCAACACTCGGTCCTGCTCTGCTTCATACTACAGTAACGTTAATAACCGCATCCATGAACATGATTTCTACCCGAGTCCTATCCTGATTCTTTTCCACCGGCTGTGAGGTGAAGACCACGTCCTAAAATTCTGCGCTCAAACTTGGCGTCATCAAACTACGCCTTTTATTAGAATAGGCGCCCTCTAGTGGACGGAAAAGTTACATGGTGCAGATTTAAATGTGAAACACTTTGGACCAGAAGTTGGGTAGTGCAGGACTACAATGTTTAACACGATCTCATGGTAATGCGTATCAATAGTACGACTGTGAAATCTCGTGGAATGGATACGCCAAAATGAGTTTTGCCGTGCTAATGCTACGCAGTTTTTCGCGTCCATATGATATTCACATTATGGCGTGTATATGACACGCTCTTGGATAGGATTAGGGTGGTGGGGTGGGTGGTTCGTACGTATAATACGCCATAAAGTGCATATCATATGCAAGCGAAAAACCGCGTACCATATGCACGCCAAAACTCATTTTAGCGTATACATTCCACAAGATTGCACACTCATACTATTTATACGCATTTTCGTGAGATCGAGCTCCAATTTTTCTTAGATGAACTGTGATACAAGACACAGCAACATAAATGAAACATACAGATCACAGTTTGAGTCTGGCTAACAAAGGTTCCCAATCTTTGTTTTAGTTTATTTGACATATGCGCTTGTCCAAAAAGAACCCCACACTGTGTTTCCAATTTGCATCCGCAATTTTAAACAATACATGCATTCCCTGGAAGCAAAACCAAGACGTTGCTAGCGCCCTGCTGTATTGTTTCTGAGATGCAATTCTATGCAAATTGAAAGCTGAACGCACAGCATAGAGTCAAACAAGCTACTGTATGCAATATTTAGCTTCTAAATTTGGTGTTCTTCGAGATACAGAACTCTGTGCAAACAACCTATTCCTCTAATTTGAATACATTTGCGAAATGTAATGCCTCAGTCCTCAAAAACACAATAAACATAGCATGATATCACTGGGCAAACAACAGATTTGATGAGGCGCTGCATGGAAACTGATGTCAGATCGGGTTGGCTGTGTCATGGGAGAGTTTTAGGGCGTAGATCAATGCTGTATGCCCAGTCTTCACTCATGACATTTTGAACCTGTGTACAAGGTTTCAACCACAACTATTCAATGCAACTTAATATATCACTGCTCCTACTGTTTTGACAGAGATTACAAACCCCCGGTGACCTAGTGTACGATTGATTTCGCATTGGTTTTTACAAATAAACCAAAGGGCAAAGAGGGGCAAATAAACAGACAACAAATATTCCTTTAGTTATTTAGCATAGAAAACAACACAGCGCAGAGTTGGCATTTGGAGGATTATCAATATCCGAACAGACAAGTAAAATCTCATTGACATAATCAACAACAACAAATCAGGGACATTTTAGTACAAATTGGCCAGATTAAGGATAGAAAAGGCTTTACACCTCTAAATAATGAGGGCTTTTCTAAATTGCTTTGCACAAGTTTTTCCAGGCAATGCCTGAAGTTCTCCGACAGCCATCATATTTAATTTCATTTTGTGTAAAGCTGGACATAAACAAGATAATAATGCTTGAATCCTGTATATCCGAGAACCACTTTTACACATTAAACAAGGAGATGTTTAAATTCAGCTGATCCATTTTACTTTAGTATAAAAGCATTTAACTTGAAGAACGATGGATTAATTGTGACTTGTTTGCATAACAGTGATAAGCAGCATGATACAAATTTGTTAGATAAAAATCGAATTGTACTTCTGCATCTTGCATAGTACATTAAAGGACAACTCCGGTGAGAAATGACCCTAGGGGTAATTAACAGATGGTTACCGAGTAGATCGTTCTCTGGGATGCGTTTTCATGAAAATCGAATGTAAAGAGTTTTATCTCTAAAAACAGATTAGCTTATAACGCTTGTCTATGGGGCAAAGGGTTGGCCTAAAGGAAATTAAACCGCTAGTTAATACCACTAACAAGGCTCAAAATAGCCTCACACTAGGACGGTAGCATAATGAGGGTCCCTACATGCAAACCGAAGGATTGAGAACTTTTTGAGTGTACAAACAGTTTAATAAGAAGATACTTTATAAACACGCATTATACGTTACGGCCAGGCGCCATCTTCGAAAACAGTCTCGACTAGTCGAGCGACGAACCCTGTGCTAAGTGAGCTGGTCGATAGGAATTTAGTTTGTGAAATGTAATAACATGGACATTTTGATTTTGATTTATTTATTTTCTCTCTTGCGTTCAGTGCTTTCTTCTGGAAACAACGGACCATATGAGAATATGTTCATCACTTAGAAGAGTTCATCACTTAGAAGAGCTGTTTGCACACTTACTAAGTTCTTAGTAAGTAAGTGTTCTTATTAAACTGTTTGTACACTCACAAAGTCCTCAATGCTTTGGTTTGCATGTAGGGACCCTCATTATGCTACCGTGCTAGTGTGAGGCTATTTTGAGCCTTGTTAGTGGTATTAACTAGCGATTTCATTTCATTTAGGCCAACCCTTTGCCCCATAGACAAGCGTTATAAGCTAATCTGTTTTTAGAGATAAAACTCTTTACATTCGATTTTCATGCAAATGCATCCCAGAGAACGATCTACTCGGTAACCATCTGTTAATTACCCCTAGGTTCATTTCTCACCGGAGTTGTCCTTTAACTTACATTCAGGAATTTACATCGCTAATTAAACATTTGGGGGGAGAAATATTTATTTATTTGCAATAAATTGTTACTTTTATTCATCAAGGATGCATTCAATTTCACAAAATTGACAATCAAACATTTATAAAGTTACAAAATATTTATATTTCAAATGAATGCTATAATGCTTTCAAATAAAATGCATGTATCACAGTTTCCACAAAAATATTAAGCATCATAACTGTTTTCGACATTGATAATAAGAAATGTCTATTGCATGAGCAACAAATCAGCATATTAGAAAGATTTCTGAAGGATTATGTGATTATGTGGCATATATTTTAAAAAAGAAATTCAAAAAGAAAACAGCAATTTTAAATAGTTATTGTTTTCACAGATTTTTGTATAAGATAAATGCAGCCTTGGCAAACATCATAGACTTTTAAGCAAAATCTTACCAACCCCAACCTTTTGAAAAGTAGTGTGAAAGGCATTCTCAATTTAATTCTGAAAAGTCAAAGCACAAACGAACCTTTCTTTCTACTCTTTCTATGCTTGGTCTCTCTCTCTCTCTCTCTCTCTCTCTCTCTTCTATGTCCCAATAGACAGGAGGAGTACTTTACAGAGAGCAGTGCGGTGACGCCTACAGACTTGATTCCAGTCCATACAGAGCCACTTCATTGATCAAACATGCATCTGAATGAACTGCAGGCTGAGGTGTTCGCTTTCACATCCCAGACGGCCGGTGCTGCTTACCTAAACCAGACCTGTAGTACCACAGACACAGAACAGCCTCAAACAAAAGTTCAACTCCAACAGGAGAAGCCCAGAGCAGTAGGAGAGAGGTCCTAAAAGACAAAAACTCAGATTGCTTTTTCCTGTGTATGAACCACATAAATAGAGTATTCAGTCGTGAAACAGCCTGATAGGTCCTTTACATGCAGTCTTTCTCTGCTGATCCTGCAGCCAATGGGATTGCTTGCTTAACATTTAAATAGTCTGGTTCATTGTTTGCTGTAAGCTAGCCCTGCAACACGCTACCAGAGTTCCTCTGAAACCCTTCACCTTCCCCAGCTCCACCTGTCTCGATCTGCTATGGGATTTATTATTTATACAGCAGCAGCAGCAAAAGCAGCATATCTGTGTATTTATTAGCAGGAGCAAGTCCAGTGTAGCAGTGTAGTAGATCTAGTCTGCCATGACCAAATACAGTCTCTCTCTCTCTGCATGCCCTGTTTTTCATCAGGGGTCACCACAGCGAAAACAATCCGCACAGCGATTTGACATGTTTTATACCTGATGCCCTTCCTGCCTGTGAAAATAGAATTTCTGTGAATTGATTTAATTCACAGAAATTCAATTTGGCCAACTGAAAAAAAAAAAAAAAAACTAGAAAATTTTCAATTGAAGACCTGAATTTTTTGACAGTATGTGAGTATTATATATATATATATTTCTCCACAAAGTACCAGAGATATTGAATTTATGATCCATATTGTTAGATACTGTTCATTTTTGCTCATTTTGGCTTTCATAAACAATTGTCGTTACATAATCTAATGTACAGACAAACTGCAACTCTAAACTCAATTGTGTATTTCAGATGCTGTCAAGTATCATAACCTAAACATCTGCAGAGAGAACTAGATATTAGAAAACCAGGCAGATATAGGACTAAATAAATAATAAATATGAATAATACTAGCATTAATAATATGAAGATATACCAATATTAATACAAATAATAACATGTAAATGTTATATAACATTAGTAAGGTCCTATATAACACTTTTAAAGCATGGTTACCTTATAAAAAGAGGTCAATTTAGTATCAAAAAGGGAATAACCTTAATTTGATACTGTTTACAACCAATTTTCTCTTCTAACTCATCTGTCAATCTTAAAAGAAAAGGCTGCAAATAAAACCTTGAAGAGCTTTAGGGATTTCCGTCATGGAATCATTTTATGGATTTACTTGTAATGTATTTATTTTGTTTCAAATAATTTTTTTGTTTTAATTAAATTGTATGAATTAAGCAGCTCGTAAACATACTTTATCACATGAAAAAAATGGAAATAACCTGTAAAACATGATGGTATTATGCAATCATTTAAGACATTTCTCCTTATTTAGAACCTTTTTTGGAATTTAAAGCATTCTTTATATTTGAGTCAAGGGCCTAGGCCCTAGGGTATACAGAACCCCACTGAACCTTTTTTTTTTTTTTTACTAAGAATGTGTGCTTTTATCTATTGCTTATTCCATGTGGCATATTGAGACACTATTTAGAGCCCCTTCTGTAAATAAATGTAAAATGACTTTTAAAAAAATGGGTCAGCAACATATTACTTGACCTTATATTTTTAAGTCTGGACACGCTCATGTGAATTAAACATTCCTTTCCCTGTCTTTATGACAGATTTCCCGAATCATTAATTTTGGCCCCTTTTCCCTGAATTAAGAATTCAGAGGCCCCTGTGTGAACCAAGCCCCGGGCCATATGCTAAAATTAGCACCTTCAGAGAGGAGACTTTAGTTACCTTAAACTGCCTTGCGCACACACTCTCTCTCTTCTTTCGTTTTTGCTCCCAAATTAGGTTTGCCACATTTGTACAAGCAGTACTTTCTTGGCGGGAAAAACACTGGATGTCATGCTCCAGTTTGTACTAGATTGGCCTTAACTATATATAATCAGAAATGTCTTACCATTATCAAATTTTATGCTAAGCATTTTCAATAGGTAGTGTTTAAGAATTAGACTGTAAAGAGTATTACTAACCTGTGTTGAGGAGTTCAATGGAGTCGTGTTACATTTATATATCAACTTTAATTAATATTTTTCTGCATGTGGAAGCTTGTTTTCACCTTAGAGTAAAAGATAATTGTGATTATAATTATTTAATTGGGAGGTAATTATGAGATAATGTTTAAAAAGGAAATACAGTCACATTGTAAGATACATTGCAGCTGTAAGATAATAAAATCAAAATTAACACATTGAGAAATGTTTTTAATGTTTGTTTTTGGGTTTTTCCCTTGCAAGGTTAATATATTTTAAAATATAATATATTCCTGTGATGCAAAGCTGAATTTTTCAGCATCATTACTCCAGTTTTCAGTGTCACATGATCCTTCAGAAATCATTCTAATATGAAAATTTGATGCTCCAGGATAATTTATTTTTATCAATGCTGAAAACAGTTTTTTTTTTAACAGCATTTCGATGCAATATAGAAATGGACAGTTGTTGACCTTTCTGACTTCTAATTGCAGACTTTAGTGTTATTGTTGAAAAGAAAAAAACTGGAGAAAGACAGAAAGGGAGAGAGAATGTTAAAGCAGTAGACAGAATCCCAGGAGCATGACGAATGAAAAATTAAAGCTGAAGTATATTTCTCACGACATATTGTAAAGGCTGTCAAAGCGATGACGACACTCCTAGCCTAAGATCAGGAAGTGTGGAAGAGAACAAGAGAAAAGGGGCTAAAATGTGAGACGTTGGCTGCCTGGGTGAAGCTACAAAATGCAATCAGAGTCTCAGATGGGAGGTGGCGTGCTGGAAGAGCGGAAAAGTATTGTATCGACATCCAGCGCTGTACAGGGCCACACTGAAACCATCTATGTGGCTTCAGAGTCAACAAGCAAGGCTTGGGTATTGAAGAGTTTACCCAAGGCTAGGTATTGATTTCTGTTGAGGGAGGCAAAATGTGTCTGAGGTATAGGAACTGAGAGAGAGAGGAGCTGTCTTTCCTGTTTTTTATCTGATGGCATTTGCGGCTGTTCTTGAGGTGACCCGAGGATCACTTTAGCCTTGAAAAGGACTTCCAATTTGCAAATTTTCAAGAAAAAAAAAACCTCTGACTGTTAGAATCCATATTAAACTCACATGATGTGATCGGAAAATATCTTCAGCACATTAAAAGGCCTGTTTCTGCTCATGTACATGTATAACATACATATATTGTATATCAGATTTCCAAAAAAAAAAAAAAAAAAAAAACATTAAGCAGCTCAACTGCTTTAAACTGAGCACTAAATCAGCATATTGATTTCTGAAGGATCATGTGACTGGAGTAATGATGCTGAATTTATGACAATGAGAAGAAAATGAGAAGAAAAAAAATCCATAAAATCACTTTGATTTATTAAATTTATTTGCAAGTTATGGTTGAAAATAAGTATTTGGTCACCTAAAAAGCAAGATTTCTGGCTCTTACAGACCTGTAACTTCTTTAAGAGGCTCTTCTCTCCTACACTCGTCCTGTATTAATAGCCCCTGTTTAAACTCGTTATCAGTATAAAAGACACCTGTCCACAACCTCAAACAGTCAGACTCCAAACTCCACAATGGCCAAGACCAAAGAGCTGTCAAAGGACATCAGAAACAAAATTGTAGACCTGCACCAGGCTGGGGAGACTGAATCTGCAATAGGTAAGCAGCTTGTTGTAAATAAATCCACTGTGGGAGCAATTATTAGAAAATGGAAGACATACAAGACCACTGATAATCTCCCTTGATCTGGGGCTCCACGCAAGATCTCATCCCATGGGGTCAAAATGATCACAAGAACGGTAACCAAAAATCCCAGAACCACACGGGGGGACCTAAGGAATGACCTGCAGAGAGCTGAGACCAAAGTAACAAAGGCTATCATCAGTAACATAGTACCCCACCTGGGACTCAAATCCTGCAGTGCCAGGCGTGTCTGCCTGCTTAAGCCAGTACATGTCTGGGCCCGTCTGAAGTTTGCTAGAGAGCATTTGGATGATCCAGAAGACGATTAGGAGAATGTCCTATGGTCAGATGAAACCAAATTAGAACTTTTTGGTAAAAACTCAACTTGTGGTGTTTGGAGGAGAAAGTAGCATCCAAAGAACACCATACCTACTGAAGCATGGGAGTGGAAACATAAAGCTTTGGGGCTGATTTTCTGCAAACAGACCAGAAAGACTGATCAGTGTAAAGGAAAGAATGAATGGAGTCTTGCATCGTGAGATTTTGAGTAAAAACCTTCCATCAGCAAGGGCATTGAAGATGAAACATGGCTGGATCTTTCAGCATGACAATGATCCCAAAAACACTGCCCAGACAATGAAGGATTGGCTTCGTAAGAAGTATTTCAAGGATCTGGAGTGGGCTAGCCAGTCTCCAGATCTCAACTCCATAGAAAATCTTTGGAGGGAGTTGAAAATCCGTGTTGCCCAGCGACAGCCCCAAAACATCACTGCTCTAGAGGAGATCTGCACGGAGGATTGGGCCAAACTACCAGAAACAGTGTGTAAAAACCTTGTGGTGACTTACAGAAAATGTTTGACCTCTGTCATTGCCAACAAAGGGTATATAAAAAAGTTTTACGATTTTTGAGAACTTTTGCTATTGACCAAATACTTATTTTCCACCATAATTTGCACATAAAATCTTTAAAAATCAGAAAATGATCACTGATTTTCAGGATTGTTTTTCTCATTCTGTCTCCCATAGTTGAAGTGTAATTGCAGGCCTCTCTTATCTTTTTAAGTGGGAGTAATTGCGCAGTTGGTGGCTGACTAAATACTTTTTTGCCCCACTGTATATATAATACATTTAATCACTATTTGTGCAAATACTTAAAAAAAAACTTTTAATTGTTTTATAATTTTTCCAGCTGAAGTTCTTTATACATCTAAACCAGCCAAACAGAACAGTGTGTTGAATTATTTTTAGCAGCTTGTTGTTGTCTTTCCCCACATCGTAACAATATTGTTTTTTTTTTCAGAGAGATCAGCAGCTGTGTCATAAACAGACGTATGGGAACGCGATAACGGCCTCATCAAACACTCCCTGCGCAAATAGTTCTGTGTGCCACCGCACACTCTTAACACCAGCACACCCCGCTCTCATCTCCAAACCTGGACATGGAACAAATCTCAAACCACCCGGACAATGTTCATTTCTCCTGTGACTGAGTTTCATGCAAGATGCATCATCTGTGCTATTTTCTTCCATATGATAATGCAGCGCATTATTATATCATATTCCAAAAATGACAACCACTAGCAGACTGTGGCGCTCTTATCTCTGAGCTATGAAAGCAGGAAACACATTAATCTTGGAGGTTGTTGGTCTGTCTATATCTGTGGTTGAGTTTCTTCAGCCTCCGCAGGGCCTATGATCCTGTACCGGGCTCATGTTCCTTTCTGTAAAGATTTTCTGCAACCGTATAGCCTTGCAATCTGTCATTCATAAATATTTGCCATCAGAATGTGTTCAAGTCTAAGATTTCCACCCACATTTCCTAATAGCTACATCGTGGTTATTCAAGTACAAGCCTGGAGGTTGGTGATGTAGGTAAGTATCATTGTAAATATTCTATTACAATAATTAAGGCCAGTGGTTCTAAACTTAACATTTGCAAGGAGGACTAACAGGTGCAAAGTAGTACAAAACCACAAAAGGGCTACAACACATTCTATGATATAGACTTACAACTTACATATACAGTACACCAGTGTGAGTAGCAACACCACAGTTTGCATAGGACTTCGGTTAATGAATGATGTTCTCTCAAAGATTTGAACAAGTTCTTCCATTAAAATGAATTGTTTAAATGTATTGTTCTTTAATAATTTTCTAAAATATTAGCTAAACATTATTTATACATTGCCATTATCCAAAATTATTTAAATGTTACTTTTTTCAGAATTTTCAAAGAACATTCAAAAGTATCCCATAATGTTTGCAAGAGATACATTTTAAACTTTTAGAGAGCATTCAAAAATAACGTTATAATGTTATGTTAAGATATATATTTTTAAAAAAATATATTGTATTGCCAAAGGTTTTGGGATGACTGCCTTTACAAGTTTAATGACATCCCATTCTTAATCCGTAGGGTTTAATATGGAGTTGGCCCACCCTTTGCAGCTATAGCAGCTTTCACTCTTCTGGGAAAGCTTTCCTCAAGGTTTAGGGGTGTGTTTATTGGAAATTTTTGACCAATCTTCTAGAAGTGCATTTGTGAGGTCAGGCAACCATACTGTTCTCAAAAAGATGGGAGCATGAAAATTTAAGAGTCCTTTTCACTGGAACTAAGGGGTCAAGCTAAACCCCTGAAAAACAAATCCCCAACATAATCCCCCCTCAACCAAACTTTACACTTGGCACAGTGCAGTCAGGCAACTACAGTATACATATTGTACCCCCCCCCCCCACACACACACACACACACTTTCATTGTCTTTATAGGGACTTCCCATAGACATAATGATTTTTATACTGTACTATTACTATTACTACTGAACTATATATTCTATTCCTTAACTCCAACCCCTTTCTACATTTTTACATTTTAAAATGATGTGCAGTTTATAAGCTTTTTTCTCATGGGACCTTAATTTAGATCCCCACATTGACACGAGTCCCCATTAATCTGTGTGAATTCAGGTTGAAGTCTCCATCGGGATAGAACGCACGCACGCAAACACACACACAGACAGACACACACAGTTGTTTAAGTGTTCTGATCCACCCAAGTTTCCTTTAATTTTCTTTCTCACATGGTTGGTTTGCTGCTTTTGGTTGCCTGTAATACAATATTGAGAAATACATGGGATAACATGAGTGACCATGCTGATTGTTGTGACAGCCAGTATATCACTGCTGCAAAATGCAATTTCAGTCTATAGTCCCTTTAGCCTGTAGATCTTATTAGCTGACCATGAGAGAGGAGAAGAACAGCTCAACGCAGGTCCACTATCACTCGGTAAGGTGTGTGTAGACAGACATAGAGGAGGAAAAGGCGCAATATATCTCAATAGCAAGACCACTGAAGATTTTAAAGGCCAGATATGCTAAACAGGGCAAATTAGCGCCCTGTAAATTCCTGTGAATTCCCCCCCAAAAAAACACATGTATGAGTGGAAAGTTCTGCGAGTGATTTACTGAAAACACACAAATTAAAGGACATAGAAACAGCCATATCATTTCCATAATGACCAACACAATCTACCCATTAGCATCTAGTTTAAGACATGCTTTTTTGAGTGGGAAATAATGGTGTCCAAATATAAACCTGCATGCTTTTTCGGGGCTAATTTCACACTGTGTGTCTTTAGTTAATCCTGGCAGTAGCTTTTTTTTAATTTTTTTTTATTTTTTTTTACGTCAAAAGATGGTTTGTGCTGATGCAAGCTGTTAGTAAATCTGGCCCTGTGTTTGCAAGCAATTGTCGTTAGAAATGGAAAGCAACAGAAAATCAGAATCATAAATTCAATGAACATTAGTACCACTTTAGCGTGCAGTATTTCAGCCAAAAATCTGCATTTTATTATAAAAAATATCGTTTCCACTAACACATTAGGCAGTACAACTGTTTTTAACAATAGTAATAATAAATGTTTCTTAGGCACCAAATCACTATAATAGAATGATTTCTGAAGGATCACATGACACTGACAACTGAAGTAGATGCTAAAAATTACACTGAATAAATTACATTTTAAAATATAATGAAATAAAAAAACAATTATTTTAAATTTCACAATATTACTGTATTTTTGATCAAATAAATGAAGCCTTGGTGCGCATAAGAGATTTCTTTCAAAAAAATAAAAATCTCACTGCTTGATTTCAAACTGAGAAATTTTATCTCCCAATGAAGTTTACCTACACTCAAAATGACAACTGTTCATCTTCAGAACACAGTTTAAGATATTTTAGATTTAGTCCCAGAGCATATGCAGTCAATGCCCTCTTTACTGTCCATGTCCAGAAAGGGAATAAAAACATCATCAAAGTAGTTCATATGAGACATCAGTTAGTTGATTAGAATCTCTTGAAGCATCGAAAATACATTTTGGTCCTAAAATATCAAAAACTACGATTTTATTCAGCATTGTCTTCTCCATGTGCCTCCAAAAAGAATCAAATGGTTAATGAATCAGTGAATCGATCAATGATTCGGGTCGCCAATGTCACGTGATTTCAGCAGTTGTGAAGCGCCAAACTGCTTAAATCACGTGACATTGGCGACCCGAATCATTGATCTAAGTAACTAACCCTAACTAACCCTTGAACAAACTTATTGTAACACATTTGATGTTTCATGAACCAAATATTGGCACAATGCAATAAAAAACAAAAACAAAACTTATGTGGTATCAGGGAGTAAAAAGGGCCCATTATCAATAATCAGAGCTTATGAGGCTACAGGTGTAGTGATACCCCAAATCCACCTCTGAGTGCCGCCCATGCGGTCTTTAAAAGCTAGGACAGGAAAAGACCGTTCCTGATAGCCAGCATGATGATCTGACATTTGGACAGGACTGACAAATAGAAAAATTCAGGGGATGAAAGACGCGTACTAACCCGTGGCAGCTGTGGTGGAAGAGGGAAGACATCTGTCTGACTCTGGTTTCATCTCGGTTTAGGCTGCTAGACAGGGTATTTGATACGAGACATTTTGAATAAGACATGGTGAACTGATGCTCTTGAAAGATGTGACTAGAACACTGAGTTTGATGGCGTTCCATTATAGAGGATAACAGGCCATGAAACATTTAAAAAGCTGACCTCACTCAGAAACAAAGTAGTACATCACAGTATTTGACTTTGTCATTGTCCAAACCAATAATAAAAAAAATGTGTTGCTCTTGTTAATTTTCTATTTTTAGTTCTCATTTTTAAGTAACACTTTGCAAAAGGTCTGATTTGTTGACATGATTTAATGCATTGGCAAAATATATATATTTTTAGAGCATTGGCCTTACTTTATATCAGGTGACCTTATGTACTTACATCAAAAAATAAGTACAATGTACTTACTGTGTTAACTGTATTGCAAAGCACTTTTGCTGATATTGAGGTGGGATACGGGTAGAGTTAGGCACACTACAAAAAATTAATTACAGACGTAATTACATGCAGGTATTTTTTAAAATGTAAGTACAATGTAAAAACATCTGTACAAAATAAGTGCATTGTATCAAATGATTAGTTAAAATGTTAGTACATAGTAGTTAAGGCCACCTACACTGTAAAAAAATTTGGCTGGTTTTTGTTGGTTCAACTTAAAAAAGTAAGTAACCTGGTTGCCTTAAAATTGTGAGTTTATTGAAATTAAAACTTTGAGTTGATACAATGAAGGAAATTAGTTTAATAAATAGAAACTCAAAATATTATTGTATCTGAACCACATAAAAAATTGATAAATCATGAAAATTGCACTATTTGGCATGTTTCACTGCATCATCAGAAATAACACACAGACAATTATCCAATATGCTTACAAAATCTTTTAATAATATTTTAATAAAGGTTGTCGAATCTCAATTTTTTTTTCATTGTATTAACTCAAAATTTTAATTTCAATGAACTCAAAATTTTAAGGCAACCAGATACTTTTTTTCTAAATAATTTTTTACAGTGTAATATAAAGTGGGTCCAGAGCATTTATTATTCTCAGTGAATGTTGTTTAGTAAAAAATATACATTCACAGCAGATTAACTGATGTTAACAAACACAACTTTGGATTTGAATAATGTATTAGTATGTTGAGATTGGCTAGTTCACCCAAAAATGAAAATAAGCCCATGATTTACTCACCCTCAAGTCATCCTATAGGTGCATGACATTCTTCTTTCAAACAAATTAAATCTGAGTTATATTTATAAAGTCCTGGCTAATCCAAGCATAATGACAGGAATTGTTGCTCTGTTTTTGAAGTCCATAAAAATGCATCTGTCCGTCAAATAGCGTGCTCCACGGGACTCAGGGAGGTTATAAATGCCATCAGAAGTGAATTGATGCGTTTGTGTAAGAAAAATATCCATATTTAAAACTTTATAAAGTAAAGTTTTAGCTGATCGCCTAAAGGCTTACGCGCGCCGTGCACGCATCGTGAACTCCGAGAAGGCACTTTCAACACTTTTTCAAGGAAGGCGATCGGCCCGAAACTTAACTTTAAAAAGTTTTAAATGTGGATATTGCAAACGCAATTTGCTTCAGAAGGCATTTATAACCTCCCTGAGCCCCGTGGAGCACGCGATTTGACGGACAGATGCATTTTTATGGACTTCAAAAACAGAGCAACAATCCCTGCCATTATAAAGCTTGGATTAGCCAGGACTTTTTTATAACTCCACTTTTATTCGTCTGAAAGAAGAATGTAATTTACAGGATGACTTGAGGGTGAGTAAATCATGGGCTAATTTTCATTTTTGGGTGAACTAACCCTTTAACTAAGATGCTGTAGAAATATTGGTAACTGTTCATCAAGTAACTAATGAAACCTCATTGTAAAGTGATGAATTCTAAACTGTAAAAAATAAAAACGGAAAATGTCCTGGTCATTAATTGTCGGAAATTTCCGTTAACACAAACTAATGCAATGTGTAATTTAAAAAACAGGTAAAACACATGTACAAAAACCAATATGGAAAATTTCTTCATATTAATAAAAGTACATTTTTACGGACTTTCAAGCCTGATTTCAATGGTTTCTTAAAATAGGTCTCATGTATTGTTTTTAGCAGATGTTTATCTATAATACTGTATGTTAATGCAGTGTTATTCACACTCCCCGTGAGATGCAAATTAGACAGTTACGCTTTAACCCAAAAACATCTGCACCATGTCAATGACATCGGTGTTGTGCTGAACCCAGAAAAAAAAGGCACTTAGGTTTGTGGGGGAAAGGATCAATACATATCAATCAAAAGTGAAAACTGTCTCATCAACACTTTTTAAAAGCACACTAAAGAAAAAAAACAACAACCTACTTTAATAATTATAATAGTCAATACTAACGGTTGCTTGCTTATATGCCTTTTTTTTTTAAATGTCTTAATGGATTTTTCAATGATAAGCACTTTTCTGAGCCTAAACATTCAATAGTTTTAAAGGATGGCTGTTAGAGCCTTGTTCAAATATTAGAACTTTTTACTGTTTATAAATTACTTTTTTTTTGTTTACAATGCAAAAAGGTTAAGTATTTCTTTGCAGATCTTTTGAGCTTGTCCTCTACTCAAACTTAACTTCCCCTCTTTAATAAATACATCAAATATGTTAAAGACACCATGAAATCAAAATTGATCATTCTTATTTTGGTAACACTTTACAATAAGGGTTGACATTTTAGTTCAAATGAACTTATGAACAATACTTCTACAGCAAACAGTCAATGGTAGCCACTGACTTCCAAAGTATGGAATCATATTTTATCAATACCTAAACATTTTACTGCCTAATTATTTTTATTTGCTCAGCAAGAATAATTTTGACATTTGAAAGAAGATTTTGAGATTTGAAAGCATCTTGTTCATTTTGGATCCCATTAAGCCTGATCTTTAAAGCTGGATCCTGTAAGTTTGCTCTGCACACTGCACACTCACAGACATGTTGTTCTGGCTGACAAAGAAAGAAAACAAATTGTGTCCCCAGACAACTGCAAACAAAATATTACTGCATATAATTGTACTTTGTCCTTTTGTCTGAGTGACAGTGAAGTTTTGCACGAGTGGGAGGTTCATTGGGAATTATGAATCTGATCAGTGACAGGTCCATAGACACATCTACTGGCAGATTAATGAGCCGGATCTCCATGTGGGCTTCTGGTGCTGTTCTGACAGGCTTTGCTTCAATGATCATGCATTACTGAGGAATGAGGACCCCACCTCAAGTGTGTCTAAAGGGAATATCGGGGTCAGTTTGTGTTTATTTGCATTTGAAGATTTCTCCCGTGAGGATGGGGAAACTTGGATGATTTGATTGTGAGAGAGTCCTTGGTGAGGCAGGAACCATTTCTTTTCTACATTTGCAGTAATTTGCCTGTCACGTCGTCCGAATGTCTGCAAACCGCAACCCCACAATTTAATCAGATGAAATTTCATCTGTTCTCTGCCTATTATTTGCAAAAAATTAATAACAGTTGCCTGACTAAGAATGAGAATAGAAATCATATCCCTGCTCACTCTGAAACGACCTGGATTTTACTTCTGATGTAAAGCTGTAATGCTTCCTTCTCCGGAATATAAAAAAAACAATCTTCCTCGTCCTGTTAAAAGTCCATTATGCTCATTGCCATTGTAAATACGGAATCTGAAAAGGACACGGTCATCTTATGATGGTGGGGGTGGGGGGGTGGGGGGGGCATAATCTTAAAAATAATATATTTTTTTAAATAGAAAAGTATATAAATTATATACCAATCAATTACAAAAATATGACAATACAAATATCATCAAAATGTAAAAAATATAGTAGAATGAATACTATAGTATAAATAAAGTAGCCTACATTAACACACACACACACACACACACACACACACACACACACACACACACACACACACACACACACACACACACACACACACACACACACACACACACACACACACACACACACACACACACACACACAAGTCAAGTTTTGCACACAAAAACTATTCTTGTCGCTTCATAAAATAATGTAGAGCCACTGTAGTGAGATGGACTATTTAGCAACGTCTTGAGAGAGAAAATGACACTTGTGTCGATGAAAGCCTTTCTGAGCCATCGGTATTTTGATTTTTGAGTGGAGTATTGAGAAAGAAGAGCAATATTCTTTTGTTCTCCTTTTATTTAAAGCTGCACTATGCAACTTTCCGTCCACTGGAGGGCGCCTATTCAAAACAAAGGTGTAGTTTGATGACGCAAAGTGTGAGCGCAGCATCTTGGGAGATGTGGTCTTCACATCACAGCCGGTGGAAAATCGGACTCACGTTCATGCATGCGGTTATTAACGTTACTGTAGTGTGAAGCGGAGCAGGGCCGAGTGTTGTGATCCTGAGCACGGCTGCTGGAGCGATTGTTAAACAAATATCCGCCTCGCGAATACCGGGACTTTTATTATGACGGGACGGGACACAGTTGCCGGGCGCCTGCACTGATCTGCTCTTCCGGTTATGATTATGAGGTAACGCAGCTCTGTTTATCATATTAGATACATTTAAGTGTGTTTAAAATGATGTTATGACGTTACTCTGTGCGTTCACTTGTTCACACTGCTAAGAGTAAAGCGCTCCTGCCAAATAAAATTTACTCTCGAAACCGAGGGTAGCGCAGATATGACCCGATTGACAGGCGACTCCCTCAAACGCATTGCTGAAATGTCCCGGTCCTTAGTTAAAATAGCAATTTTCTCACAATTTACAAATAGTTGGAAACATCTGGGATATTGTAAGTACTCAACTGAACAAAATATATAACACCGGCCTAGTGGTTTTTTGATATTTTACTGCAAAAATTCTACATAGTGCACCTTTAACAAAACACACGTCAGGAGAACCAGCTGACGGCGCTGATCTCCCTCCATTTGTTTTGCTTCTCAAGTCACGTTCGCTTTCACGCTTTCAGAGTCTCTTTGAGATCTCGTCTGACTGTGGATATGTTACTATAATTGACAGGTGTGTGCTCTCACGGTCCGGACAAATCTTCTAGTGTGTGCATTCAAAGGATTATAATGCTAAAAATTGGTTGTCTTATGTCTATGGTCTCCCACGGTTTGAAAATCGTGTGACATTATAAAAAATTATGTCAATAATTACTCACCCTCATTTCGTTCCAAACCCAAAAGACTTTCGTTCGCCTTGATCACACAAATGAAGATCTTTTTAATTAAATCCGAGAGCTTTCTGTCTCTCCATTGACAGCTACGCAACTACCACTTTCAAGCCCCAGAAAGTTAGTAAAGACATCATAAAAAAAGAAGATAATTTACATGTAAACTACAAAAACGCAATGAATGTGTGTGTGCATGTGTATTACCTGCTCGTAGTGTTTCTTTACAAAGTAGTATCGCCACTTCACCTGGCATGAATAATACCGCAATTTTAGTTGTTTTGCTGGATCTGTGTGAACGGGTATCATTCTGACAGCATAGGGTCTGTACATGAACTTTTGTATATATCTTAGCGGTTTCAATGTGAGACAGGATACCCTATGAGGCCTCTACTGTCAATAACTCTTGTCTAGGCAGGTCATCATGTCAAGGTCACCAATGATGCTGTAAAAAAGAACCGCTCCACTAAATTACACGGCAAAACGCCATCACAGAAACACAGGCCGCTTTTGAGATTTTTATAATGTAATATAGATGTGTTGATTGAGCCCTTCTGTCTCCTGGGGTTTAAACTTTGGTTCATTTGCACTAGAAGGCTGTGCCGCGGTGACAATACCACCACCTGTGAATCGTACTAGGAACGGCACTACGGAGACGACGGTGGGGAATTTGAATGCTAGACCATCATTTCCAGCATCCTTCTCTCCTGACAGGGCATCAAGAATAATAAACAGTGATCCCGAGGGAAGACACGGCTCAGACCTTTGATGGAAATGAGGGTTCAGCGTTTGGCAGCTAAAAAGATGTGATAAACGCCTCAGTCATGGGTCAGAGAGGCGGTCAGAGCTAGAGAGAATCTCTTGTTGATTGCATTCTCGAAGATGCTTTGTTTATAGTCTGCTTGAAAACGGCCTCTGGACTTCTCTGTTCTGACAAATGAATATGTTTCATTTAGAGGAATATTTCGCACAGCAGGTTTACACCCTGATGGCTTGTTTGCGCAAATGTGCTTTTGGTTGTGACAAGTTTAATGAGAGCGGCTGAAAACTCACAAACCCCCCACAATTTACATCAAGATCTCATTACTCGTAGGTATCTGTGCATGAAGTGTGGTTCTAACACGTTTTGAATGATTGCACAGACACTGAAATGTGTATTATTAAAATATTGACCAAGCACACTGAAAACATACACACTGAATGTCTGAACAACTTCCATTCACGATATTTAAATATGTTCAATACTAATTACATTTATTCACCTGATTTGGCATACACTTTAAATAAAACAAAAAAAATAATAATCAATTTCATCAGCAAGGATGCATTATATTGATCAAAATTGACATAATGCTACAAAAAATCAAATAAATGCTGAACTTTTGACTTTCTGTTCATCAAAGAATCCTAAAAAAAAAAAAAAAAAAATCCACAAAATTATAAAGCAGCACGACCGTTTTCAACATTGATAATAATAATAATAAACATAATAATAATAATAATAATAATAATAATAATAATAATAATAATAATAATAATAATAATGATAATAATAATAATAATAATAATAATAATAATAATAATAATAATTGTTTCTTGTGCAGAAAACCATCATATTAGATTGTTTTTGTTATGAAGGATCATGTGACAATAAAGACTTGAGTGATGATGCTGAAAATTCAGCTTTGCCCTCAAGGAATAAATACAATTTTAAAAATATAGAAAATAAAAGCAACGTTGTTTTAAATTGTAATATTATTTCACAATGATAAATGCAGCTTTGGGGAGACAAAACATAAATATAAATCTTACTGACCCCACACATTTTAATGGTGGTATTTTCAGTGCTGCATTGAACTCAGATATTAAATAAGATAAAAATGTGATATTATGATGAAATATTAAAAATAAATGTACATTAATATTAATAAATGTTAATAAATATGATTAATAAAATACATCAATATCTATATGAGAGTAAAATGAAGCAGATTTTTACCATGCAGGACGGACGGACAGACGATGATAGATAGATAGATAGATAGATAGATAGATAGACGGACGGACGGACGGACGGACGGACGGACGGACGGACGGACGGACGGACGGACGGACGGACGGACGGACGGACGGACGGACGGACGGACGGACGGACGGACGGACGGACAGACAGACAGACAGACAGACAGACAGATAGATAGATAGATAGATAGATAGATAGATAGATAGATAGATAGATAGATAGATAGATAGATAGATAGATAGATAGATAGATAGATAGATAGATAGATAGATAGATAGATAGATAGATAGATAGATGGATGGTTCGATAGATAGATAGATAGATAGATAGATAGATAGATAGATAGATAGATAGATAGATAGATAGATAGATAGATAGATAGATAGATAGATAGATAGATAGATAGATAGATAGATAGATAGATAGATAGATAGATAGATAGATAGATAGATAGATAGATTTGGAAGTCATTGATTAGCTAAGCAGTTGCCAAGAGAACCTCTGCAAATGAACAGAAAATGCACAAATGACATTTACAATCAAAAGCCAGATGAACAGGGTGACTGGGTGTGGAGTAGGGCCAGAGAGAGGAGTGTTTGGTTTGTGAAGGCTCAAATGAGCCAGTTATGCATCTGATTTATTGATTGTGTGGTAAGATGTTGCAGTTCAGTTCATATTGAACCCTACTCAATCAATCTGACAGCTGCGACTCGGATTCGACTCAAGCTGTCTCCACAATGGAAAGGGAACGTAGAGGTTGACTTTAGTCACTCTCATGGGAGCCTATACGTTCTTAAACATTAATGGAAATCGCTTAGTATTCAGACCATCAGCACTAGAATAAGTTGGTAAATGACACAAACAATAATGCAACATAATCTCATTGGCTCGTGTAGCTACATGCGTGCATTTTCAACATCGACACACAATAGAAATATACTTATTTATCATATACTTATGCTTTTACATATTGTATGAACAACTTTTTTGTTTTCTTAGAGGTACAATCTTGATTTTGTTAAAACCCTTTTCTTTAAATATGACAGTACAAAATGTGTTTACTATACAAATAAAAATCAATGACGAAAAATGAGATCACACTGAATAATGAGCTATATGCTAAGCTACAGTTTCTCAATTTAGGATGAGTTATTAAGTGATAAAATCTCTAGGGATGAAAGATACAAAATGTCCCAGCACATTCTGTTACTAAACTGCTCTGCTGTGCAGTATCAGCCCCATGAAGGAGATGTTTGTGATGGCTCGGTCAGCAATCTTCTGTCTTAGCCACCACCTCCAGGTGTTTGAAGCTTAGTCCTGCGACTGAGCCAGCATTCTTTAAGCTAGTGAGTCTTCTCAAACCTTGTAAGGAAGCTCTTTGCCTACCACAGAAAGACATAGAAAATGGTTGCCACCGCAAAATTCGGCCATCATTTATTCAAACACATCGTTCCAAACCTCTATGACTTATCTTCTGTGGAACATAAAAGGTGAAAGAAAGGTTAAACAAATGTCATTTTTTTTTCCCTTACAATGTAAGTGAATGGAGTTTAAATTGTACAAAAATGACATAAAAGTACCTCAAAATTGGTTAAAATTAGTAACAGTCCACGAGTTGTGTTATATTCCAAATTGGTAAAACTTTAGTTTAGGGTTAATGTTAGTATAAAGCACATATCCCACTCAATTAAGCCGGGTACACACTGTATGGTTTAAAATAGTCCTTCATAACTTGCTTGTCAGACTGTACAAGCCTGATCGGCTCAAAACCATGTCACAATGTAGGATGTCAGTTGTCATTAATGTCGGACTATACGGCAGTCAAGACGTGTTAAAAACAGACACATGCAAGAAGACTTGTCCGGAGTTTTACGTCATCAATCCGTGACACGTTTGTTGACTGTGAGCTGTATAAGGGATGGATATAGTGGCTATAGCAAAGAAAAACAATCTCTAGCGCTAACCCTTAACCTTGGGTCTTTAGTGACACGGAAGGTCATTCACTACACTTCTCCTCATTCATTTGTTAAAGTCAGACATCTACCTTCTTACTATTTCTCAATCAATTCAATATAAACATTATAACAAGAGAAACAAACAATACAATTATAAAAGAAGGCCTGCTTTTCCATTCATTTTTTGTAAAAATTGTATAGGGTCACTAGCGACCCAGGGTGTGTAATAACAATTTCTCCACAACAATAATTCAGTCTTTTATGACTAAATGTATGATTTAGTCAACATGACATCATGACTTTGCGTAAACATACACGCCACTTTCTAAAGGCAAGTGGCGTGTTATCTATACGCATTTTGAGCTATCCGCGTGTATGTGTACACCGTGTGATTCCGCGTGTATGTCTACGCCTAAACGAACCATCATCTCCGCGTGTATGTCTACGCCATGTGATTCCGCCAACCTGATCTGACAGAATTAATACTTATAGCCTAATTTTATATTTTGGAGCAACTTACTCCACTCCTACCCTAAACCTACCCACTCTCAACAATATAAAACACGTAACAGGCAAATAAATGTACAGTCACATGTATTTATTGCAAAAACGGACCAAAAATAGTATAAAAGTATTAACTCATGTTGCATTCCAAGTCTTCTGAAGTCAGACGATATCTCCATGTGAAGAACAGAGTTGATCTTAATGTTTTAGTCGCTGAAATGATGATCGCGCCCCTTCGTGAACAGAACACACTACCACTCGTAATATTTCTGATTCAAATAATACACGAGACGACAATGATGAGAATGATGCGATCGGTCACGAGACTTAGAGAGCCAATGGAATTTTACAATCAAAGCTGACGTAATGACACAATTGGTCACGAGACACACGACAGCCAATGCTGTCAGAGCTGACGTGACGTTTCTTCCGGCGGCAATATTTGAAATGTATTAATCTTTGGCGGATGGACTCGACGTTACTGATCGCTTTTGGGGATTTTCTTCACATAAATCAATCGCTTGGCCTCGGAACACTTGGAGTATTTGTACTTTCTGAATAAATTATGCATGCAGTCGTATCTGCCTGTTATCCTGTTTTTTATAATACACAAATGGGTAGGTTTAGGGAAGGGATTGAGTTACGCTTTCAAAATGTGTCTGAATATGTGTATCCACAAGGTAAATGGATTTATAAACATACTAAATCGTTTTTTTGAAAATGTAAAAATGCAGAATGTTTCTTGTGATGGGTAGGTTTAGGGGCTGTGTGTGTGATGGGTAGGTTTAGGGGCTGTGTGTGTGATGGGTAGGTTTAGGGGCTGTGTGTGTGATGGGTAGGTTTAGGGGCTGTGTGTGTGATGGGTAGGTTTAGGGGCTGTGTGTGTGATGGGTAGGTTTAGGGGCTGTGTGTGTGATGGGTAGGTTTAGGGGCTGTGTGTGTGATGGGTAGGTTTAGGGGCTGTGTGTGTGATGGGTAGGTTTAGGGGCTGTGTGTGTGATGGGTAGGTTTTGGGGATAGGGGCAGTGTAGGGGGATAGAATGTAACGGCGTTGATAAACACGCTAAAAAGCAATTATGCGTCTTTATAGCATGCCAAAATGGCAAACGAATTGGCGTGTCATTTCATGAGATCAGTCTGGATTTAGTACAAATGACCTACCCCTAACCCCGCCCCTAGAACCTACCCATCACTACAGTATAGAAAATTTGTACAAATTCATATGAGTGAGGTCATACAAATTCTTACAAATTAGCCACCTTATACAAATACGTAAAACTGGCCATGAGATAGCATTCACTCATAGTTACTGCAGGCAGAAAACAAAAGAATAGGAATTATCACCAGCAAAACTTTGAATGGCACAGCAATTTACTGCAGAGCTGTCACTTAATGGTGGATCTGGGGAAGAAGCTGTCAGCGATCAAAATATTCATTTTGCAGATGTTGAAAATTATAGTTTTGAGACTATGTTTGAGATGGTAAATGTGAGCCAGATGCTGAATGTACTGGGGAATGTGCTCTGATGAGGATAGTGATGATGATGGTATAAGACATCTGCTCAAAATGAACCCTTCCGAGCTCCAAAAGGTAACAAAATATGCTTCATTTTATTCTTGTGTTGTTACTCTAATATAGGAGAGTTTTATATTATCGGGACAGGTAGAGATCCATCTGTGTTAGATATAGAGTTGGATATTAATGGTGAAATATCCATGCATTTAAGGGTTAATGTTGGTCCTAATGGCTTGTCTTGCAAAGAGTGCAGCAAGCGGTGGTTTGTTGTTGTCGCACTAATTGTACCTATTGTTTTTTATTTGATGGTTATCATAAATGTAAACCGTCAGAAAAAGAAGATGTAAGCTGGTCACAAAAAAATGAAAATAAATAAAAACTCATGAAGGCAACAAATCGGAATTGGACATTGAGACCTGCAGTTTAAATGCGGCCTAAGTCTCTCTGTCTACATGTCTGAGATGGTCTTAAAATGTCCTTGAATAGAGATAGATGGCTCTGCGTTCTCTGGGCTCAAGCTCGTTCTGAGTGTGATCTTTCATGTAGTCACACAGCAGACATTCATCATACCAGCGACATATCCTGGCCGCCCTGTCACCAAATATGCAGTTTTGATGTAAAGTGGGGAAAAAATCAATACACGCAGATGTTAGAGTAGCTTTTATATTGTGATTAAATACAGTGCGCATTACACACTAAACAAGGGTTAAAAGCTCTCCTGTCCACGGACCCGTGATTGAGGTCACGTATTTGGGAGCATTCACTGTCTTTTTTCTGTCAGTGTTCAGACTCCGTGGCTCCAACCAAAGGGGCTCACAGTCTCCAAGGAAGAGGAAGAAATCCTATAAATATTTCCTATTATGAATCTATTTTTGAATAGTTATGAACATATGCAAGGGCTGAACAAGCAAGGTTCCACAGTGCAAAATATCATTTTCCCTTGCCTATACAGCCCGTACAAGTTTTCCCTGAGGAGGTCAGGCAAATTTGTGTTTCACCGATGTACTTTCTCATTTTATTCCCGTCTAAATCAAACTTGTCTATGTAAAAATCACATCACAAATTACCTATTGTTTTCCAGATAACTCAGGAGTCCTATGAGAAATGCCAGATAGGACTGTCTGCAATTGCAGTGTTCAGTTTCTCCACGACGCTTCTCGTTATTTATTTGACCTTCATTGAACGCCATAACTAAAGCTACATTTTCCATTCTGCTATACCTTCATTTTGGATTGTGGACCTTTTTGCCAGCATTCTGTAAAAAGAACTGCTTGCATCCTGGTGGTCAATATTAAAACACAATTAATAAGGAACAGAGACTGAACAGCCACAGGAGACGCATGTATGATTGCTCACTTAAAGATCATTTTATAAACACTATGGTAACACTTTATTTTACAGTGTCCTTGTTACACGTTACATGTAGTTACTATAGTAATTACTATAAATCATGCATAATTACATGCAACTAACCTAAACCACATCCCAATCCTATAGTAAGTACTATAGTTAATTATTATTACTCAGTACTTAAATGTATAATAAAAATACAAATAAAAATAATATTTATTATATATTAAAGGGTAAGTTCACCCAAAAAGGAAAATTATGAAATTAATTACTTACCCTCATGTCGCTCGACACCCCTAAGACCTCTGTTCATCTTTGGAACACAAATGAAGATATTTGTGTTGAAATCCGATGGCTCAGAAAGGCCTTCATTGGCAACAATGTCATTTCCTCTCTCAAGACCCATAAAGGCACTAAAGACATCGTTAAAAAGTCCATCTCACTACAGTGACTCTACAATCATTTTATGAAGTGATGCGAATAGTTTTTGTGCACAAAAAAAACTAAATAAGAACTTATATAGTGATGGCCAATTTTAAAACACAGCTTCCTGAAGCATCGGAGCATTATGAATCAGTGTATTGATTCGGATTGCGTGTCAAACCTAAACTGCTGAAATCACATCACTTTGGCGATCCAAATAAAAATAATTTTAGTGATAAGATTTGCATATTTAATGAGCTTCAGCTCCCCTGTCAGTTCAGTTCACATGAGCAAGGGATTGTTTTGAAAGCGGCAACCAGAATGATTCTCTCGACCACACTGTAAAAAAAAGGCACATTTTGAAATTTTGCAGTACAAACAAACTTAAATTATGTTAAACTGACTTTAAAAAAATGAGTTACATCTTCTATAACTAATAAAAAAAGTTTAACTTTTCTTAACTTATTTTGATGAGTTAAAACAATGTAAAAACATATGTTGTCATAACTCGTAAACGTCTTTATCAAACAAACACAATGATTTATTTCTCACCCACCCTCGATTGATTAAAATATTATTTTTGTATTACTTTGCCTGCCCGATCGGTGGATATAAGTGCAAACCACACACACACACACACACACACACACACACACACACACGCATTTACGCACGCCCAGATCAATAAAGGAATATTATTTCACTATTTGAGATTCACCGGCCTGCCAATAGGCTTACGTTTTGGGATATAAGCGTGCTGCACCATTCCTGTCGGATCCAATATAGTAGGCACAGCATTGTGCTTTAATCTCAGTATGTCTGCAAATCCAGCTCGACCTGAGACTTGTTTACAAACGATTCTGCGAAATGAAGCAAAAATGCATACAATGTCTTCCCCACATGAGCTAGAACTTCATTAAAAATAAATGAAGTATCACACATTCCTAATATTAGCTTATGCAGCGACTGTGTTCTTCCACAACCAGGAATAGTTCAATATCTTGCTATCTTCTTCGGCATGTTTAATGCTGCTGGCTAGCGTGATCCGAACAGCTCCACGGGCCGGTGGGCGGGACTTCTGAATTACACATGCTTATTATTCTGTAGATGAGGTGTTTCATCACAAGAAGACGTCAAGATGCGAACACGATCGTTTTCTGGGCATGGTGTCTGTAAAAGGTTTTCTTTGATTAACAAGGACGTTTTCAGCTCTGAAACTTACAGGATATTCTTATATTACCATGACCTCTTATATATCAAAAGCTCAAGCGAAAGTTGATTTCTCAATTCATCACCCCTTTACCGCACAAGTCTTGAAAAGTTAAGCCAAAGCCTTTCGATCGCCCTCAGGTGGTTGGTATCAGTATAGCTCATAAACCCCACCCTATCTGTGTAATCAAATGGCACGTGAGACAGACTAAACAATCAAATTACACTTTAAACATATTTTTTTCAAAGATTTTTTTTTCAAGGTTTCTGTCATCATAGGTAGTTTTTTTTTTATCACACTGATGTAAGTTCAAGCGAGTTTGGTTTTAGTTTGTTATTTGACTACAACATTTCTACATTTGAAATCCTAATGAGTCGTCTGCAGTAAACTGTACTAACTGCTTCTGCAGGAGTGTGGGCGTGGCTTTGAAACCGCGGCGCCACTTCACGCTCCCTACTGCGCAGACTCAGCTCCCGAATCAACTGTCAGCGCCATATTGGGACATTGGCGGCTTCACTTTTCTACAAAGGAAGAGACTAAAGGTAAGTCGTTCATATTTAATTACAGTCTACGTTCCAAACAGACTATTTAGCTTTTCTAGTAAATTTATCTTGGTTTAAGGACATTGGACAACAAGACGAAAATGATTTTTTTTCTGCATTTCAATAACATCATAAAGAGCATTCATCACAAAGAGAAAGCAATAAATAGGTTGTAACCCCGATGGGGGTTCTAAGTTTTGTTGATTAATATTGAATTTGATTAATGTGCATGTCTAAAAATGGCACTGAGGATGAGCGCCAGAGAGAGAGAGAGAGAGAGAGAGAGAGAGAGAGAGAGAGAGAGAGAGAGAGAGAGAGAGAGAGAGAGAGAGAGAGAGAGAGAGAGAGAGAGAGAGAGAGAGAGAATCCTTAACATTCTAAAGCAGTTTGATTCAGATCTCTCTCCCAGCCTCTCCGTCTCCTATTGGTGCTCAGGCGAACTTATTATCTGCTCAGCATGTGAGAAGCTTCAGGTCTCCCGCTGATCTGCTTTGCCCCGAGGCAGTTATAATGATGAAGTCTGTATCAGCCATGTCACAGGAACACTGATTCCATATGTAAGTGAACTAAGCAATGACTATCAGTGTTCCAGCCAGCTATCAAAGTCCTGCCCGTTTCTATCAGCACACCTGGAATGTTAGTATTTTCAAATGTGTCCAGATAAAACAACAGCGCTTTAATTGTGTGTGTGTGTGTGTGTGTGTGTGTGTGTGTGTGTGTGTGTGTGTGTGTGTGTGTGTGTGTGTGTGTGTGTGTGTGTGTGTGTGTGTGTGTGTGTGTGTGTGTGTGTGTGTGTGTGTGTGTGTGTGTGTGTGTGTGTTTCATATACCATGAGTGTGGTGATGTCTAAAACCAGTTCAAATCAGGTAAAGAGACATTAGCAGGCAGATACATAGTACCAAAACAATCCTTGTTAAGCCCTTTAAATTCAGACTCTCTCACCTCTGGAGAAGAGCATGTTAATTGTTTTCTGCCTGGCACATTAATCATGATGCAAAGCTCTGCTGTTTGATGTGACGATAATTGCCTGTTTTATCTGTGTTACTGACATAATATGACTACTCAACTCATTCTTAACACAAAGATGGGCTAAGAATATAATGCCTTTATATTTACTGTTAAACATCACATCATACTGAAGTTTATGTTCAAGCCATTTATTTGTCCAATTAGATAAACTACAAGAAAGAAGATTATTTACAAAGGATTCTTGGAATTATATTAGATAATCCTTATTCCACCAAGCACTAACCACTATCATTAGAGCCAACTCAAATTAAACAAATTAGTTCCATAAAATCAATTTGTGAGTATTTACAACAAATTTTTTCTTTTGCGTTCACAAAACGGCACATTTTAAGTCTAAATTGTTTAATTGTTCAGACAAACTGGGATTTCTATTCCCCAACTATTTTTATTTCCCAGCAATGATTTCTATTTTCCTAGGGAGAGTAAATGCTAAAATAAATTGTTATATAAAAAATAAAAATATATATTTTTTTAATTCATTATTTATTTATTTTTGCAGAGGCTATCTGCACTAAATGAAAATTGCAATAGATACTATTTACACTCAGTGAAAACAGCATATTTTCTTAGCGATACTTGCTATTTACACTAAGGGCAAATAGCTAGATGCTGTTTACTAAGTGAAATAACAAACTAATTTAAAATTGTGATATATTCTATTTACACTGAACTGTAAAAGGAGCAGTTCTTTGCAATATGTGTACATAATTAAATGCTATTTATACTTTATTTTGACAGATATAACTATTTGCACCCCAGTATGGTTGTACATTAACACTATGCAATAATAACAGAGTGTAAATTATTATATTTATAAAAAATCTTAAATGGATGCTGCCTTAAAGGGTTAGTTCACCCAAAAATGAAATTTTGTCATTAATGATGTCGTTCCACACCCGTAAGACCTCTGTTCATCTTCAGAACACAGTTTAAGATATTTTATATTTAGTCCGAGAGCTTTTCTATTCCATCAATGTAAGTGTATGCACACTATACTCCATGTCCAGAAAGGGAATAAAAACATCCTCAAAGTAGTCCATATGTGACATCAGTTGTTTAATTAGAATCTCTTGAAGCATCAAAAATACATTTTGGTCCAAAAATAACAAAAACTACGTATTTATTCAGCATTGTCTTCTCTTCCTGGTTTGTTTTCAATCCTCAAATAAAGATTTGAACAGTTATGAATCAGCGCCAATGTCACATGATTTCAGCAGTTTGAAACGCAATCCGAATCATGAATCAATATGCTGATTCATAACCATTCTAATCTTTATTTGAGGATTGAAAACAGTTATTAATGACATAAATTTCATTTTTGGGTGACCTAACCCTTTAATGGCCCTCCCTACACCTACCCCTCTCCCTACCCAATAAATACTTTAATTATTATTAAACATTTCATTAGGCAATTTATTTACACTTTTAGAAAATGTTCTTAATTTTTATATAAAGTAAATTCCTTTATGATGCGATCTGTGATGGGAATGGTGGATTTGAACTCGGGTCAGTCGCATCAAAATCTAGTTCCACAAGCCTTACGCCGCATTCACACGGGGCGTAGGCGTTAACGCTTGACGGAGGGCGTGGCTGAAGCGGGGTGCTGACGCGATCGTCATAGTGACAACAGCCAATCACATTATCTTGCCGCTTGGACCAAAACACAACACAGCTAGTCTGTGAGACAAAATGGATGCCTATTTGGTGTTATGTGTGTATGCGATTGCCTGTGTAGTTGTTGTCAGTGCACTGCACAGGTGCTCAAAGCTGTTGGCTAGCGTCTGCTGTAGGATATTTGCATACGGCGATCTGATTGGATGACGCCTGCGCTGGCGCTTGAAAAGTTGAGAAATCTTCAACTTCTGCCGCTTGGAACGCGAGTGAAGCGCCGCGACGTAACCCACAATTCAGTTCGGCAACGGATGATGTCACCCATTCAAAGTAAAGGGGAAGCGTTAACGCCTACGCCCCGTGCGTTCATTACTGCTCCGTGAACCATTCAGACCATAGACCGTTAAAAATCCAGACGCAGCTCCTGGACCACTACGTGATATTCTTCCCGCTGTAAGCGCTTTTTCAGGATTTAATGTACTTAACAGCTTCGTGCACCTGTGCAGTGCGCTGACAACAACTACACGGGCAATCGCACTCGCACATACAACCAAAAAAGGCGCTTTTTTGTGTTGTGTTTTGGTCCAAGCGGCAAGTTAATGTGATTGGCTGTTGTCACTATGACGATCGCGTCAGCACCCAGCTTCAGCCATGCCCTCCGTCAAGCGTTAACGCCTACGCCCCGTGTGAATGCGGAGTTATACGCTTTACTGACTACGGGATTGAAAATGTTGAAAAGTGTGTTTTTTTTTAATGTTGTTTGGTCCAACCAGGCATAGTTAGGTGGAGCTAGTACAAATGCAATGTTAGTTTAGAAGAGTTTATGTTAGGTTAGGTTTTTTGGAGGGTTTACCATCATGGAGACAATAGGAGCATGAGCTTAGTTTGAGAACAGATAAGTTAAATGTTCTATAATGCTGCACACATTTAGTAAGTGTGATGTTATGCAAATGGTTGCATTGTTTTATCAATTAGCAAGGTATCATTTATTAGCTATTTAAAGCAAGCCAAGTTTCAAACTAAAATGGGGTCTGCAGCATTTCTAAAAGTGTCAGATTTCGAGGGTCAAAAACTCTGGAGTCGTGTGGACGGTAGGTGTAATCGTAGAAAAGGCTGTGCGTTTTAGAACGAAAATGCACCGGTGTAAACAGGTCCTAAGGCTTGTGTATGCCGAATGACTTTAAACTGAATATGGGCCACATGATATGATGTCACGTTCTTGGACAATGCCATTGGTTTGATATTTTTTTTAATCTAATGCAATAGCATTCATACATTTTTAAGTATGGATTAAGTCCTTTTTGGATCAAATACTTTTTGAAGCTACTGCAGAACAGCTTAAACACACACAATGTTCAAATATAATGATCACCCTGTGATCTGTGGTAATTTGTTCTAAGCGCATCTGGCCTTATTATTCCAGATGTCTATGCAGTCAACTGCATATCGTGGCAGGCAGGAAATCTTTGCCCATTACATCTGGGTGCTTTCCCGCCCCACGCTTTAATTTTGTTCGAGTCGGGGGAGATTAGGGGTCTTCTGTGCTTGCTGTCATTGAGAGTGTGGCTTGGCAGGTGAGTCAGAAAAGCATGCTGATAAGGGCACCTGCTCTCTGCAGATTTCCCAGGAGAAGGAAGACGACGAGGTGGCCGGGGCAAGGTGCTATGCAGGTAAACACGGGTCGGTCGGCTCCATCAGAGCACACCAGGCACAGCTGAAGCCTTCCATTTACTGATAGACAACTTACACGCTGTGAGACCACAAAGTCCTGTTGGCAGAATCAAAGGGTGTATGGGATCATAACATATTTGGATTCAATAACCTGGTTAAAAAAATCATGCACACACAAACTAATTAATAAAAACACAGGGCTGTCAATTCATAATAAATTATAATGATAGTATAAATGTATTACATTTAATTAACTATTGCAATTAATCACATATTGATCTATATATACATACTATATAAAAATAATAATAATAATAATACAATTTTAAAAAATCCTGCGATGTTGGGATGGGATGGAATGGGATGGGTTCACGGTGATGCCATTAAAAAAATAATAATAATAGGGTTTCCCAAAAAAACTTTCAGTGTAAATTTCTTAAAAGAACAACTTTTTTTTTTTTATAGAATTAATAACATTGTATGGATCTAAAGAACCCTATTTAGCCATAAAAACCTTTTAAGAGTATATACACTGATCAAGCATAACATTATGACCTAATATAGTGTTGGTCCCCATGTTAATGCCAAAACAGCCCTGACCCATCAAGGCATGGACTCTGCTGTGGTATCTGGCACCAAGGTGTCAGCAGCAGATCCTTTAAGTCCTGTAAATTGCGAGCCTAAATGGATCGGACTTTGTTCAGCACATCCCACAGATGCTCAATTGGATTGAGATCTGGGAAAAATGGAGGCCAAATTTTTCCTGAAAGGGTGCTCATGGTCACCAATGCTTAGGTAGGTGGCATGTGTCAAAGTAACATCAACATGGATGGCAGGGCCCAAAGTTAAAAGGTGAAGGCAGAACATTGCCCAAATGCATTACACTACCTCCACCAGCTTGCCTTCTTTCATAGTGCATCCTGGTGCCATGTGTTCCCCTTAGTAAGCGACCCACATGCACCCGGCCATCCACGTGATGTAAAAGAAAACGTGATTCATCACACCAGGCCACCTTTGGTATTTAATACTCTTGGTTTTTTTTTTTTTTTTTTTTTTTTTTACCTTTATTTAACCAGGAAAGTACTCATTGAGATTAAAAATCTCTTTTTCAAGAGTGTCCTGGCCAAGATAGGCAGCAGTACAACCATACATACAACACAGAATACACAATAACATAAGACAACTAAAATAGCAGATACAACAAGAACAAATCATTAGCATATCATGCATAACAACTACAGCCAGATGTGGCTGCTTCCAAGTCAGTTAATATCCTCTTAAAAGTAACCAATGAGACAAGCTTATTAAGTTTCAAATGTTTCTGTAACTTGTTCCATGCAAAGGGAGCAGCAAAGTTAAATGCCTTTTTCCCCAGCTCAGTTCTAACATTTGGTACAGATAGAAGAACAAGACCCTGGGACCGAAGATTGTAAGTCCCAATATCTTTTACACTGATGTAGGTCAGAAGGTAGGATGGAAGAAGACCTAAAATAGCCTTATATATAAAAACATACCAGTGTTGAAGTCTCCGTGTTGACAGAGAAGACCATCCAACACGTTCATACAGTTCACAGTGGTGAGTGAGGACTTTAAGACCAGTGATGAACCTCAAAGCTCCATGGTATATAGTATCCAGTGCATGTAAACTTCTAGCATGTTCTAGAGCAGTGGTTCTCAAACCTGTCCTGGAGGACCACCAGCCCAGCACATTTTGTATGTCTCCCTATATCTGACACAACCATCAGGTCTTGCAGTCTCTACTAATGAGCACCTGAGTTGAATCAGGTGTGTTAGATGAGCGAGACATACAAAATGTGCAGGGCTGGTGGTCCTCCAGGACAGGTTTGAGAACCACTGTTCTAGAGCATTCTATTATATGATATAAGTAGTCTATAAATTACTGATACAATCTGGTCAATTGCAAGTCATGGTTAAAACCAAGGAGCTGAATGAGGGTGTTTTGTGGATGCTTACACTAAAAGAAAAAGGCTATAAAAGTATTTCCAAATGTGTTCAAGTACCAGTGGCTACTGTGCAAAGCATTATCAGAAAGTTAAAGGGCGTTTCAAGGATGTGGTAGAAGCCAAAAGTGACCCCTGCGCTAGCAAGACTGGAAGTGTGGGAGGCAAAGAAGAATCCAAGGATTGTCAGCAAAGCTATCCTGAATAATCTGAGTAATGCTGGTACCAACATTTCAAGGCAGGCTCAGAAAAGCTTGCCTAGCCTTTGCAAAATCTCACCTGGACTAATAATTTAGTTATTTGGACATAGAGATGTGGCTTTTGTTTGGAGAAAAAAGGAGAAGAATTCAACCCCAAGAACACCATCCTCAAGGTCAAGCATGGTGGTGGAAACATAATGCTTTGGGCTTTGGGCAAAATGCTTTTTTCCAGCCAATGGGTTAGGCAACCTTGTAAAAGTAAAATGGCATCATGAAAAAAGACATTAATACTACATTAATATTCTGGAGCAAAACATCAGACAACCTGCAGAAAAACCTGGCCTAGGGATGCAGTAGACCTTCCAACAAGATAACAACCCCAAATACACAGCAAAAGTGGTCAAGAAATGGTTGACAGAGAACAATATCAACATTTTGAAGTCCAGTTGAGAATTTGTGGAGAGAACTTTAGACCAGAGTGATGGCAAGGAAGCCTACCAACCTCAAGGACCTGGAGATCTATGCAAAAATCCCAATGAAAATGTGCATATTGTCACCAATTATAAAAACAGTTTGACAGCTGTGATGAAAAATGCAGACTTTGCCATTGATCATTGAGAAAGGGTATCGATAATTGTGGAAATGTAAGAAATAACACAATGTCTATAACACATTTCTAGGTTTTCAACTTCAGATTAAACATCCTGGAAAGCTTTTGTCAAACTCAGTTTAACTATTTGGAGAACAATATATCTGAGAATATTTTATAAAGCAGACCCTTGGGTGTTCAAACCTTCAGAGCTCATGTACCATCAAGCCTCCTGTTTACTCTCCATCAAAAGAGCTTGAAACAAACGACCATTTCCATAAAACAGTGGGAGCGCCAGTTGCCCGGGAGCATAAATATATTCCCTTTCATTGCAAGGAGCCAGTCAGTACTCAGGCATCATGTGAAAGCGGGTCTGAAGCTTATGTGACGGGATCCAACAGCTTCTCAAAGACAGAAGTATTGGAGTCAGTCTGCTTTGATGGCATCTCTAGAAAGCTCCTCATGACTGTTGTGCCCCAGCAGGACTAATCTGAAAATCTAACTGACCCTATGGGGAATTAGACACCTTTAGACTGAGAATATTGAAATTGGATTTTTGTTTTGTGTCATGAATCAAATTTCCAAGCTTCCCATGGGAGAATATTCATATTATTATTATTGATACTGCTTTCTTGATAATATCACACATATAACTGACTGATTTTACCGACTCTTACGCCAATAAAAAATCTTTATATTATATTTGAAGCTTCAATAATACAATTTAAATAATTGTATAACATATTCAATTATTAAGTATGAAATTTTGATTTCCTATATTTAATATAACAACATTTTGGAATTTTTTATAATAATTTTTTATAATAAATAATAAATTCTGCAATTGTTTTGTCTTGTGGACTATATACAGGTCCTTCTAAAAAGATTAGCATATTGTGATGAAGTTCATTATTTTCCATAATGTAATGATAAAAATTAAACTTTCACATATTTTAGATTCATTGCACACCAACTGAAATATTTCAGGTCTTTTATTGTTTTAATACTGATGATTTTGGCATACAGCTCATGAAAACCCAAAATTCAAAATCTCAAAATGTTAGCATACTTCGTCCGACCAATAAAAAAAAGTGTTTTTAATACATATTATGTTATAACTTATGTTCAGTTATGCACTCAATACTTGGTCGGGAATCCTTTTGCAGAAATGACTGCTTCAATGCGGCGTGGCATGGAGGCGATCAGCCTGTGGCACTGCTGAGGTGTTATGGAGGCCCAGGATGCTTCGATAGCGGCCTTAAGCTCATCCAGAGTGTTGGGTCTTGCGTCTCAACTTTCTCTTCACAATATCCCACAGATTCTCTATGGGGTTCAGGTCAGGAAAGTTGGCAGGCCAATTGAGCACAGTAATACCATGATCAGTAAACCATTTACCAGTGGTTTGGGCACTGTGAGCAGGTGCCAGGTCGTGCTGAAAAACAAAATCTTCATCTCCATATAGCTTTTCAGCAGATGGAAGCATGAAGTGCTTCAAAACCTCCTGATAGCTAGCTGCATTGACCCTGCCCTTGATAAAACACAGTGGACCAACACCAGCAGCTGTCATGGCACCCCAGACCATCACTGACTGTGGGTACTTGACACTGGACTTCAGGCATTTTGGCATTTCCTTCTCCCCAGTCTTCCTCCAGACTCTGGCACCTTGATTTCCGAATGACATGCAAAATTTGCTTTCATCCGAAAAAAGTACTTTTGACCACCCAGCAACAGTCCAGTGCTGCTTCTCTGTAGCCCAAAAGTGGCTTGACCTGGGGAATGCGGCACCTGTAGCCCATTTCCTGCACACGCCTTTGCACGGTGGCTCTGGATGTTTTTACTCCAGACTCAGTCCACTGCTTCTGCAGGTCCCCCAAGGTCTGGAATCTTTCCTTCTCCACAATCTTCCTCAGGGTTCGGTAACCTCTTCTCGTTGTGTAGCGTTTTTTGCCACACTTTTCCTTCCCACAGACTTCCCACTGAGGTGCCTTGATACAGCACTCTGGGAACAGCCTATTCGTTCAGAAATTTCTTTCTGTGTCTTACCCTCTCACTTAAGGGTGTCAATGATGGCCTTCTGGACAGCAGTCAGGTCGGCAGTCTTACCCATGATTGCGGTTTTGAGTAATGAACCAGGCTGGGAGTTTTTAAAAGCCTCAGGAATCTTTTGCAGGTGTTTAGAGTTTATTAGTTGATTCAGATGATTAGGTTAATAGCTCTTTTAGAGAACCTTTTCATGATATGCTAATTTTTTGAGATAGGAATTTTGGGTTCCCTTTCAGTCGGTCACGTTCGACGTACGTCAGAACTGAACCGACGAATGGGATCTTACTTTAGAGACCAATCCTACTTCGAGCATCTAACAACGAGCCAATGAAATTTGGCATGCGATCACGCATTCCACGCTCCGCCCCGCAGCGCGGGTATAAAACAGGAAGTGGAATGATAGATCAGCGCTTTCTACTTCGGAGCCGAACAGTGCTATTTGCTGTTTCTACGAAGAGCTTTCTGACTACGAGTCTACAAAGTGTTTGAGAGTTTGCCAGTGCGGGTGATACGGCGCGTCAGTGAGAGACCGTCTACATCAGTGATTGAGTGTTCAAAGAGCTGTTGGTTCGCTGAGCGTTTCCTTACACACATTACAGTTGGTTCGCTGGGCGCTACACACACATACATATCACTGAGAGCTCACACAGGCTTGCAGATCGAACTGTGTGGAGCCGCGGTCATCTCCCTGAGTGCTTCAGCACGCTAAAAGAGCAACTTCCATTCACAAAAGAGCAACACGGTTTGACCCTGCGTCTTTTTCAAGATGTCATTCAAGCCGTGTGTTTCTGGGTGCGGTCGATTTCTGTCTCCGCTTGACGGACACGTTCGTTGTCTCTCGTGTCTGGGCGCACAGCACGCTGAGGCTGCGTTCGTGGATGAGACATGTTCCCATTGCGGGAATATGTCCATTGCAGTGTTGCGGTCCCGTCTCCAGTACCTCAGAAGAGGTGGAACGCCATCGTCCATCCCCCGATCTAGTGGTCCTCCAGCTGCAAAGCAGAGGGCTACTACTTTGGCTGATGACCTTGGTGGGGACCTGAGGGTGTCGGTCAGGGTAAACCCGACGGGTCTCACGGCTCCTCGGGCCCCTCCCCCCTCCACTGTACCGGTGGAGCTTCCGGAAGGGCGCGCTGACCTCCCACGTGGAGCGCCAGTCGTCTCTTTTGGGGCTCCGGTGTAGAGCCGGTATCTTCCCGCATCCTCGCCCCCAGTGGCCAGGAGCGTTAAGTGCCCGTTCTAAGTGTCGGCTTGCGAAACGCCACTCCCGCCCTCTGGGCCGGATACGTGCGTCTATTGTCTCCAGTTGTGTTCCCCGGGAAACCGGCTAACCCTGTCGAGCTCCTCCGTCACCCCTCCGGTGTCAGACGTTGCGGACCGTCTGACGCCAGGCCTGCACCCGTATGCATATTGGGTTCCATATGTAGCGGTTCCCTCACGGCAACCCCATATGTGTATTCTTCCACGGTACCAGCTACCCTTCGGGCTAGCCCCGTGTCTTTCCCTCGACAGAGCTCGCTCTGTCGTCTCTGGGCGTGTTCTTTCCCCCCTTCAATCAGGCTGGAACCACCCCAGAGACTGCCATATGTTGCACTACCCTGCCAGGTTAGTCCTTATGTGTATTCTGCCACCTCTCCTTCCCTGAAGGACGTGGCCCCGCAGCGTACCCTCTCTCTCAAGAACGAGGTAGGCACGCTTTCCCAGCGTTATCCAAGTCATTCTGAGTGGGTCTTGCAGAAACAGCAGTGACTGTACTCCCTGCTTGGAGCCCTGACTTCCGTACCATACTAGACGGTGCAGTGCGCTCAAGCAGGACGCTGGAAGGGCCAGCATCCTGGCGTTTTCCATAGGGATCCCATTCGTCGGTTCAGTTCTGACGTACGTCGAACGTGACCGACTGAAAGGGAACGTCTCGGTTACGTATGTAACCCTCGTTCCCTGAAGGAGGGAACGGAGACGTACGTCCCGTCGCCAGATGCTGTGCTTCCGCTGGGAGTCCGGTCACCTTTCGGCTCCTCAGCAGGAAAAGCGCTGATCTATCATTCCACTTCCTGTTTTATACCCGCGCTGCGGGGCGGAGCGTGGAATGCGTGATCGCATGCCAAATTTTATTGGCTCGTTAGTTGTTAGATGTCTCCGTTCCCTCCTTCAGGGAATGAGGGTTACATACGTAACCGAGACGTTTTCATGAGCTGTATGCCAAAATTATCAGTATTAAAAAATAAAAGACCAGAAATATTTCAGTTGGTGTGCAATGAATCTAAAATATATGAAAGTTTCATTTTTATCATTACATTATGGAAAATAATGAACTTTAATCACAATATTTTTGAGAAGGACCTGTATATATATTAAAGAAATTATGTAAAATATCTTATTTAGGACAGTATTAAATTAAAAATAACACATTTTTTATTATCTCTTATATTTTGTTAAAATTATTTACATTTTTACAGATTCTGCAAGTGGTTCACATACTTTTTCTTTTAAAACTTGTGTGGCCCTGATCAGGATTTTTTCAAAAACCGAATGGCCTGCATGAAACGATTGAATATCCTATTTTCCTCGACTAAACATCTGAGCGTTTTTTTTAGAAATTCTCAGTGATCAAAAGGCATTCCTTATTTAGTCTGTGTATATGCACATAAAAAAAAAATACATCTGCCGTAACAGCCAATCTGTATATAAGAGTGAAGTACTGACTCCACTTCCAGGCACGATCTAATCCACAAATTAATGTCCTGCGGCTTGAAACACTCTTAGAAGTACAACTGATACCATTTGCCATCATTTTGCAAATACAGTCACGTCCTTGCATTAGCGTCGTCATGCATGCATTTGCATGTGTTTTGGTTCCACTTGGTCAATTTAGACATGCAACATCTGACCAACTATAAGTTCTTTTTCATTCTCTCTCCCAGCATGTGACTTTTGTGCCCTCAAGCACAAATAAGTCAGGCAGGAAACACATCATCCACACCAGATCAGAAGAAATGTCTGGACTCTCCAGATACAATTAACCTCAGAGACCACACAGGCTTGATTAGATTAACTTCAGTGGGTTAAGTAACAGTAAACTGTCACAGGCATCAGATTGAGGGGGATGAAAAACGCCAAAGACTTTGAGGGAAATGGTATCACTCGTGTTGCTCTTGAGTATCAGCTTCTTCTCAGATGTTTCTCCTAAAATTCCTTAGGAAAAAAAGAAAAGAAAAGAACATTGTTGACATACAGTGAACATATACATATACTGTACAATCGATGTGGATAGCATGGTTCAGAAAATCTGGTCTAAAAAAAAAAAAATCAAATATTACGCTGTGTCCATTATCGAATCATTCCCTACACTGTTAAACCTTGCTATAGATTTCTGGGTAAATAACTGTAAAATCGGCAGTATTTAGCTTTAACATCATTGGAAGGTATTTTACTGTAATATGAGGTGAGGTTTTGCTGCACTAATAATAAACTACAGTACATTACTTTCAGCACCCATGAAGGGAAATAACTGTAACATTTACTGGTAAATTACTGGTCTACATTCCCATGATGCATGCATCACCGTTTATTTCAAACTGTTTACATCTTCAGTCAGAAAACAAGGATTAATGCATTAACACACACATACGCATGCATGTGAGCACACAAATACATACACAAGGGCTGGATGTTTGAGCCTAAACGAGCAGGTGTCACCCGTTTGGAGTTTGTTTGCTACTGCTACGTGCTGTGTTGAGGACTCCAATAGTAGATTTGAACGTTTTCAGACTGAAAATGAATCGCACAGCTACAAGTAAGTAAACAATTCAAATATTTGTGTTTTTAAAATACATAATGTAAAGTTAGATGGTTTGAAATAGATAGAAATAGATTCCTGATTAGCACGTTTTTTTTAGCCTCTCCTCACAACTCCTCACTAAGTAATATCCCTTTGTGTAGAATTTACTTTGTGGGGGTAGAGTAACTGCATTTATCAGCAATTGAACTCTTGCTGATAAACAACTTGTTTTATCATTGCTTTCGTTTTTCTTAGTTAGTCAGGATTTGCCACAATGTACAGATGCAAACTTTGCAATTTGCCTTTTCACCAACTAACTTTTTTATACAAAACAACTCCAACATAGGGCAAATTTCTTTCCAAAGAAAACTTCAACCTGAATGTCAGTGGAAAATGATCTGCATCTATCAGTCACACCAAGGCTCATCATGCATGGTAAGTATGAAATATATGGTAAATAATTACTGTGTTTTGGTAGTTTTTATGGTGACAACAAATTTCACAAGATAGCCTTTTAAATTCATCTTAGTGGATGAAAGTGACAGTCATTGCACTGATGAGCAGTTGGATTTCTCAGTGGCACTGCATGTGTTTTTCAGTGTCTTCTATGTATTTAACATTGATTACCAATAAGAGTCAGCCAGTGCCACATTAGAACTCATTGAAAGGTACATGTGCAATAATGTAAAATGAGTTTGCCACAGTTGTGCATTTTATTTTTATATTGTTTCGTAGTATGTTTTTTCTGAACTGTTTGATTTGTTACTCCATTTCTGAAATAGCTGTTGTCTGATTCACTCAACAGGTTTTTAATGAGGATTAATCCTGAGGGGACAAAGTTTGCTTCTGGAACTATAGCCGTAAAAACATCATATCTAAAAAAGATTCAAAACATAAATCCAGATGTACATACATTTTTGTAGTGGCTCACTGAATTTGAGCGGAAAACATACAACTAACTGAAAGCATTTTTGTTAATGTTTTACTTGTACGGATATGAAGGTCATTTAATTTGTGTTAACATAAATAACCTGAGTGTCATTAGTGGCTGAGATGTAGATTTGGGTGTTGCATCTAAGTTGATTTTTATTTGGTTGGAGGCAGGATTTGACGTCTTGAAAATATTTGTGTGTTTTCATATTATGTTTGTTGATATTATTGTTATGAAGGAGCAAATTGTTATTATTATTATTTTTTCATAATTCTGTTATGTTGGGCAATAGATAAACATTAGACACTAAGTAATAAAGTCAATTTGTGTAAAGATTTAAAAGTTCTTTATATTTTTTTCTTTCAAAGTTTAAGAGTACCACAATGAGTACTGAATTATAAATTATTTAAATGTATATGCAGTACAGTAATTATCTGAAACCACTGCTTCCAGTTATCAACTGTAATGCCTGATTTACGGTATAAAACTGGAAACACTGTTGCCAGTTAGTCACTGTATTGGTATAGACACAGTATTATACTGGAAACACTGTTGCCAGTTAGTCACTGTATTGGTATAGACACAGTATTATACTGGAAACACTGTTGCCAGTTAGTCGCTGTAACAGATTCTTTACAGTAACTAGCTGCCAACAGTGTTGCCAGTATTTTACTTATAAAAAACCCGGTAAGGTTTAACAGTTAATACTATAGCATACAAAGAACAGTACACCAACAGAATAGTATTTCCGAATGCATAGCACCCGATGGACACTTTATTGTCCCATGAGGCCCCGGGAATGGATTTATGAATGGAGGTAAAGCTGATGTTGATAGGTTCCATGATAAAGACAACACATCAGATGTAGTATGTCCGGATTACATTCATACTATATAGAACATACTTTTTGCAAAAGTCCAAATGTAGTACCTCCAAATGTAGTAAATATAGTTGGGATCTGTGATATCTCTTTCTCCATGCACGCTTGTGCATTTTCTTTCTGATACAATTATAAACTAGCGCATCATATACCGTTTTACTAAGCTGCCAAACTATCTCAGCCTCAGCTGAGGGCATTGAGCCTGACTTTTGTTTGCACAGGGCATGATCCGGGACTGGTCCCGACAATGTTACTAGGTCCCCATTCCGGGATTGATCCCAGGATCAACCTTGGGATGTGCTTGTGCTCTCAAAGAAGGCAGTCTGGCAAATGTATGGCAATTTTACGGGATAAAGACGCTGTGGGCATAATAGTCCCAATATACACTCACCTAAAGGATTATAGGAACACCTGTTCAATTTCTCATTAATGCTATTATCTATTTATCTAATCAACCAATCCCATGGCAGTTGCTTCAGTGCATTTAGGGGTGTGGTCCTGGTCAGGACAATCTCCTGAACTCCAAACTGAATGCCAGAATGGGAAAGAAAGGTGATTTAAGCAATTTTGAGCATGGCATGGTTGTTTGTACTCAGAACAGTCTGAGTATTTCACAATCAGTTACTGGGATTTTCACGCACAATTCTAGGGTTTACAAAGAATGGTGTGAAAGAAGGAGGTCTGTCCTGTGGGCGAAATTGCCTTGTTGATGCTAGAGGTCAGATTAGAATGGGCTGACTGATTCAAGCTGATAGAAGAGCAACTTTGACTGAAATAACCACTCGTTACAACCGAGGTATGCAGCAAAACATTTGTGAAGCCACAACACGCACAACCTTGAGGCGGATGGGCTACAACAGCAGAAGACCCCACCGGGTACCACTCATCTCCACTACAAATAGGAAAAAGAGGCTATTAGAGCCTAGAGATGAATTAGAGCAGAGACTGCGAGCCAGGCCTTCTCAAAAAATATCAGTGCCTGACCTCACAGATGTGATTCTAGAAGAATGTTCAAAAATTCCCATAAACACACTCCTAAACATTGCAGAAAGCCTTCATAGAAGAGTAAAAGCTGTTATAGCTGCAAAGGGCGGGCCAACTCCAGATTAAACCCATAGACAGTAAAAGAAATGGACAGAGCTATACCATTGACTTCAACGGCGGAAAATGAGGCCAATCAGAGACACTCACTTCCTGATCGCTGAGCACTGCGCAGGCTCAGACTGAGCTTGACGACGTAGATGTGACGTGAGCCTCCTGTTTGACAGCTGTAGGTCTTCTAGTAGTTGTGGAAAGTGAAAGCTGAATCACGTTGTTTAAATATTTTCTCCCATTGCTTTTGGCTCACTATGGGCTTCTCCCCATTCTTCTCCCTTCACTTTATCGGACTTTATGTCTCCTAGTCCTCATTGACAGTAAAAGATTGTTTCTGAATGTCTCCTCCTGTCTATACAGTAATTTCTCAACTGTGCGACAGTCGCATTGGTTATGACGCAATCGTTAGCCTATTTTTACAAAAAACAGCTTCTACGTGGCGATAGTGTAAGATACAAGGTAACGGAGCCTTTTATGCATTGTCGTGTTTCTTTGTAAATAAACAATGGACAAATGGAATTTTTAAACGCCTCAGATGTAAAGTTACTCACTGTCAAAGTGACTCAAAAATGAATGGGAGTCAATGGGATGCTAACAGCAGGTGATGGCTTGGTTAGCAATGGCGTGGGTGGAACGCTTTCCGAGTGCTAGATTACCCCCTTGATTAAACCCTACAGATTAAGAATTGGATGTCATTAAAGTTCATGTGCATGTAAAGGCATGCGTCCCCAAACCTTTGCAAACATAGTTTATATATCACCTAATAATGGCTATTTAATTGTACAGGCACATTTCCATTAATTTTAAATGTACATAGTGTAACACTTTATTACAATGGTCCACGATAGACATTCTACTAAATATAAATAACTCCGCACCTACATGTCAACCAATTTTCATTGGATTATTAGTAGCCTGTCTGTTTAATATCTGCTAACACTTTGTGTTGATGCTCCCCAACAGACATTCTATAAGTAACTTTTGCAACAACATGTCAACTTATTCTACTATCCTGAACCCTAACACCTACTTTCTCCTACAATAATACTCTAATGAGAGTTAGTTGACAACTTATAGTTAGTAGAATGTCTAAAGAAGGGTCTGCATTTTCTAAATTTACTTCAAATGATTGATTTTAGTTTAGTGTGGAATTTTAAAATATGCTGTAACATAAAACCAAAACTTACCAGTATCAGCCAGAATTTTACCACGGCACATGCCTAGTCTTGATATGCACAGTATGGATTTCAACAGATTAAATAACAAATGTGTCAAATGCACATCAGTATTCCAACAACAAAGATCTCAAGGTCAAATCCTTGCAAATTCATTCCCAATAGGGAGAGGGAGAACGTTTGCTTTGGTTGGAGGGAAGCAAGCGGTGACATATTGCTGGCTGTGAGCGCATCTTCTCCCTTCCCTTCTTTTCATGCCATATATCAGCCGTAGCCAGAGTTGCTGTGACAGTAGGTTGTCAGAGCTTCGGCGATGAACTCATCTTCAGCATGTGAGGTTATGATCACTCTGCCATGTTACAGCTAGAGGAGATTGTCACACTCTGTCACACAAGGTCTTCTTCTACAGCTTTAGAACCATGGTGCAGTTGTAACACGACAATACAGACTGAATCAATCTGTTGTGGTGTCTGGGGGGGAAAATGAATCACATTGTTAGTTTCAAAGCATATAGAGTCAGATTTCATCTGACAAGTGTACAGTATAGTAGAAAATATTACACTACATAAACATACAAGACTTTATGTATAAATTATTTTGAATGATGCTGCATAAAGATTACCGTGAGTCATCAAAAGTCTTACATTTAGAAAGATTTTTCACAGCTTATCACCCTGTGGATGATATTGTACCAGTTATTTTTCCACCTTTTAGACACCAATCCCCCAAATCCCGAAGGGTCAAACGAGAAGGTAATTACAGATGTAGAAAAACGAGAGCACAAGATAAGACAGATTTCTTTACAAAAAGAAATGTGAGAGCAGTCCTTGAGTGCCTTTTTGTTTGTTGGCCGGCTCAAAAATATCTACTGATGGAAAATAAATATGATGTAAAAAATTCATATATGGTTCATTGTGTCTGAAAGATCTATATGTTCTTAATTCCGTTCTTATTTTGAAAAATTATTCAGTGCATGTTATTACAAAGCAAAAAAGAACAGAATGAAAGAATGAATGCATGTTTTTATTGATGTATCTATTTTTGCTTTTTTAAATTGTAAAGTCCTAGCGGCATATGGCCCTTGTGTTCTGAACTGGAAAGATGACAGTCATGCTGTCTCTCTGTGCAGCTGTTTTCTTTTGTGTGTGTGTGTGTGTGTGTGTGTGTGTGTGTGTGTGTGTGTGTGTGTGTGTGTGTGTGAGTGAGTGAGAGGTAGAGGCACAACAGAAGTTATCCCTAAGTGATTGTATGACCTATCCTTAGAACACAATGGCACTGCAGTCTCAGCTACTCCTCTCCTCTCCTCTCCTCTCCTCTCCTCTCCTCTCCTCTCCTCGCCTCGCCTCTCCTCTCCTCTCCTCTCCTCTCCTCTCCTCTCCTCTCCTCTCCTCTCCTCTCCTCTCCTCTCCTCTCCTCTCCTCTCCTCTCCTCTCCTCTCCTCTCCTCTCCTCTCCTCAGTGAGGTCACTCACTGATGTCACTCACATGAGATCAACCAATAGCAAACCACAACCATCCAATCAATTCCCAGAGGACAAAAAAGGCGCACCCTACATTTTTTTCTTGTTTGAGAAGCCGTCAATAGAGAAGAGAGACAAGAGTATAATAACTTCAATTTCATGTCAACTTTAAACTTCAGCTTATGCACTAAGCATATTTGATTTTGAAATTTACTTTGTATATTCATTTTCTTATATATTTTATTCTGTGAGGGGGTGACCACCACTGCCTCAATGAATCATCAAACACCAACCACGGCAGTTCATTAGTCTATCAGCATGCAAATGAATGTGTAAATGAGTCATTAGACAGAAAGCGAGACTACATGCTCATCTATGCTAGGCAAAACAATCATTAAATCTGTATTTTACAAGACAAACACAGTTAGGCCACTAAACTAGCATGTCGGTCCACTGTACTGATGTAATTTGGTTAAATTAATTATTTTCGTTGATGGCTTAAGACTTCAAAGAGAAAAACCTCAAAGAAATATCCTCTTAGAGGTAGTCATTACACTGATGTTCCGCCACGGTGCAAATCTTCCATCAAATCAGACCTTTGATTGCATTATACGTTATATGTACTTAAAAGTGCACTGATGCTGACTTGTTGAGACTTTTACTGCATGTTTGGCTTATTTGCATGCACACTGTTAATGAACTGCTAATGAAGATTAAGGCCATGATATATTGATGTGCACTAAGAAGGGAAAGGCTTTAGTGCTTGTCGTTCGAGTCAGAATCAGAGGAGAGGATTACAGATTGTGTGGACTCACTGCAGGATACCCACAACCCCTATAATCGGAAGACACTGAATAGAAAGTCCATATGCTTTATTCCCTTGATCAAAGTGAACTCTGTAGATGATTTAAAAGCTTATCAGGAGGTATTGTCTTTGTCCATTCATTTTTATTAAAGAACTAAAGCCTGATTGAAGGTCCCATGGGCAATACATCATATCGATTTAGTTATGATGACTTCATAGATGCACACATTACCACTTTACAAATAAGAAAAAAGATAATGAACATGTTGATACTAATTACATTATTACATAATTACATTTTGATAATGATCATGCATTAGATGAAAGCAAAAATCTCAATCCCTTTGAAATTATTTTACTGCAGATTTTTGGTCTGTTAGATGTGCCAGTGCTTCAATTTTTCCAAATGTTGTTCTGTTACAGCCTTTTCCCAAAATGGATTATGTTATTTATTTACCTCTAAATTCTACAAACAATACCCTAATGACAATGTGAAAGAAGTTTGTTTGAAATCTTTGCAAATGTATAAATTAGTAAATAAATCACATGCTCATAAGTATTCACAGCCTTTGCTCAATACTTTGTTGAAACACCTTTGGCATGCCTATTTTTGGCCAGTTTCTCCCATTCTTCTTTGCAGGACCTCTGAAGTTCTGTCAGGTTGGATGGGAAGCGTCGGAGAGCAGCCATTTTCACATCTCCAGAGATGTTCAATCGGGTTTAAGTTTGGGCTCTGGCTAGGCCACTCAAGGACATTCACAGTGTTGTCCCGTAGCAACTCCTTTGTTATCTCGGCTGTGTGCTTATGGTCGTTGTCCTGTTGGAAGATAAATCTTCACCCCAGTCTGAGGTCTAGAGCACTCTGGAACAGGTTTTCATCAAGGGTGTCTCTGTACATTGCAGCATTTAACTTTCCCTCGATCCTGATTCCTAACTAGTATCCCAATTCCTGCCACTGAAAAACATCCCCACAGCATGATGCTGCCACCACCATGATTCACTGTAGGGATGGTATTGACCAAGTGATGAGTGGTGCCTGGTTTCCTCCAGACATGACACTTGCCATTCAGCCCAAAGAGTTCAATCTTTATTTCATCAGACTAGATAATTTTGTTTCTCATGGTCTGAGAGTCCTTCAGGTGCCTTTTGGCAAACAAAAATGTGGCTTTTACTGAGGAGTGGGTTCCGCCTGGCCACCCTACTAAACAGGCCTGATTGGTGGAGTGCTGCAGAGATGGTTGTTCTTCTGGAAGGTTCTCCTTTCTTCACAGAGAAACGCTGGAGCTCTGTCAGAGTGACCATCGGGTTCTTGGTCACCTCCCTGACTAAGGTCTTTCTCCCTCGATCCCTCAGTTTAGCCAGGGTGCCAAGCTCTAGGAAGAGTCCTGGTGGTTCCACACTTCTTCCATTTATGGATGATGGAGGCCACTCTGCTCATTGGGACCTTCAATGCTGCAGATCTGTGCCTCAACACAATCCTGTCTCTAAGGTCTACAGACAATTCCTTGGACTTCATGGCTGGTTTTTGCCATGACGGGAGCTTATATAGACAGATATGTGCCTTTCCAAAGCATTTCCAATCAGCTGAATTTACCACAGGTGGACTCCAATCAAGTTGTAGAATCATCACAAGGATGATCAGTGGGAACAGGGTGCACCTGAGCTAAATTTTGAGTGTGATGGCAAAGGCTGTGAATTATGCACTTGAATTTTTATTTTTAATACGTTTGCAAAGATTTCAAACAAACTTCTTTTATGTTGTCAGTATGGGGTATTGTTTGTAGAATTTTGAGGAAAATAATAAATGTTATAAAACATTTTTGAACAAGGTTGTAACATAACAAATTCTGGAAAAAGTGAAGCGCTGTGAATACATTCCAAATGCACTGTACTTTGTTTGTTCATATTTATGCAGTGTTAATTATCATAAATGCACTGTCAAGGCAACAACAAAGGATTCAATATCCTTCAAAAAAGTTTTGTGTATAAGAAATCCCTGATACATGACTGTCAAATTCATATAGGCTCCTAAATGCAAAGTCCTCTTGGATTAACTAGAATAGATTTCTGTGTTTGAAACCAGGGAAGTTTGTGTATTATTTGAATTTAAGGACAAGCGTAAAATGATTGTGCACTGGATTGTTTCGAGATCCAATTAAAAGTAGAATCTGTGAAAGAAGGTTGAATTAGTTTTCACTTTTGAGTTAATCTTCTTTGTTGAGAGGGAAAGTTCATTGCGTGTGCGCGCGTGTGTGTGTGTGTGTGTGTGTGTGTGTGATTGTGTGTGTATGTGTAATCCGTCTCTTCACACCGTCCTGAGCTCAGCTTTGATCATGGTGTGTTTGATGGGAGATATCTGCAGACCTCATCTGACACCGCCGACTGCTGCACCTGTTCAAACTGATGAGATTTAATAGAAAGAAAACAACTCGACACGATAATGCACTTCTCAATGCACTCCGTCCCGCCGTCTGCCGCACGAATATGGCTTTCCAGGGTCTCTCAGGGGTGAAATTATAACAGGGGGTTAATAGCGTATCTCAGGGATGGTCAGGGGCCGCATTGGATTACGAGGGACCATTTCAGAGGTCATCCCGCCTTGAGAGAATAAATGACATTTTGAGGAACTAATAATCTCCTAATGAAGCAACGTTTTCCTGAGGCAGCTCAACACCAGTTACGACCTAAGCTCTCTTTCTATGTCTCTGCCATCGCTAAGATTTAATCAGTTTCTAAAAAGGCAAAAGAAATAAAGCTACCTCATATGAAGACTAATAAAAATTACTAGATGGATGGATCCTACTGAAACAGATAGGATACAATTAAAAACAATTAAAATACAATTAAAAACTGGCTAGTAACATAATTAAGGACTTTATCATTATCAAGTCTGACTATGTAGCTACTGCAAGTGAAGCAAACTATTCAGATCAACATATTAGAATTATTTCTAAAGGATCATGTGAAGACTGAAGACTAAGTAATGATGCTGAACATTCAGCTTTGCCATCTAAGGAATACATTACAGTTTAAAGGAACACGCCAACTTTTTGGGACTTTGGCTTATTAAGTGTATACCCCAGAGTTAAATAAGTCCATATATATCATTCTCATCTCCGTGCATCCCATATATCTGGGGTATACACTTGTGTCTGACGCACACTCCCGCTAGCCTAGCTTAGCACAAAGACTGGTGCTATATGGCTTCAGCTAGCCTACTGCTCAATAAGTGACAAAATAATGCCAACATTTTATTGTTCCTATTTACCTATCCTATTTACATGTTGCGGTGTGTATAGTCACAGCGTGTACAAAATAACAAGGTTATATGAGACACAGCCATCTTATAAACATATACATGTGGACTATATTCTCAGAAGGCACAGCACTGCTCCACTTCTGCAGAGCGGAGTGATTTGTTTTTGTTTTAATTTCACAATATTACAGTTTTAACTGTAATTGTGCAGCCTCTGTGAGCATAAGAGTCATCTTTCAAATACATTGAAAAACCTGGTAACACTTTACCTAAAAAAAAGTACTCTACTTTACCTGTAGTATTTTTGCAGTAAAATATAAAAAAAACCACCAGGCCAGTGTTATATATTTTGTTCAGTTGAGTTCTTACAACATCCCAAATGTTTCCAACTATTTGTAAATTGTGAGAAAATTGCTATTTTAACCAAGGAACCGGGACGTCGCCTGTGAATTGCGTCATATCTGCGTTACCCTGCGTTACTCACTGCTCGCGAGCCGTGTTTATGCGCAACAATTGCTCCAGCGGCCTTGCTCAGCTCCTCAACACTCGGTCCTGCTCTGCTTCATACAGTAACGTTAATAATCACATCCATGAACATGATTTCTGCCTGAGTCCTACCCCGATTCTTTTCCGCTGGCTGTAAGGTGAAGACCACATGTCCCAAAATTCTGCGCTGAAACTTGGCGTCATCAAACTACGGCTTTGTTCTGAATAAGCGCCCTCTAGCAGACAGAAAAGTTACATAGTGCGGATTTATGAGAATAGGTTCAACCGTTTTGGACCAAATGCCTGGCACAGTGACCGTTTTTTCCATCATTAAAATAGCAAAAGTGGATTCGGACATGCCCTAAGTGCACCTGCGCCATGCATTTAAAGCCATGTGCTTAGACCAGTAAAATAGGGCCCATAATCCCAACCCAAACTCACTTGCATTAGTTGAGTCTACAGTATGCTACTGTTCATGATACTCAAAAAAAAAACAGAGTAGAGTTTTAATGGGAAATCAACCTTTACTCATCTTATCTTACTATGCGGATACTATAAGACAAAGTATTTAACATCGAAAAAATTACATCACCCCTAGGGCCACTGTATCATTTTATGTATCCTGGAGCCTCTGGACTGAAATTAGGATGTAAAATGCCACTGTTGGGATGTGCCCTGAGCTGGATCAAGGCATGCTGGTGATATATATATATATATATATATATATATATATATATATATATATATATATATATATATATATATATATATATAGAGAGAGAGAGAGAGAGAGAGAGAGAGAGAGAGAGAGAGAGAGAGAGAGAGAGAGAGAGAGAGAGAGAGAGAGAGAGAGAGAGAGAGAGAGAGAGAGAGAGAGAGAGAGAGAGATTTTCATTTCTCATCGCCCCTCAGAACTGAATCTATCTCAGATTGCCTCTGCTGCATCGTGATTCATGGCATACTGGGGAGGAATTTTTCCGCCCTGCTCAGAGACACACGTGAATACCTGAGCAGAGGTCAGTCGGGTCACTGGAGGACGAACATCCCCCTACCCAATACAAAAGAATGAAAAGAGAAAATGAGCTTTGTGCAATATCAGGTGTCATGTACAGCAAAAACCACCATGCACACACACACAGCCGAGTGTCAGCAAGGAGTGAGTGTCAGCACAGGCAGCTGAGGTAAGGAAATAACCCTGCCAGTGGCTCAGCCCTTGAATGAATGAAAATTCAACTCAAGCGATTTTCCAATTTGTGTCTGTTTGAGCAGATTGGCGCACTCAGAATGCCAACGTTGGACAGCCCCTCACACATTATTCATGTCTCGGGTGGCAGAACGAGGTGCGGAATTACAAATTACTGAGAGAAAACTCAAAACAAAGTGCTCTTGAGCCACAAGTACCGGACGAGAGAGCTGCCATTGATTTCTTTAAGCCTAGAGTTGTATTATGGATGCAGTTTAATATCTGAGAGAAGGGGGATCAGGATTTTCATAATCTTATGATAAGGAAAAGGATTAAGAAGAAAGAAGGGATTAATTCTCCGATCTGCCAATATGGTGGACTAACACGTTTCCAGGGAAATTATATATCCCGCCACTGCACCGCGGCCCGGCGTAACCCAATTACTCTTCCCTCGGGATTTAATTTGGTCATGGCATGCTTCAAATGATTGACCTCAGGTAGACTTCAACTGCGAGTTATCTGAAATCTCACCTGTAGGGCTCCCGCTGTTTTTAGCACTAAGAAAGAATGTTACGCGGTGTCTGTTAAGAAACAATATTATTGAAGTTAATGCTGTGTTGTAAAAATTCCACAAAATAGAATTTACATCACAACTGAATCACAACTACATTGAGATGTTCAGTTGGCATTACCAATAATTTTGCCAATATATATATATATGATATACACTTTATTGTCATATTTTTCTTGCATAACAGTATCTATGTTTACAAGAACCCACATACATTAAATATCGACATACACTTAATCCACCTTCTCCATACTGTGAATTTCTACCTTAAGTGATTTATTCAACTCTAAGGTAGCCTAATACACAAAAGAGTGTTTCAGCCTCACTACATATACACTATATACTACACACACACACACACACACACACACACACACACACACACACACACACACACACACACACACACACACACACACACACACACACACACACACACACACACACACACACACACACGTTACCCAGATGATCCATGTGATGGCTGTTGCTCTTGTCTCTTGTTTATCCTGAGCAGTAAACTGCCCAGTGTTCTTCAGAAAAATCCTTCCGGTCCTGCAAATTCCTCAGGGTTCCAGCATCTTTAGCATAATTTGAACCCTCTCCAGAAGTGACTGTTTGATTTTGGATATCCATATTTTTACACTGCCCCAGAAGGAATTAAGAGTATTTTTTATTTAGTACAGCCCATCGGAAGCAACAAATGATTTCCTAGAGGGAAAAAAGGTACAATTTACCTTGCTCTTTAAATTAAAAAAAAAATTCACCCCCGGCTTTATGCATTGTGTTTCCTTCTGGAGCATTAGTAAATGTTTGAACTTTTTCAATAGTTGTGTTTGAGTCCCTCAATTGCCCTCAGTGTGAAAAGATGGCTCTCAAAATCATACAATCCCTTTTGGAGAGGGTTCAAATATGTAAAAGATGCTGGAAAACTGAAGAATTTGCAAGGCCTGAAGGATTTTTCTGAAGGACATTGGGCAGTTTAACTGCAGGACAAAAAAGAGAACAACCATCAAATAACAACAATAAATAAAAAAACAGCCATGGATCATAACGGCACTGTATTGAGAATCAAGGGTACATAAACTTTTGAACGGGGTCATTTGTCTTGTGGACAATATGTAAGCATCTTTTATGGAAAAATATCTTATTTAGGACAGTACTCAATAAAAAATAAAATGCATTTTGTATGATCCTGCTTATTTTGTTAAAATTATTCACATTTTCACAGATTCTGGAAGGGGTTCACAAACTTTCAAGCAGCACTGGCCTGGAAGGTGTCCAATAAAAGTGTTTAATGAACAGGTAATTCTAGTCCGTTTTTAATCACTGTTCTATAATAATGTGCTGATTTCAATGAATTACATGCATTCACACACTCACATTACATCACTCAAACACAGAAATCAGAAATTGCGCACACAAAGAAGATTCAGAAGCACAGAAAATTGTTTGTCAGCGTTGACCTACAATCTTTACTTATAAAATAGCTTCTCTACTGAATTGTTAACATGTTATTTTTTTTATATCTTTTTTTATATTTCTGAAACCCATGGCTTCACTATTAGTACAGAGACATTGCACAGACGCGGGTAATCTCACTCATCTCATAATCAGTTCAAATAAATGTAACCACAGTACTTTATTTCTGTGTCTGATTTCAAAGGCAGACTGCTAGATCTAATGAGCCACAGCTGACAAAAATGAGCATAGTTTCAACCCTTCCGGTCAAATATTGTGTTGCAACCATCAATAACATCTTTGACTTAGTTGTCAGTGTTGGCAAATGATACAAGCGGGATAATCCACGGCTAGCTGTGCGTTAAACTATCTGAATGCACTCCGCTTCACATTGTGTGCTTCTTTGCTTCCACGTTGTGCATTAAAATTGCTCAATGCACAGCCAGCCGTTTAGCCGTGGATTATCCCTTACTTACACGCATATGCACAGTCACTCAAGGAGAAAGCTAACCATCAGCATTCCCATTCATCTGCGTGTTCTCAGACGTTCCAGAAGTACAGCAATGGGATTTGAATTCCGTCATATTTACAGATACAGGTTTTAAAGCCAATCGCCTGATTTCATTGTCATGTGACTAACCAGTTTGGGTCCGCAGAAAATGACAATAACACTGATTAGCTGATGAAATCATGTATATATTAGATTTTTTTTTTTTATGGGGTACAGAGGTGTACATTTTGATAGGGTACAACCAAGAGAGCTTTATTTCTGAGAGTGTATGGAAAGTGCAAAATAGCTTACTTTATAATTATGTCCTACTCTTTGAACAATTTAACTCCGATCAAAAGTGTATCTGTTAAGCAATAAATCTGTAAAAATCCCTCCCAGCAGGAATGTTTGATGAGTAAGAAAACTGGAATATTTCTGCGCACGAAGTTCATGAAGGGCTTATGAAACAGCAGGTGAGGGGCAGGTCACTTCGAGGACAAAATGTTCTTTATACTTCGCCAGATACACCAATCGGGTATAACATATAACATCATGGGATTTATTAGGCAGCAAGTGAATATGTTGTCCTCAAATTTGATGCATTAGATAGATAAAAAAATGGAAAAATGGTGAAGTGTAAGGATTTGATTTTGAGCAAATTTGACAAGGGCTGGGTGACTGGGTCAGAGCATCTCCAAAACTGCAGCTCTTGTGGGGTGTTCCAATGGTCAGTATCTATCAAAAGTGTTCCAAAGAAGGAACAGTGGTGAAGGATCACTAATGAGACCAGTGGCGGCGTTCTTTACAACACTGAATCTGATGCTGTGCATTGCACTTGGTGATGTAAGGCTTGGATGCAGCTGCTCGGCCATGGAAACCCATTCCACGAAGCTCTCTGTCTGTTCTTGAGCTAATCTGAAGGCCACATGAAGTTTGGAGGTCTGTAGCTATTGACTCTGTAGAAAGTTGGTGACTTCTGTGCACTGTGTGCCTCAGCATGCAATGACCCCATTCTGTAATTTTACATGACCCACCACTTCATAACTGAGTTGCTGTTGTTCCCCATTGCTTCCACTTTGTTATAATACCACTTACAGTTGACCTTGGAATATTTAGTAGTGAGAACATTTCCCAAACTGACTTATTGCACAAGTGACCTCTCACGGTACCCCTCTTGAATTCACTGAGCTCCAGAGAGCGACCCATTCCTTCACAAATGTTTGTAGAAGCGTCTGCATGGGTGCTTGATTTTATACACCTGTGGCCATGAAGTGATTGAAACACCTGAATTCAATGATTTGTAGGGGTGTCCAAAAACTTTTGGTAGCATTCGGAAAGATTTTACAAGAAGGTCTCATTTGTTTAATTTATGTTTTAAATAATTGGTGGACTAACACGTTTCCAGGGAAATTATATGTCCCAGCACTGCGCTGCGGCCAGGTGTAACCCAATTACTCTTGCCTCTGAATTTAATTTGGTCATGCATGCTTCAAATGATTGACCTCTTAAGAAACACTATTATTGGAAATGAAGGCACTATTGTAGAAACTCCACAAAATGCACCCTGCATTAATGTTCTCTATATTTAGCGTTACCAATATTTTTGTCAATATTTATTTATATACAGTGCTGCTTGAAAGTATGTAAACCCCTTATAATCATTTTAACAAAATAAGAGGGATCATACAAAATGCATGCACATTTTTATCTAGTACTGTCCTGAATAAGATATTTCACAGAAAATATGTTTACATATAGCCTGACAAGCCAGACCCACATCAAGATGTTTGGTCTGGAAACTCACCATTGACAGGGCTCAATCCGAGGGGCGGGATAAACGGTTGTCTTTCAAACTCCCTCTGCACACGATAGAATAGCGCTACAACCAACCAGAGCAACGAAGGTGAAGCAGAGCTAGTTGAAAGATCAAACTTTCGCTGTATCCAGTCGGCAAAACTCAGAGCACATCTTCCCTTCTTAAGAATGACTTCAGTGCCGTTCTTTGTTCTTTTCTCAGAGAAAAGCTTAACTCCAAGTCTTCCAGAGTCGCGGTCAAAGTTGATTCGAAAGACCGCCGTTCGCCAGCTTTTGTTTACTAGAAGCACGCAAACGCAACTCGGCCGTCATTATGTTAAGCCCCGCCCACCGAATCTATACACGATGTGATTGGCCCGACAAGAGTTTGGTCTTTACAGCTCAGAAGTGCATTGAGAGCTGCTAGACGACACTCGAGGGCAGATTAGATTTGCTGCCGCGAGGGTGCGTCTAGATTTCTAGGCTAGTTCACATATAGTCCAGAAAACAAAAAATCAAAAATGCTGAATTTATAAAAATGACCTCATTCAAAAGTTTATGTACCCTTGATTCTTAACACTGTGTGTCATTCCCTGGATGATCCCTTTGTTTGTCCTGAGTAGTTAAACCCAACATTCTTCAGAAAAATCCTTTAGGTCCTGCAAATTCTTCCGTTTTCAAGCATCTTTTACATATTTGATCCTGACATTTATTCAATATTTATTGTCAGAAAATAGCAAAATCACAGAAATCAGGGTTTTGAAACGTATTCAGACATTCAGTGCAACAGTGTTGCAAGAATTTCAAACCCCATAAGACACGGACAGAAAATAAAAAAGCTAATTCAATATTTAGTCTGACCTCCTAAAAGTTTTTTGTTTTGCATAATCAAATCTATTGAATTTTTAAATTAGAATTGTATCAATTTTATATTCAAATTGAAAGAAAATGCTCAAAAACTAAAAACGTTCTTGCTTTTAGCTAGTACAGAGCTATAGTGTAGCCACAATAATTGAACTAAAACAGTTATTTTACTTGTTTTCTTTTTTCTTTCCTTTAGCTTTTCTGACTCTTTCCTGATTGTCTCTGTGTAACGGACCCCGACCCATAACACCATCACACACCCATTCATTCAAGCACATCCATGTTTCATGCTCATGTATGCATGAACACAGCATCAGTGTGCCTCTGCAGTATCTGTGTTTCTCATTCAGCCGCTGTTGTTTTCTGCCTTATTGAGATTTAAATTTGCCTCAGGTGGATACTTGCTCCCTGGAGTTCATTATTTTCCCAGATTAGTCCAGTTTGTGGAATCAAAGATGTAAAAGGCATCTAAGCTGTGTCTAATAGGCTCGAGTCTAGACGCCCCATTCCAATTAGGCACTGTAAATAGATTCCGTAATTCAGCTTCAGGGTTTGTTTATTCAATTTTGTGCTCTTAAAATAATGTTAATTTCATTCCGTATTCTCCAAACCTTTGTTGGGGATTAAACAGCTCTGCGCCTTTGACAGAAAACGTGTGTCGGATCTTGAGCGTGACACATGTCCGTGGAATTGTTTGGAATGCATTCCCTGTTAAGTCCACAAGGTTAAACAACCATAGAGTTCATGGAAACACAGGGATAATCGTGACCGGCACAATATACAACCCTCGACTGGATGTCGCAAGCATGAAGTCATCAGCAAACTCCACGCTCATCACTACTGACATCGAGTCACAACCTAAAGTCTCTATACACAAAGAGCTGAAACTTTCATGAATTTAGCATTTTTTATTCATGCCAACACTGTGTTCTCCTTTCTTTCGTTTATTCTTTGCAGACTGCAAAGTGACAATAACCTGTGTCTGTGCTAGTCATCTCTGTCCTGCTTGCTTCCTGTCTGTGAGAGAGGAAGAAAGCCGCACTGACCTTGAACACAAACTAAGGACGAAGTAAGAACTCTGCATAGAGACAGAACAAGGATCTTCACAGACGAAGACAAGGTTTTCTAATTAGCATGACTCTCTGTGCTGTTACATCGAAGGTTTTTGCGTAAAGATAAAAATACCTTTACAGGATTAACTGACCAACAAATAATATTCTTATTATTTTTAATATTAATAATAAATGACATAAATGACAAAATCATGCTCAACTGCAAAAACTACAGCACACACACACAAACACACACACACACACACACACACACACACACACACACACACACACACACACACACACACACACACACACACACACACACACACACACACACACACACACACACACACACATGTTGGTCTATGTGGTTTACAGGGACTCTCCATAGGCGTAATGGTTTTTATACTGTACAAACCGTATTTTCTATCCCCTTACACTGCCCCTGCCCCTAAACCTACCCATCACAGGAAACATTCTGCATTTTTACTTTCTCAAAAAAACATCATTTAGTATGTTTTTAAGGCCATTTGAATTATGAGGACATTTGATATGTCCTCATAAACCACATTTAAAGAGTAATACCAGTGTAATACCCATGTAGTTATACAAATTTGTGTCCTCATAAACCACATAAACAGGCTGTCACACACACACACACACACACACACACACACACACACACACACACACACACACACACACACACACACACACACACACACACACACACACACACACACACACACACACACACACACACACACACACACACACACACACACAATCATATCCAGTATACTGATACAATTACATTTAAAAGTGGTGGTGGTAAACAGTGGATACATTTTTTTTTTTTTTAATAAGTCTCTTAAGTTCCCCAAGACTGCAATTATTTAATTAAAAACACATTGAAAGCTGTAATATTGGGAAATTTAAAGGGGTACTTGGGGTAAAGGGGTACTCTACCCTGGGAAGATGAATCTGTATTTAAAATGAGCCATTAATGTAGAAATGTGAAATTATTTTTGAATTTGGTGCTGAGACTGAGAAAAGACAGAAAATGTATTTGTGTGCCATGGGGATGAAAGACTACAATTCCCAGAATGCTTCACTGCCCTGTGAGGCCATTCCCAAAGCCACCTACTGGATTACAATGACTGAGTTAGAGAACAGACAATACAATTAAATACTGAACGTGTCTGTTCAATATAACGATCGAGTCGCCGCGTGAGAGAGCACAATCATTTGAATATACTCCAGGGTTTCTACTGATACAAAGCCATATGCTAATCGCTGAAGTAACCCTTTAAGTTTTACAATTTAAAATAACACATATTTTTATATTTTATTATGGGCTTGCCGCACTGAGGACTTGAAATTAAACGCCCATGTCTAGGATTTGATAAGATTTGCATATTTAATGAGCTTCAGCTCCCCTGTCAGTCTATGTTGGAATTGTTTTGAAAGCATGTGGGTAAAATGGCAACTGAAATGATTCGTCCTACAGGACTTGCAAAATGTCTTTATAAAACAAACGCAATGATTCATCTCTCATCCACCCGCGATTGATTAGAATGTTACTTTTTTATTACTTGGCTTGCCCGATCGGTGCATATAACCGCAAACCACAAACAAACACATACACATGGCAAGTACATTGCAGACAGCATGATTAAAACTTCTGCAATCATATTTTTCATGTTAAGGTATTTTCAGTTAGACATGTATACATAATAGATGTCAAACGATCTGTAACAATGCAATACTATCACATATAAAACATTTTTCTCATGTTTACAAATAAATGAAACAAACGCGCCATGTCTTCCCCACGTGAGCTGGATATTCGTTAACATTATAGTTTATCCATGCATTCATAATATTGTAATCCGAATGAAGTTTATGCGTGTTTATTGCTTAGAAGTTTGATCCGGTTTAGCTCTATGTAGGCCTATGTCATGCCACTATTTGGTGGGCGGGGCTACAGAATCAGGCATTGTTCTTCTGTTGAGGCGGTGCTTCACCACACACTGACGTCAAGGTGTGGCATATTCTGAGATCTCTCGTTTGCTGGGTCTGGGGTCAATAAAAGCTAGCAAGGAATTTTTCAGCTCTAAAACTTACAGGCTATTCTTATATTACTATGAACTTTGATATACAAAAAGCTCAAGCGAAAGTTGATTTTTCAATTCATGACCCCTTTAATATACTGATATGGTACATAAGATACTTTTCTGATAGAAAGCTCAGCAGCATTTTTTTTGCTAGAAAGCTCAGCAGAAACACAATAAAAATATATAAACTTTACTGTCACTTTTGACACAATTTAATACCCTTGTAAAATAAAAAATATTATTTCCACAAAATTTCTTCTAACTTTAAACTTTTGAACAGTTGTGTAATTATATATTTTTTATTTTCATTAATAATGGCAGCATACTTAAAATATAGTATAATTATAATATAACAGCATAACATAATTCATATATAATATAAAATACATAGTGTTTCTGAAGCATTTTTGTACAGCATCTAACTTTTTAAATATAGCAAACTACATAATACATTTATATCCAAAGTGACTTACAAAAGAGGAACACAAAAGCATTATATGAAAGGAAGAAATACCTCAATACAAATTTGCTGAAGTACAGTCTGAGCTGACACAGTGAAACAACAGTGAATACGAAAAGTTTAATAATGGAAGAGATGCTTCTTTAGCCCTTGAAAGTAGCAAGGGACTCTGTTCGGCAGAGTTTTGATAATAATATCTATCCTTAATATGGTTTTTGTTGAAAATTCACGTCAGACCCAAGAAGCAACAGATCCCGCGGCAAAAGTGTCTATTCAGCACACATTCTGTTCTTCACAGTCTCACCTTGGCTGAAAGCCGCAGTCACTTTGAGTCGGTCTTTGCTGTTATAGCCCTCTGTGGGCACCTTCTTTTCCAGAAGTGAACAGTCACAAAGCTGCTTCAACAGTACAGACCTGGGTCACCATTCTCTCTGACCTATAATGAGCAAACACACACACACATCTGCTACAACCCATCATATACGAGGCTCTTGGCTATTCTCACACTCATAAGTAAAGCCACTCTGGTGATTTCAATCCTGCACCAACTGTGACTCTTGCATCATATTCATTTCATTTACTCCACTACAGTACACAAACTGTATGATTTTGTAATTTCTGGTGCTGATTTGTTGCTTAAAGAAATTGTATTATTGTAAATGTTGAAAGCAGCTGTGCTGCTTAATATTTTGGTGGAAACCTAAATACATTTTTAAATTCTTTGATGAATAGGAAATATTGTTGTAACAAAATAAAACTGTCAATTTTGATCAATTTAATTTGCAAATAAAGTGATTAATTTATTTCAAAACAATTTACAACAAAAAAACTAACTTTTGAATGGTAGTGTATTGAATAATGCAAATCATTTAGGTAACACTTTACAATTAGTTTTAATCCACTAACATCCAACTAGTCATTTTTCAATTAGTTAATGCATTAGGTATCATAAACTATCAATTCATTTATTATTAATGTTTAATGTTACTTTATAAATATACTTTAATTGACATTCATCATAGTGCATTCATGTAAAAATCGCAGAGTGGGGTCAGTGTATGCTGAGGTTTACAGTAGTGAACAGGATATTCGCCAACTTCAAAAAAAAGTATGTGTAACAGAGGCCAGCTAGTAGTAGTTGCTGTGCGAGTAAACCTCACTCCTCTGACCTCAAGAGATGCTCTAGCGACTGACGCTAGAGGTTGCAGCCTTTAGCCTCCTTGTTAGAGCGTCCGACTCTCATGCCGGCGGACCCGGGTTCGAGTCCCGGTCCGAGCAGTAGGGGTTACATTGGTGCCGTGACCCGGATGGGAGTGAGGTTTAGGGGGGTGAGTGTAACAGAGGCCAGCTAGTAGTAGTTGCTGTGCGAGTAAACCTCACTCCTCTGACCTCAAGAGATGCTCTAGCGACTGACGCTAGAGGTTGCAGCCTTTAGCCTCCTTGTTAGAGCGTCCGACTCTCATGCCGGCGGACCCGGGTTCGAGTCCCGGTCCGAGCAGTAGGGGTTACATATGCTGCTGAGATACTATAAGATACTATCCTTCTATCAAAACAAGTATCTTGTTTACCATATATATATATCAAAGTCACCAACTTTCTGAAGAGTCAATAGCTACAGACCTCCAAACTTCATGTGGCCTTCAGAATAGCTCAAGAACAGTGTGTAGAGAGCTTCATGGAATGGGTTTCCATGGCTGTAGTGCAAAAAAGTGTAAAGTTTGGTGAAGGGGGGATTATGGTGTGGGGATATTTTTCCAGGGGTTGGTCTTGGCACCTTAGTTCCAGTGAAAGGAACTCTTAATTATTCAGCATACCAAGACATTTTGGAGAATTTCATGCTCCCAACTTTGTGGGAACAGTAAGGGGATGGCCTGTTCCTGTTCCAACATGACTGTGCACCAGTGCACAAAAAAGGTCTATAAAACATGGATGAGCAAGTTTGGTGTGGAGGAATTTGACTGGCCTGCACAAAGTCATGACCTCAACCCAATAAAACACCTTTAGGAAGAATTAGTGCAGAGACTGCAAGCCAGGCCTTCTCGTCCAACGTCATTGCCTGACCTCACAAATGCAGTTCTAGAAGAATGGTTAAAAAAAAATCCATCAACACACTCCTGAAACTTATGGAAAAGTCTTCCAAGAGATGTTGAAGTTGTTATGGCTGTGAAAGGTAGGGTCAACTCCAGATTAAACCCTATGGATTAAGAATGTGATGTCAATAAATTTCATGTGCATGTAAAGGCAGACGTCTCAAAACGTTTGAAAATATAGTGTACGTGATAATATCAGTGTTTGACAGAATCCACTGAATATCATTTTAGTCGTGTAGGACAAAAAAAGTTATAAAGTAGCAATTGCGTGTCATAATAGGATAAAACACTTGCAATTAAATATTATAAAGTGTATATATTGCAATTCTGATGTCTTTTTCTCAAAATTTTGTTCTGTGGCGGAAACAAGGTTCCATGAAAACATGCATTTCAAAGGGCACTTCCAAAACTCCAGCAGTCAGAGAATTGAACCCCCTCATATTTGATCAGACCCGCACTGAAAGTAAAAGGACTTCTTTTTTTTTTTTTAGATCAGAAATAGGTATGAGGTAAGCTGCGGAGGTTTGAGCAAACACTTCTGCAGCATGACTTCCTTGTGAACTAAGTGACAGATTGTAAGTGACAGAAGTTACCTGGGGAAAACCTCTGGGACAGGAGAAAGAGGCTAGTGTTGAGTGGGTGGTCCATCTTCAGATGCCAGCAATGGAAGATAACGTAACTCACTCTCTTCTTATGCCCTTTTCCTCTCCGTATTTCTATCAGTTTTATTTATTTTTCCATGGCACGTGTCAGTGAAGGAGACTCAGAGGACGCTGCAGAGTCTGGGTGGAGACAGCGCCTCGGGCTTCTGCCTCCAGCGGAGGATTGCAGACCAAGCTGGAGACCTTGGAACAGTTCAGCCCATTCACTCATGGTCGACTCTTTTCCCCCGTGTTTCCATTCTTTTCCACCTGCTGAAACTGAAAGGTCACATCATGCCATTTTAGACTTCTTAATTTACTTTACCTTACCCACCTTATTAAATAGTAAATTCAACTGATTTATTTCACTTCAGATAAAATCTATAAAATGGTTGTTGCTTAGGTGGTTCTGCTACGCAAATGTCCCATTTGCTACAGAAATGTATAGGCCTATTAGGGCTGGGCAAGTTAACGCGTTATTATTGCGTTAACGCATTCATTAATTAAAGCCGACAATTATTTTATCGTGCATTAACGCAGTTATTTATTATTATATTGAAAGGCCGTTGCTCGCTGCCTCTGAATACACATAGAGACAAACCATTGGTCAGGAGAATACACGGCTGTCTGTAGCCTACGCCAAGGGCTTGACATTCTTTGTCAGGGACAAATTAAAATAACCAGAAACGCGAGAATGATTCAGATTTTTTTGTTGTTTTTATTATATTCAATGTAAACAGCGATTGATGAGTATCTCTGCCTCTGGTACGTTAACAAGTCACGTTGAGGCTCGCGCTGCCTGTCTCTTTGTGAGAGACATTCGTGGAGAGATCAAAACAATTGAGCAGCAATATAAACTCACAGAAGAAACATACTGGTGTAAAACTGAGTTTTTTGTAGTTGTTGATATTTATGATTTATGATATTGTTAATAACACACAAGTCGACTTTGCAATCGTGAATTGTGTAGCATGAATGGTGTAGCCTAGTTCAATAAACAGTAGCCTAATTAATATTAAGTTACGTATATTGTAGATCCAAACAACCTTTTTTTGTTCCATTTTACCCATGATTTCACTGACGAAAATAGTTCCAAAAGAAAGCAACACTCAGCGCGGTGTTTTGTAACTAAATGATTCAGCGTTTTGAATGAATCATTTGAATAAACGACTCAATGACTCACTTATGAAGACGATCACTTGCTGCCCCCTATTGGCAGTTTTGTTTAAAAGTATGATTGTTTTATTTAGAACATCAATCTTATAACATTATTTATTGCAGCTGTATTTTTTGCAGTTTAAATTATTTAATTTGATTGGTAACAGCCTATTATAGTGTTTTTACTATTATAACTTAATTTTTTAATCAAATGTACGAATTTAACATGAAAGATGATGCATACATTTAATACGATTTTTAAAAATGGCCTTTATAAAATTAAATAACGCCCTGGGGTGAATATCACAAATATGCAGATTTAAGTAGGCCTATGTTAAAGCTGACAGAACACTGATGAGAATATTACTACAGAATCAATATGTATACCACCAATTTAATTTATTTTGATTAAATGAATGTTTAAGGTGATATTTACAAGAAATATTGTAACTGTTACTAACTTTTAACTGCTGTAAAAAGCACCTTATTTGTTTTAAGTGTTTGCAAACCATGTGTTATTGCACTTTTGTTCATTTAGCAGCAATTTTGTATTCATTATTGGATTTTAAGCGCATACTGCGATTAATCACGATTAAACATTTTAATCGTTGCCCAGCACTAATATATATATATATATATATATATATATATATATATATATATGCACCCATTAGTGAGTATGATATATTAGGCAGCAAGTGAACATTTTGTCCTTAAAGTTGATGTGTTAGAAGCAAGAAAAATTAGCAAGCGTAAGGATTTGAGCGAGTTTGACAAGGGCCATATTTTGATGGCTAGAGGACTGTGTAAGAGCATAAAAATAGTCCAAGGAAAGAAACAGTGGTAAACCCTCGACAGGGTCATTGGCGGCCAAGGCTCATTGATGCGCATGGGGACTGAATGCTGGCCCGTGTGGTCCGATCAAACAGACGAGCTACTGCAGCTCAAATTGCTCAAAAAGTTAATGCTGGTTCTGATAGAATGGTGTCAGAATACACAGTGCATCACATTTTGTTGCCCATGGGGCTGCATAGCCGCTGAAAGCGCCAACAGTTGGCATGTGAGCATAAGAACTGGACCACTAAGCAATGGAAGAAGGTGGTCTGGTCTGAGGAATCACATTTTCTTTTACATCATATGGATGGCTGAGGACGTGTGTGTGTGTGTGCATTACCTAGGGAACACATGGCGCCAGGATGCACTATGGGAAGACAGCAGAGGCAGTGTGATGCTTTGGTCCTGCCATCCATGTGGATGTTACTTTGACACATACCACCTACTTCAGCATTATTGCAGATCCTGTACACCCCTTCAACAGTATTCAGGATAATGTGTCCTGCCAAATCAACAATGGTTCAGGAATGGATTGAGGAGCACAACAATGAGTTTGAGGTGTTGACTTGGCCTCTAAATTCCCCAGATCCCAATTCAATCGAGCATCTGTGGGATGTTCTGAACAATCAAGTCCAACCTCGCAACTTACAGGACTTAAAGGATCTACTGCAAACATTTTTATGTTAAATGTTATGATATACTGTATATATCATAACATTTAAAACAAAACAAAAAATATGACATGTATACCTAAGCCCAACTATTTCTCCAAAACGACACCTTCAAGACAATCATTAAATCCGCAGTTCAGAGTTTGCATGTCAAAGCTTAGCCTAGCCAGGAGGAACACTACAAATAAACACACAATATTTTTTCACACCTTCTATTTATTACTGAAACCTTCTGGCTAGCAGGCTAAATCATTTGTGGTAAACATTCATTTCTCTGAGAGCGATTTCCTCAGGTTAAAAGCATACAGAAGAGAAATATTAACTCATTAATTCAGTCTTTTAGACTCTAGCATCCATTTAATGCTGTTGTAATGAATATAATTCATTTTAAAAGCCCTATCGACAAAATGTGCATCCATATTAAAAGTGAATTGCCCCACTGAGAGCAGAAAAGATCTTTACACACCTTGCCTCTTTGTGTGTTCGAGGCAAAAGAACCCAGTTCACAGTGAAGACACCTGAGAAAAGAGAAACAAGAGAAATAATTATGAAGATGACTGACAATGAGTTCAGGATTTAGGGCTATGTATACATAAAATATGCTTTTATATGTACTACTGTTGAAAAGTTTGGGGTCAGTAAGGTTTGGTAACAGTTTATTTTAGGGTTCAGTTATTAACTATTAACTAGTTGCGTATTAGCATGCATATTACTAGGATATTGGCTGTTTATTAGTACTTATAAAGCACATATTAATGCCTTAATCTTTATTACCTTATTCTACATACCTTAATCCTACCCAGTACCTAAACTTAAATGTTACAAAAACTACCTTACTATTAATAAGCAGTAAATTAGGAGTTTATTGAGGCAAAAGTCACATACTTAAAATGTGTTCCCCATACTAAAGTGCTACTAAGATTTTTAATGTTTTTGAAAGAAGTCTGTTATGCTGAATTTATTTCAGTAAAACCGTGAAATAACATTACACTTTAAAAGAACGGTTTTCTATTTTAATATATTTTCAAATGTAATTTATTCCTGTGATCAAAGCTGAAGTTTCAGCATTATGAATCCGGTCTTTACTTTCACATGATCCTTCAGAAATCATTTTAATATGCTGATTTGCTACTGGAGTTCAAAAGATTTTCTGAAACATGTAAAAGTCTTTACTATCGATTTTGATCAATACAATTCTTCCATAATATTAAAGGTGTCATTAACTGGATTTTATTTTTTTTATTCTGTTGTATGAGATCAAATTATGAAGTGTGCATGGGTTTTACATTCAGAAACATCATAATAAATAAGTAATAAGATATTTTTTACCCTGGTTTTTAGGCTCTCTCCTGGAACGCTCAGATTTTATCGGCGTGCCGCACTGAAGACTTAAGTAAACGGCCACTGCTACGATTGGATACGATTTGCTTATTTAATGAGATTCAGCTCCCCTGTCAGTCCATGTGGAAATTGTTTTTTAAAGCATGTGGGAAAACGGCAACTGAAGGATTCGTCCCACAGGACTTGCAAAACGTCTTTATCAAACAAACACAACGATTTATTTCTCATCCACCTGCGATTGATTGGAATGTTAGTTTACTTATTACTTGGCCTGCCCAATCGGTGGATATAAGTGCAAAACGTACACACACACACACACACACACACACACACACACACACACACACACACACACACACACACACACACACACACACACACACACACACACACACACACACACACACACACACACACACACACACACACACACACAGACCTCAGTTTAGAGTCAAACAAATCAGCATGTTGAAAACTCCCATGCTTGTATTTTTCCTTCAAATATTAAGCCAAGAGTTTAGCTCTATGTAGGCCTATGTCATGTCACGATTTGGTGGGCGGGGCTACAGAATCAGACATTGTTCTTCTGTTGAGGAGGTGCTTCACCACACACTGACGTCAAGGTGTGGCATATTCTGAGATCTCACGTTTGCTGGGTCTGGGGTCAATAAAAGCTTTTCTTTGACTAACAAGGAATTTTTCAGCTCTGAAACGTATATTCTTATATTACCATGACCTATTATATATAAAAAACTCAAAGGAAAGTTATATTATTTGCACCATTATAAAACCAAATCTTACAGTACAATTGACTTTTAAGTTCACTATAATTAGCAATTAAAACAATATTACACACAGAAAATGGCCCTAGATTGCTGTGGCAAGCAAATTCGGTTAATTCAAATCTCTTAATCTCTCATTTTATTGATTCATGATTCGGATTGCCAATGTCACGTGATTTCAGCAGTTTGGCAGTTTGATATGCAACCCGAATCATGAATCAATACGCTGATTCATAACCGTTCTAATCTTTATTTGAGGATTGAAAACAAACCCGGAAGAGAAGACATTGCTGAATAAAGTTGTAGTTTTTGTTATTTGTGGACCAAAATGTATTTTGGATGCTTCAAGAGATTCTAATTAACTAACTGATGTCACATATGGACTACTTTGATGATGTTTTTATTCCCTTTCTGGACATGGACAGTATAGTGTGCATACACTTACATTGAAGTAACAGAAAAGCTCTGGGACTAAAATATAAAATATCTTAAACTGTGTTCTGAAGATGAACAGAGGTCTTACGGGTGTGGAACGACATTAAGGTGAGGAGTTAATGACATCAATTTCATTTTTGGATGAACTAACCCTTCAATAAACTATCCATTCGGTTGATTCGATTTGTTCTTCTTCGTTTGATTACAGTTGAGATTTGACAGAAGTGCTGTGTCTTATGAGGTTTATTTTAGCATTTTCAGAAATGTCTATAAACACAGCAGAGCCAGTCTGCTCCATGTCAGACATAAGGGGCAAATCTTCATAGAGCACTTAGTCTGTGTTTATTTCAAAGTAAAGCATCGGGGAGCTAAACTTCAATACAAAGACCAAATCCAGACTGTGGTAAATCCAGACCATTACCTGAGCTTATACTGTGTTATGTGCTCTCTGTTCATGCGCTAATGTCATTTCATCCCCCTTCAGCACTGGAAAGAGCCTCGCGAGATCTCTTCTCTGCATTACAAACATTGCATTGATATTAAATGTAAATTTAATTCTGACTTGGTTTTAGGTACTCAAACACAGAGCTCCTGAAGGAGACCTTCCTATGTCTGAATGCACAAATATACAAATCAACAGCAGTAGCTGCTGCTCTGAAGCTATTTTAAGGCAGTGCACAATAATAAATAAATAAAGTGCATTTTATTCTTATTTTACTACTCTGGGGCCTGAAATGTACAGCTTAGAGAAACACAGTTAGTAGGTTTGGGCTTGCTGCGACTGGTTCCAATAACACCAATGTCATTTCTGTCTGCCGTATATTAGGAGGAAGAACCAAACAAAGTTTGTGGCGGTGTTCAGCTGCTCCTGAGGTAATCTGCTTTATCACCAGAATATGATGTACGAGCATCTGGTTTGGAAATGAGTTTACAAAAAACAATGAGTAGTTTATATCTCTTGGTATGGCAATTATTTTGTCTGCAAGCCTTAGCATTGGATCCTGAGAAAAAGAAAAAGGGGCTGCAAGAGGAGAGGCAGGAGGGAAAAAATCAGAAAGCAGGAAAAAAGGAAGTAGACTTAAAGGCTACGTTCACACTGTCAATTTGTGGGATTGACAACCGCATTTAGTTACAGGTGTGAGTCTCGAAATGTCTCGTTCACACAGCAACTTAAAGCCAATTCACACCGCACAAGTCTGTCGGAGTTTGTTGGATCAATGTGTTACCCCTTGTCGGCGTCTGTTGCCGCTGGTCGGAGTTTGTTTTCACCCGACTGAACATTTAATCGTGTTTGTTGGGTCGTGAAATGTCTGAGCAGTGTGGTATGATTTTCCAACAAACTCTGATGTAATCTGACCTGGACACGAACCGTTGCCATGACGACGAGGCAAGTCCCCTCCGAAGACTGCGTGTAGGTGCTGGGTGCGCTTATTATCCATTGTGGAAAAATCAGAAGACATCTCAAGAGAAAGAGCGAGATATTCGCGAGAGCACACTGGACAAAGTTTGAGCGGGCACGCGTAAGGTCTGAGAGAGAGCAGAGCCATATTTGAATACGCACATCCCGTCCATTACGTTTTTTTGCTAGTGAAATAAATCTGCCTACGAGCGGAGAGATTTGTTAAATGGATGCACTCAACATTTAACACCATAGAAACTGCCTCAAATGAACTATACAATGAGAGGAAAGTTGTGTCTGAAAGCTTCAATCTTTTATTTTTATTGGTTAAAATGAATGGGGAATATTACGTGTTTTTCCGAGGGTGCTCGTCTGGTCGACCATTTCCGTGGGCGCTCTTACAGTAGCGTCTCTCTGTATGACTATGCAACGATGGTCAATCCTGTATTCTCTTAACAGTAAACATAACGACAGTGATCAAACAAAGTAATATCAAAGATGGCGACGTCGATAATACTGAAAAGTCTTATAGCTTTTGATACGATAAGAGTCCAATTGAGCCATAAGCTCTAGTGGAGAACAGTGGCTGGATCTAGAAACTTTAGATGACACACAGCTCGTAAGTGTAGCGACTGGGCTACATATAATAATAAATTAAATATGCTCAATAGGGAATTATGGGTATTTATACTTATTTATTTATAATTAATAATAACTGGTTATGATCGAACTATAAATCTTCGAATCTCCCAAAAGGAAATACCTAAGGTATTTAAGCAATATAAATATGGTTAACAACAATGGATTGCAATTAACAATATTAAATCATTGCAGAATAACCTTTAAAGAATTAATTCAAAACTCATCTGATCCGTTGGTTTAAAGATCGATCAGTACAATCTCTTATCAACTCTCAAAGCTTTTATTCTTTCTACCAAATCTTCGGGAAGGTTACTCTTCTGGCCACAAAGAATAAACTTTCCGAGCTGTTGGGATATCAGTTAAAGTATTCAAAGATACTTATGAGAGCTGTAGCTGTAGATCTGCACATTAGAGTGACATATGTTTTGTGAGCAGTAACAATGACAATTAAACACGGATACAATGGTTTTAATAATTGATACTACGAATACATACGACTAAATAAAGAATACAGAGTAACAACAAAAAGGAAAAGAGAAAGGAGAGAAAGGAAGGGTTCAGAATGGCATTTCACAAACATTACTACAGAGAGCCAGCAAAGAACTATATCACCTTAAACAGGGTTACTAGTCTTAAACGCATCTAAATTTCGATGGAATTTATACTTGCATGGGTTGCTTTGTGTTGAGTATAAAAGAATGCATGTGAGTCCTCTCAGAGTGTTCTGTGAGCTGGAGCGCTCTCTCTCAGTTCTTTCAAGTGATCATGTCTCCGATCTGTGGGAAGTTTAAAGGTAGTTTGAAAGCGAATATTGCCAAAAGGAGAGGAAGGTCTCCTTCGAAGTTGTGGAAGTTCCTTGACCGTTGAGATGGTGCTCAGTGCCTGTCCGCCTTTGTCCGAGGACTTAGTAACGGAGCGCGCCGACTTCAAGGGAAACAACCAATGTGACTGCACTTCCAAGCCAGGGCCGAAACCGCATGGCAAGGGGTGAGCCGGCTTCAGAGGACGGGAGGAAAGGTCCGAGAACGAGTAGAGAAGACCTAAAGAAATGTTTCCACTGTCTTTTAAGACAATTAATCCACACCTCTCCTGGGTTAGCTTGACCAATCCAGAGGGTGAATTCTGAGAGAGAAAGATTCTCTTTGTTTACGACCCACTTTGCATGTTTTATCAGGTGTCGTAAAGTGTGACGAGTTAATGCAGTTTTACTCCCATGTTTGCTAAATGTACTAAAGATACATTTCATAATCCTATTCTGTGCATCGTTGATTAAGACAAAGAGAGAGGAATATTTAGATATCAAACACGTTATGGCTGGGAGATATATTCGTACACAGGAATACAAGCATTTAAAATGAACTTACATTGTTTATACATCATGACTATGTTGGTATGACATAGGGAGCATACATACACACAGGGATATATAGTATACATTTTGGAATAGTTTAATTGAAGGCTGCATAAAGAAAGTGTGTGTGTCTGTGTGTGTAAATGTATGTGTATTGGAAAGTCTCATGTCACTTTCTGTCTGAGAGAGGGGGGTCATGGAATCAGATTCGAATCTGATTGAAGTGGTCAGAGTCCTCCAAAGAGGTTGCATGTTCTACTTCAGCTAGGTCACAAAGCCTTCGAAGATGTCAACTCCCCCAGACTCATCGGCATCAGGCCCCTAATTTATGTGCGACTAAAAGCTATCCACCATAAACATCAGAATTGACTCATCTTTGATCCTGGTGAAAGAGACTCCAGACGCTACATAAGTTACCGAAAACCACACACAACCCTTCAGCAGAGCAGCTCTCTCATACTGTATGACGACTAGGCCACATCCACACAGCAGCAGAATACGGTTGTCAGTCCTGTATTCGAGTCCTTAAAGGGATAGTTCACCAAAAAAATTAGATTTGCTATTTATCTGCTTACCCCCAGGGCATCCAAGATGTAGGTGTGTTTGTTTCTTCAGTAGAACACAAATGAAGAATTTTAACTCCAACTGTTGCCGTATAATACATGTCAATGGGGTGTTTTCTATGAGAGTCACTATGAAAGTGACTCTTTCATAGTGACAAATCCATAATATGGATACAAATACATATTAAACCCTATGGTGACAAATTGATGTTTTAAGACTCGAAATGGTCGGTTTCTGCGAGAAATCAAACAGTATTCATGCTATTTTTTTTTTACCACATTAGATGAATCTCATCCAGTATTCCCAACGCCATTAAAATAACGCCGCGATCATAGATATGTGTACATAGATGCCTCATTCAAACCGATCCGTGCAGGCACTAATGAGGAATCTATATAGTATGTACTATGATAGGACCGGGTTTTTGATCTTCTTGGGCGGAAGTAATGATGTTGGAAATATTAGATTCGTCTGCTAGGAGGTAAAAAATAACAAATACTGTTTGGTTTCTCGTAGAAAACGATCGTTTTATTTCATTTCATGTTCAATGTGTTGCCATGAGCCACAGGGTTTTGGCTGAACTATTACTTTAAAATGGTTACTTTCAAACAGATTACGATTATCTACGGGAGTGACAACCGCATTATTTAACCGAATTCACACCCGTAAATTTATCAGGACTCACAACAGCATTCTCGGAAAACCCGCGCTGTGTGAACGGAACTGCACTGGACAACAAATTGTCTGTCACGTCATACAGTGCGAGAGAATCGCTCTGCTAAAGGTTTTGGTTTCGTAACTAACAGGGACAGAGATATGAGCTGTATGTCTTCTGAAGTGTCAAGATCCAGTCACCATTCTCCATCAGAATGACTCCCATTAGTTTTGTGTCCAAATGCTATGTCATGCATGAAGGATGTGCAACGTGAGAGCAATAGTTAAAGGCTCTGACTAGCATTTTCACATTAAAGCTTCCGTCGTTGACGGTTAAAGTTCCCACTCAACTGGACTCTTGCTGTGTCAAAATTGATAAGACTTTTTTAGATTTATGGGTATCGCCATCTTTGATATTAGTTACTGTACTGTACTGATACTGTAAGATGCTGTAAGATGCTGTGTGAACACGACATTTCGAGACTCACACCTGTGTAAATGCAGTCGTCAATCCCAAAAATTGGCAGTGTGAACGTAGCCCTAGTTTTCCAGTGAGGTTGCGTTCACACAACATGGGTTTTCCGAGAATTGGTTGAGTTCTGAAAATGTATGGGTGTGAGTTTCGTTATAGAATGCAGTTGACTCTCCTGTAAATAACCATACTGTGTGTGAAGATTATCATATTAGTGAGCAGTTTATATCTCTTGGTAAGACAATTCTTCTGTCTGCAAGCCTTAGCACTGAAACATTAGGGAAAGGCAGGAGGGAAAAAAGCAGAAAGCAGGAAAACAAATAACCAAAAAAAAAGAAGTAGACTCAAAGTAATCTTCGAGTCACGTTTCCTCTCAATAGAATATCATTACGGTGGTCTGCATGCAGGCTGCATGCTGAGGAATGGTGGAAGTCGACCTTTTTTTCCCCTCACAAATCAGTGTGCAAGCATTCCCAACGGACAGTGATCCAGCACAATGAAGGAAACAGCAGGAAAGGGTAGAAAGAAACAGAGGAATATATTTGTTTCAATTAAACGGTTGCTATGACACCAGTGTAAAAATGATTTCATAGTTCATTTTCTAAACTGGAGCTAAAAAATTAATCCAGAAATATTATTTTCTACTTACATACTGAGAATTTGACTTGTGTGGTTTACTATGGAGACCGGGAGCGCTGTAACACAGTTGTCATGTACTCATCCATAATTTGGTCCACACCTTTGACTTTCTTTCTTCTGTGGAGCACAAAAGAAGATATCAAAAAAAAAAAAAAAAAGTCTCAAAATCTGTTAGGTTTTATTTTATTTTTTTTACAAATGTATTTGTTATTCTTAAAGTTTATAATAATAATTCTGGTAGCACTTTATTTTACAGTCGGCATGTACATACTTATTATAGTAATTATAATAACTGGATAATAAATAAGTACTAACCATGACACTACCCCTAAACCTAACCTTAAAGGAAAAGTTCACTTTAAAATGACAATTACTCCATGATTTACTCAACCTCAAGCCTATATGACATTCTTCTTTCTGATGAACACAATCAGAGTTATATCAATAAATATTCTGACGCTTCAAGCTTTATAATGGCAGTGTCAGCGGGCTATTGAGTTTGAAGCTCAAAAAAGTGCATCTATCCTTTATAAACGTATTCCACATGGCTCTGAGGGGTTAATAAAGGCCTTCTGGAGCAAATCAATGGGGTTTGTAAGAAACTTTACAAAGTAATATTTCTAGCTTCCGCCAGACCGGCTTCCTGGTTCGACGTATGACATCGGACGTAATGTAAGCACTTTGAACTGCGAGAGGATTTGCTTGCAGAGAACTCAAAGGTTTCCGAGCGATCGCAAACTTTCTCGGGAGGATGCAAACATTTTATAGCCTGGTCCTACCAGACTACCGTACATTTCATTTGTAAAGAGAGACTCTCGTACATTTCATTTGTACAGAGTCTGGCCATTCTCCATTGACAAGCATTAACTTGCTTGAAGGCGGGTACTCTGTTGAAGTTTAAAACAATTGGATCAGCCCAGAGCCATTCTGGATCTGCCATAACCAATCGCTGACATTTGGTCGTGATGTATGTCATGTGTTCGCCTTAGGCAACACCTCCGCCACTAGCGGAGCGAACCCCATGGGGAGGTGGGCCACAACATCATAGTCACCGACAAAACTCAAAAGCAAAGATTGTTCTTGCTCTGGCTTTAAAGGGGTGGTAAAACACAATTTCACTTTTCTGACTTTAGCTAGTGTGTATTCTTGCAGTTTGAGCATAAACATCATCTGCAAAGTTACAACGTTCAAAGTTTAAAACAAAGGGAGATATTTGCTTTTTAAAGAAATCATTTTTTAAGGACTACAGCAAACGGCCAGTAGGGAACTTCAGCCTTTTCCTCCAGACTCGCTGACATCAGCAGCTAAAATATTTACATAAACCCCTCCTTCGAGAATATTAAATAAGGAGGGAGAAGCCATGTTTTAATGCGTGCCGTCAGTCGTGCAATGCCGACGAAACGCTTTTTATTTTTATACGGATTGTAGGTCCCCTTTGTTCGGCCTTCCTAGAGATGGGGGAGTTAGGGATCATTGGTTAAAATTTATTTTTAACTCGAGCCCTCATAATTATTACCCAGATCTCACTCTCTGTGCAGTACATTTTTATGGAGGAAAGCTCACAATCGTCGCAAGTTCAATGAAGGATTCGCACAACGGCTTGTCCTGAAAGATGGAGCAGTTCCAACTTTAAAAACAGAAGCTGTTTACGGGCCACAACCAGTAAGTATGATTTATTTTTCATTGATGTGTTTTCTTGTAACGTTACTAGTTTGTAAAATGCCGTTGATCTGGTGCTGAGCCAGAGCTTGAGTGAGTGAAAGACTGACTTGAGCTCAGTGTCTTTTAATGTTTATTTTAGGTTTCATACACTTCAAATTACATTACACAATCACAAAAATGTCACATATATCAGGAGAAGTGGATTAACTTAGGTTGTAAATCCATCATGCCCCATCTCCATCAGTGCTTACACATATAACGGCGGGGGGACGCCCACAGCCCGTGATAACTTTACAGATCAACTAACACAATCATTTTCTACCCGGTTCCCTCATGTAATGTCACATATGGTGAATTCATGATAATTGGAACACTTTTCCCAATCACCTTTAATTCACCCTACACCAGGTTAAGTGGATGATCTTGTGTTGTAAATCCAGCAGGTTCTGTCTCCCTGAAACTGTTGAAATCATATAATGTGGCGTGGACGCCCAAAGCCCATGATAACTTTAGGTCAATCAACTAACACAACCATTTTCGATCCTGTTCCCTCACTTAATGTCACATTATATATATAAGGTGAAGTGGATGATCTTGTATTGAAAATCCAGCAGGCTCTGACTCCCTGTCAGTGAGGAAAACATGTCATGGCGGTGCCCATTACATGATAACTTGCCGATAATCAAACACGTGCACTAGGCAGTTAGCCAATCAGAACACAGCTGGGCCAGCTAACCAATCTGAGACCATTGCGTATTTTTGAGGGACCAGCTTCATTACCCGGAAAGCATCAGACCGTTTTTACAAAGAGTGACAGAGCAGTGTAGAATAAAGGTAAAAAATATAAGAAAAATTTTCAAACGAAGCATGAATGCATGTTACAGTGTACCCCACAAACACAATCAAGCCTTCGAAAGAATGTGTTTTATCACCCCTTTAACTTCTGCATATTCGGCAGCATTGCCACAACTACTGGCTTCTCTCGCATCTTTCTCCACCACCATTACTGCAATACAACTCAAACTAGCATATGACATCAACGTCATTGTTCTCAGCCTCTCTCTGTTCACTGATTGGACTAGTTAAAACTTTTTTCAGAGAAAACCAGCGAATATACTGCCAACCCAGGGAAATGACAATTTAGTGGACGTACATAGGAGGGCGGAGCCAGGCTAAACGTTTTTTTGAGCTCAAACATTTTTGAGATAATTTAAAGCATTGAAATAGAATTTTTCCTCGAATCTCCACAGGTATTAACATCAGCACTCTTTGTGCTTGACATTAATATATATGCAGTTTAATGATAAGCAGTGAAAATGCTTGATTTATAAAGCAAGGACATGTTACAAGTGTCAGTTAAGACATTTATAATGTTAGAAAAGAGTAAAAGTGTTCTTTTGAAATCAGCACGCTAAAATAATTTCTGAATTATCATGTGACACTGAAGACTGGAGTAAAAATGATTTGCATCAGGAATAAATTACATTTTAAAATACATTAAAATGCAAAACAGTTCTTTTGAATTGCAATAATGTATTCTAGTATTACTGTTTTTACTGTATTTTTGATTTAGATAAATGCAGTCTTAGTGAGCGGAAGAGACTTCTTTCAAATATAAAAAAATCTTACTGACTCCAAACATTTGAAGGTGTTGTATATGTAAATATTAAAATATGAGTTTTTATTCCCAAAGAAACCAGCATTTCTTAAGATCTGTTTTTTGTTCGAAACTGGCTTTGTTTAAAATAAATGTTACGATGCACTGCATGTGTCCTATGCAATCTCAAGCTAACAGTCTCACACGGATTGCGTGTTTTTGATGTCCTGGATGCTGCATTGAAGCGAACGTATGAGCAGCTCAGTCAAGAGAAGAAGAACATTGCATTAAATGTGGTTAACAGATGAAAATAAGCTATCCCATGGTTCTCCATGTGAGTTCAAATCAATGATTCAACTGCACGCGTCACATAGGCTGTTCTCATGCAATGTCAAAACCTCTGGACTCTCAACAACGACACTTGATTAATAAGAAAAAAAGAAAAACTCCGAAAGCATCACATTGAGAATATGCTTTTCCTGATTCCCCCTCAAAATAATTCCCCTTGACTGAAAGAAAGGTTGCTCTCTCACTGATCTGTACTTTCGATGCTTTTTGCTTAAATCCCTCTTCTATACAAGGAGATGAGAGGCTGCATAAAAAAAATTTCATTAGAGAGATTGTTTTTAGATTGTTCTAATGTAGCTGCAGGAAGTAAATCTTCTTATAAGCCGCTAACATGCACCTGAGTTATTTCTTCACAATAAAAATCTGATTAAATCTAGACCGACAGGCATGTATCATCCTCTTCCATGATTTACAAATCAGAACGAGTCACGTCATCAAAACTGGTACAATTTTGCCACCATATTGTTGTGACGCCCAACTAATCTCTAATCTGTGAAATTGTCAATAATATACAAATGAAATAAAATTGATCCAAGACTCAATCCCTGTGGCACTCCGGCAGTAAGGAAAAAGAGCAGCTTACAGTATATCGTTGATTCTTAGACATTGTTCCCTTAAAGGGTTAGTTCACCCAAAAATGAAAATTATTTCATGAATTACTCACCCTCACGTCGTTGGACACCCGTAACAACTTCGTTCATCTTTGGAACACAGATGAAGATATTTTTGCTGAAAGCTGATGGCTGAGAAAGGCTTCAGAAAGGCCTCCATTGGCATTCAGTACATTCCCACTCACAAGACCCATAAAAGGCACTAAAGAAGTCGTTACAAAGTCCATCTCACTACACTGGCTGTACAATCATTTTACAATGCCTAGAAAATAGTTATTGTGCGCACAAAAATCTAAATAACGACTTTATCCACCAAGTTATTGACATGAACTTGACGAATGCGCGAGAATATGACGCAGCTCCGCCGCTCAATACATGACCCGGAAGAGGAGGAGCGCCGCTATCGCATGAGTTCACGTCAGAGAACCTACACGGAAGACAATATCTTGGCGGATAAAGTAATTATTTAGATTTTTTTGTCGCACAAAAACTATTCTTGTCGCTTCGTAAAATAATTGTACAGCCACTGTAGTGAGATGGACTTTGTAACGAAGTCTTTAGTGCCTTTATGGGTCTTGTGAGTGGGAATGTACTGAATGACAATGGAGGCCTTTCTGAAGCCTTTCTCAGCCATCAGCTTTCAACTAAAATATCTTCATCTGTGTTCCGAAAGATAAACGGAGGTGTTACGGGTGTCCAACGACATGAGGGTGAGTAATTAATGAAATCATTTTCATTTTTGGGTGAACTAACCCTTTAAGTTTAAATATGATTCCATCCATGTTAGTGTTTGTATTAATTATTTAAAGGTTATCAATAGAATTCTATTGCATTGTACATCCAATGTTAATTATATTAATTCATATTAGTACTAGCTCTAGTCAAGGCTCATTGCTGCTTTATGCTCTTTATCTGTCAGATGTGTCACCTTTATTTATAAATCGCTATGACCTGAGGTTGTTTTGTCACTCTTTTTCTTGTCACCATGGCTGTGAAGCAAGCACTATACGACAGCTATCTTGAGTGTGCAGAAACCCTGGGAGATATTCTGCCTCGTTCTTAATTACGGCTGATTAAAGTGACATTTTGTCACCCTTGTGTCTGTTGACATCAGAGACCAAGACCAGGGCTTTTCACCTTGCATTCTCTCTCATTCAGGCCGAGTCAGAATAAAAGCACGGATGCTCACAATATGAGATGGCCTGGTGCTTACTGTGAATGTGGCATCTCTGAACTCCGGTTCAGCATATGTCACGGTCTACTCCTTTAGTTGGACTAAATGCAGCTTTGTGCAAATGAAAAACTCGCCTTTAGGCGAAACAAGCTGTTCCTCACTTTTAAAGCTTTAAGTCATGAGTCTGAAATAGAAAGAAAAAGCACAATGTGTTACATTGGAAATGCGTCACACATCCTTTGAATTTAAAACTTCATGAGAAACCTTTACAGTCTTATGAATTCTAACCTGTGTAAGTTCTATGAATATACTCTAATTGGTCTCCAGTGAAATTTATATGGATATTTTATTTTACTTCTAACCTATTCTGTCATTTCCCCCTTCTGTATTTTCTTATTTATTTTGTAATGTTTATGGATATCAGATAGTGAAATTATTGTATTTATACATGACATTTTGGTAACAGGGTTTTAAATACATTTTCTCTGTTCATACAAGACAAAAAAAAAAATGATTATATTCAATACAACAACAAAAAACAATACATACAATGTATTTTAAAGGGGTGATGAATTGAGGAATCAACTTTTCCTTGAGCTTTTGATATATAAAAGGTCATGGTAATATAAGAATATCCTCTAAGTTTCAGAGCTGAAAACTTCCTTTTTAGTCAAAGAAAAGCTTTTATAGACACCAGGCTCAGCAAACGGTCCTGTGCTTCTACTGTCAGTGCGCGACGAAACACCGCCTCTACAGAATAATGAGCACATGTGGTTCAGTAGCCCCGCCCACCGACTCATGGAGGGCTCGGGCTAGCAGCTGGTCAACAACAATCCTACCTGTCAACACTCCCGGTTTTGCCGGGAGTCTCCTGTATTTCACACCCATCTCTTGCCCCCCTCCCGTTTTGTAATTTCTCCCGGAAATCTCCCGTAATTTGTAATTTGTCACAAATATGTTATTCCAGTTGCCAGATCTTGTATGAAATGCTGAATCATACAATCGACACATCACACAAATTTCAAACCATTTGTGGCCTCGATCTGGCAACCTAGTTGCGCTGTTGATATCTGTAGAAACCATGTTAAAACCATGCCATTTTGACCAATCAGAATCAAGTATTTCACTGAGCCGTGTAATAACGAACAATAACCCACACAATTATGCCAAGATGCCAGATCTTGTTGACATCTGAAGGGCGGCGCGCACGCCGAACGTATGTGTGGTTCGCACTTATATCGTCCGATCTTGCGGGCTATGTGTAATATAAAAAAATAGTCCAATCAATCGCGGGTCGATGAGAAATAAATCATTGTGTTTGTTTGATAAAGACGTTTACGAGCCCTGTGATCGAGAAAATCATTCTGGTTGCTTCCCCCTCATTCTCTCCTCTCTGTCATGTGGACTGACAGAGGAGCTGAAGCTCATTAAATATGCAAACCTTATCCAATCCTAGCCGTGGGCGTTTACTTCCAAGTCTCCAGTGCATCACACCCATCACAACCCAGCATTCAGGAGAGAGCCTCAAAACCAGTGTAGAAAATAGCCTATTACTTATTAGTTATGATGTTTTTAAATGTAAAAACACATTAACATCATTTGTTGACCTCAGACAACAGTATAAAAAAAATAAAAAAAGCCAGTTCATGACACCTTTAAATATATTTAGCTAGTGGCCATATATATAAAATCACAGAGCAAGGTCAACGCATGCTGAGGCACACAGTGCACAGAAGTTGCCAACTTTCTACAGAGTCAATAGCTACAGAGCTCCAAACTTCATGTGGCCTTCAGATTAGCTCAAGAACAGACAGAGAGCTTCAAGGAATGGGTTTCCATGGCCGAGCAGCTGCGTCCAAGCCTTACATCACCAAGTGCAATGCACAGCATCAGATTCAGTGTTGTAAAGCACGCCGCCATCAGACTCTAGAGAAGTGGAGACGTGTTCTCTGGAGGGACGAATCACGCTTCTCTGTCTGGCAATCTGATGGACAAGTCTGGCTTTGGCGGTTGCCAGGAGAATGGTACTTGCCTGACTGCATTGTGATACGTGTAAAGTTTGGTGGAGGGGGGATTATGGTGTGGGATTGTTTTTCGGGGGTTAGTTCAATGAAAGGAACTCTTAATGTTTAAGCAAGACATTTTGGACATTTTGGCATTTCATGCTCCCAACTTTGTGGGAACAGTTTATGTATATAAATATAAATATATTAATTATATCCGTAAATCATACATATATAATGCAATTTAAATATTTGTTATATTTTGAAGTTTAAACACATTTCACTGACTATTTGCTGAAAAAACTGACATAAAATAATCTAAAGTGAAACAGATGAACACAAATGCTAGTTTGGAGGGTTTTTTTCTGTTAAAAAGTTAAATATGGATTCACAGCTGATCTCACTGATCAAGAAATTCATTCCAATGACTTTAAAAAAAGCTAAGAATCTGTCAAAAAATTTGATTCCCACATAATGATCCCCTTGTCAGTGCATGAATGTCATTTGATTCTAATTGGGCCAGTCACTTCAATGTCAGAGGTAGTTAATATGGCTATAGCTTGTCAAAGAACCAAACGGTCATACATCCCCCATTACATTTCTGACTGGGAGACCTCATTGAGCCTTTGGCCGCAAAATAGAAGTTACACTTAAAAAAAAAGAAAAAAAAAAGAAACTTTGACCTGAGTTCAAATACCATTTCACTAGTGGAACTCAATGATAAATGATAAGCACTTGGCATATTTGAGTGTTTGTTTCCTGGGATGCGTGAGGGCTGTTTGCTGTGGGGATTTCAGACTGTGAGCCTGACCTCCAAACTCTCTCTCTCTGCCCTTCACACGCCAGCACATCGGGAGACTGCATGGCCGAGGCCAGACTAATCAAAAATGCATGATATCAAAGCAAACTCATCCTCTGCCGCTAAGCAGGGTCCCATTTGAAGATTTGATTTTATGAGGCACAGAATGGCCTTTACATATGAATTTCCACTCTCATGTCTGTCCTGGATTAGATCATCTCTTAGAGTGTTTTTAAAGCTTTAAGCTCTGGTTAGATTGAATGTGATTTACACACAGTTCGATGGTAATGCCAAGTATTCATTCAATTTCAGTACTTTAACACACATTATTGTCAGTGCTTGAAGTCAATAAATGCTTATACTGCTGTTGTTTGCAAACCCATATGTGAATTCATTTTCACGAATTTAGTTAAGAAATATTTTAGGTTATTAAATAAAAGTTTTCCTTCCCAAATAAATTAATAAAATAAAAGTGTAACAGGCAGCATTAAGAAATATCAAATATCGGGGGGTACAATTTGGCCATTTGCGATTTTTGGGTGGGACTTGTCCCCGCCCTAATGCCTTACATTCCTTCTTCTGTTAAAACTTGTATTATTTAAGCTGTATAGTTTTATGTTGTCAAGTCAACAGAAATGTTAGATCGGTAAAGTGATTCTCACACTAAAATCATATGAACGCTCAAAATGTATATCTTGTAGCTATACTATTAAAACTATTAAAAAGTGAATATATTAATATATATGTTTACAGACTGGCCCAATTCACTTCCATTCTAAATGCCTCATCATAACCTATATGTTTTAAAGAAAAGGAAAACCAAAATTAATTTGTTGTAATCAACATTATTCCACAAATGCCGTCGATCAAGATGAACTTGTATTGAACCCAGAATAAATGTTTTTTTAAACTTGTTGAACTGATCTCTTTACGAAAATGAGATTTGAGCTCATAACATAATATTGAAGAAGTACTGTTCCATATGCCATTCTTTTATGAATGGAATAAATAATATTGTGAAACCTCTTCTCTAATAATGGATTATAATGTCATCATGATGTTCTTTTTTAAGCAGCAATTTGCAGGTGTAAAATTCTCACAGAGGTCCCATTCATTCATTTTACGACATAAAAGTCAAGGACGTGCTGATTTGCGCATTTTCATGACGTGCATTTCTCCTGCATGTGCACTTCCATTTGGAAACACAACAAATTCTCTTAAAAGAAAACCCAACCCATTTTGTAAACCGTGTGCGAGGCGAGGAAACGCAAGTAACAGGGAATCTCATTATTTTACGTGGACTTTTATGGGGCAAGTCAAAATGCTTCGCCCCGCTTGCCTGTATGTGACATTTCCCTCTCTCATTAATGAGACGTTCCGTCAGAGCCGAGCCTGTGCTGAGACCAGCAGACCTGGCAGAGTTTAGCCCAAGGGCCTGTTTCCTTACTGTTCACATATTTACCAACGTGAAATATTCCAGCGCTGTTTCATTCGATAAGGCCAAACGTGTGCTCAGCGCTCCAAACCAGTAAAAGCCATCGCTGTGGAGAAAGAAAAACAAAACAGCTTTGAGTCACAGCAATTTGAACCACAAAACCGTGCAGATGTGCTTATGACAAAGCTGAGCTGCTAATATGGGCGAATTTGAGGTCAGCTGATGAAAACAGTTTAGGGTTGTATTTTTGCCATTAGGAACCACACATAAAATTAACAGCCTTTAATTTTAGCCATCAATGCCGCAAAAATAAATAAATAAATAAATAACCCTTTCCTTCTCAATATTTTTGTCCTGTTTTCCCGTATAAATATCGAAAAATTATTAAATAAAGATGTGCTTACTTGAGATTCTATATTACTTAAAGGGTAAGTTCACCCAAGAATGAAATTGATGTCATTAATGACTCACCCTGTCGTCCCTAACCAAGACCTCCGTTCATCTTCAGAACACAGTTTAAGATATTTTATATTTAGTCCGAGAGCGAATTCAAGTGTATGCACACTATATGGTCCATGTCCAGAAAGGGAATAAAAACATCATCAAAGTAGTCCATATGTGATATCAGTTAGTTAATTAGAATTCTTCTCTTCCTTGTTTGTGTTCAAAGCTCAAATAAAGATTCAAACGGTTGTGAATCAGTGAATCGATCAATGATTCGGATCGCATGCCAAACTGCCGAAATCACGAGACATTGGCGATCCGAATCATTGATCGAATCACTGATTCATAACCGTTTGAATCTTTATTTGAGCTTTGAACACAAACAAGGAAGAGAAGACAATGCTGAATAAAGTCGTAGTTTTTGTTATTTTTGGACCAAAATGTATTTTTAATGCTTTAAGAGATTCTAATTATCTAACTGATGTCACATATGGACTACTTTGATGATGTTTTTATTACCTTTCTGGACATGGACAGTATATACACTTAAATACGCTCTCGGACTAAATATAAAATATCTTAAACTGTGTTCTGAAGATGAACGGAGGTCTTACGGGTGTGGAACAACATTAGGGTGAGTCATTAATGACATCAATTTCATTTTGGGTGAACTAACCCTTTAATATTAAGATTTGTTTTTGGAAAGTTATTATTTGGGGAGGAATAAAAAAAAGAATTTTTTGTTAAAAACAAGAACTAGTTATATTTTTGGACCCCACTGGCAGATATTGTTGTTTAAAGCATAAACTCAATTAACTTTGCTACATTTTTTTTTTTATAAAACAAGGCATATCTTACTTTGCATCTTATTTTGTAAATATCTTTTGATTTAAAGAGGTCATATAATGTCCTTTTTGTACAAGTTAATATGATTTTTTAGTGTCTAAAAGAAAAGTTTGTAATATACTTTAAATAAAAATTCTCATTAGTATTGTAAGAAAACACTAATTTTACCTGGTCAAAAACAGCTCTGCTTTCAGCAAGCCATATCAGTGCATGTGACTTTAAATGGTAATGAGCTTTGATAATGAGGAACATGAATAGTTGGTGCCAATCCTTTTTCCCCGAGCAGCTTCTTAGCAAAACCTGCTTTATACTGACCCTCATTTATAAAGCGGGCTGGTGAGAAATGATTTGCGCAAACATGAAAGCATTGACGTTGATCGGGGTAATATTCCCTTCGAAAACAAAACTCAGCCACTGCGTCTTCAGCGGTTCAGATTTAAGAACATCACAATGACTGCTGTGTTCATTATTACACCCAGAACAGAACACCACAATCACTTAGATACGCATCACTTAGATCACATCCAAGATCACATCACTTAGATCAACACAGAATGCGTTGATACGCATTCTGCTCCAGCGTATCAACAATGGCGGAATGTGATGATGATGACAGAGCTCGCTTAGGTCTGAGGTGAAACGCTGCTGTCAATCAACAGTCGTGGAAGAGGTGTCCAGCCGTGTGATGTCACACGGTCAAACGGCATGATTTGAGACAGGGGAAAACATTTAAGGAGATAAAAAAAAACACTGGATGGATTTTTATCATTATAGGATGGTTGTGTACAGGAACTGCCAACACACATTTCCATACAATAAACTTATAAAATAATAAAGTGTATGTACCATTATATGACCTATTTAAGAATTATATTATATTATACGAATTGTATTATATTTGCAGTTAGGCAACCGTTCTCCTGGCAACCGCCAACCCCAGACTCGTCCATCAGATTGCCAGATAGAGAAGCTTGATTCGTTACTCCAGAGAACACGTCTCCACTTCTCTAGAGTCCAGGGGCGGCGTGCTTTACACCACTGCATCCTCCGCTTTGCATTGCACTTGGTGATGTAAGGCTTGGATAAAGCTGCTCTGCCATGAAAACCCATTCCATGAAGCTCTCTGACTTTTCTTGAGCTAATCTGAAAGCCACATGAAGTTTGTAGGTCTGTATATAAATTTGGTGACTTCTGCGCACTGTGCACCTCAGCATACGCTGACCCCACTCTGTGATTTTACATGGCCTACCATTTCGTGGCTGAGTTGCTATTGTTCTGCTTCCACTTTGTTATAATACCACTAACAGTTGACTTTGGAGTATTTAGTAGTGAGGAAATTTCATGAACATACTTATTGCACTGGTGGCATCCTATCACAGTACCACTCTTGAATTCACTGAGCTCCTAAAAGAGCGACCCATTCTTTCACATGTTTGTAGAAGCATCTGCATGCCTATGTGCTTGATTTTATACACATGTTTTACACAAAATTTTATTAATACTAATTTATTGTATTTTTTTTTTGCAGTGGACACGTAAATAAAAATTACAGGTCCATAAAATAAAATGTAGGACTTATCAAACACTTGGAAAAAAAAACCTCAAATTGTTGTCTGCTGCAAAAGGGAAGATAATTGTTTGGTTAATTGCGTTTGCTTGCTAAGTACAGCTACGGACGCAAACTGCAAAGTCAAACACAGCCACAATCTCTAATTACTCCATTTACTCTGAGACGGCAATGCATTTTACTCTCTTTACATTATTACACTGCACGATGTGATTTTACAGATAAACCGATTGCACTGCAAAGCATGTGCTCTTTAGTTAAAGCTAATTTAAATAATATATTTATCACAAGCTGTAATGAAATCACTCAATTTAGGAGCGTGTAGGCGAGCAAGAGAGCTTGAAAAAGAGAGAAAGAGACTGAGAGGGAAGGTTAAACACTCACAGGATAAACAGCAGTTTTCAGTCTGGCAGAGATTTCATAATTTAAGAAACATTCTCCAGCGCTTTCCTGAAACAGCAAATCTCAGTTTCAGGCTATACATATATGTTTCATTATTTGACTCTCTGGCCTCTATGCAGTTGCTCTGCGATGCAATAATGCACAGGAGCTGATATATTGTATTGTGTGGCTCATCTGGCTCATGCCGTATTGCACGTTCACTCCTCGCACTAATGAAACTCAGCGTGGGTGTGTGAATGAATGATGGTCTACAACCTCAAACGTGAATGAGGCTGCCAGCAAAAGGAAGACATCTCAGGTTTTTGAATTCAAAACATTTGTTGGTCGTGGAATATTAGGTACCTACAAGGTTGTGCTCAAAACACACATTCAGTCCCTTTATTTACTCACCCTCATGTCGTTTCAAACCTATATGACTTTGGCATTTTTGTTTATTTGCTAATATTACTAATTCAATCAAGAAAACTCTCTGAATAGTTTTAGCATGTAATTGAAAATGGAAAAGTCTTGGCGAACTAGATCTGCTTCTGTAGAGCAATATGGACTTGCTACTGATGACAGATACAAATTCATGCTGCTGTGAGCTTGTAAGATATGCTGCGGATGGATAATACATAAATCCAACTCTAGAAAGGTGGAGCTGGGGGAGGTGGTGGGTTTCAGAGGAACTCTGGTAGCACTATACAAGACTAGCTTACAGCAAACAATGAACCAGACTATTTAAATGTTGAAAAAGCAATTTCATTGGCTGCAGGATCAGCAGAGGCCAATCAGATTGTGATGTGATACCTTGCAGACTGAATGTAAAGGGCTGAACCTCTTTTAACATGTTTATTTTACTTTTTTATTCAAAAATGTATTTTATTATTTGTTATTTTATATAACAATTAAATAGGTTATACTTTTCTGTCATTGCATCTGACTAGTAAAATGTGTAAACCCTCACTTAGAGGGAAAAGACTGATGTGATGGCTCCGTTTAGAACAGACCATCTGCTTTAAAAAAAAGAAAAAGACGAAAAAAAAACGTTTTATTCTAGCTTCATGCAATCTTTTTATCAACACTTGAATATGGGTAAGTTTCATTAAAAAAAAAAGCATCTTGAGCATTTTGAATCAAAAGCTGAGAAAATCCCATTTTTATCAAGACTACATCTGGATCAGATTCAGAACAAGGATCAAAACATAGATGGAGTAATTGATCGAGTTCATCAACACTCCTAATGCTTACACCGTATGAAAAGACATTAGGCAATTTATATGCTGTTTAATGTTGGTGATTGCATTATTTTACATATGATTGCATGTGAAATCAATTGTTTCTGCTTCTTCTTTTCATGTGCTTTCATCAAGTGATTCGGTACTCTTTCAGATGCGTAATAGGGTCCCCTACCATATAACAGTGGAAACACTGAAAAAGTCAATGTTTGGCAGGGAAGCGTTTTCGCACAAATGACAAAAAATATGTCGGAATTTTACTTTGTAAAAAGTCACAGAAAAAACAAAGGAATTTATCAAAGTTGTTTCAAGGGCAAAATCAACCAAAATTAACAATGCGATTTGCATCAGCAAAGTGGTACAATGTTATTTTTTTAATAATGAGAGTTAGCGACTTCCGGTTGACATTTACGATAGAGACCATCAACGATACGACAGAGTTAAAGAGTATGCAAATGAGTATGCACTGACCACCAATGGGAGTGCATAGGGAACTACTGCCTGATTCAGTTGGAAAACGAGTTTCTAAAATCTGCTCTAATGATTCTTATTATAAGGACAAGTTTATTCCTACTAACTTCCTAAAAACAAAACTAAATTCTAGTCAATATAAATAAAACTGACTTGACATAAATTAAGGTTACAATATGACAGTATATTTCAAGTTCACAAAACTTCTAAGTAAATACAATTTGCAGAGATGAAAAGCTCCCAGTTGCTGCCATGACATGCTTCCTGACAGGTAATGAACAGAAAACCAGGCTTCTTATCAAATGTCTAACACGCCAACCCATTCCATCTTCTTTCTGATATGAAATCCTCAATGCTTCCCAACCCCATTGCCAAGTGTGTCTCAGTTTCTACCATGAAAGTTCTAATCCATGTCTGATGTGGGATTTTCAGGTTGCTGTGACACAGAGTTAAAGGTCACGCATAGAGCCGGTACTGTGGCAGCAGTGTGAGTTTGTCCCTCAGGCTTTCTGGATCCAGTAGGTGGCATTTAGCTTGTACTCACTTGCTGTGTGACTTCATGTTCTCAAATTCCAACAATATCACTTTTGCAAAGAAAGATCAGCGGGTCTTCTGTGGCCACACCAGGACTCTGTGCTCTCTGAGTCACTGAAAGGCCCAAAAGGTCTTGCCTTTGAAAGGCCGGATAGGAGCGGGTGCAACATCGGGGGCACGGGAGGCTGGACTTCTGCTGTCCGAGGCTTTCTTGCGCTCCAGAGGGGGTTCGTTCTGTGGAATAAAAGGAAGTCAGTCTCTTACATTAAAGCCACTGGAGACTTTTGATTTGCTGCTTTTTAAACACCATTTACAAGGGTTTTGGTCAATATAGATTTATTTTACTTATTTTTTTAAATAATTTTTTTACTTTAGTTATCCAAGTGATTCTTGTACTGTGTAACTGGATCCGTGGATAGCTTTCACAGTCGCACCACAGGAGAACAAAAGAATAAGACAGAAAGAGTGTCTGAAATGTTAAAAATGCTGCCTTGGAGAAGAAAGGGATTAATGGAAGTCTGAATTGAATGATTGTGTAACATGCCGTCTTTTTAAATGCCTCCATCTGGTCAATTTTTGAAGGCAGTGTAAATGCAGCTTCACCGCCAATGATAACCCACAATCCGCTTTGTCTGAGATTTGGCGGCTGATCTAAATAATGAAATTGGTGTATGACGGGGAGATTATACAATATGCTAATTAAATATATATTATATTTAATTGTATATAGATATATTTTTAATATAAAATGCAAGTTTCATTGGAATTTTGTTCTAAAACCAGAGTCAGTCAACACGAAATCAAAATAGACCCTTTTTACATTCTTAGTACATTTACCTGGTTTTATTATGAGTGAGTCATTAGAAAAAGAGAAAAAGATGTTTGTCTTTATAATCTTTAAGTTTTCAGCCTCTGGAATGACTTTTCGTTTTTTTTGGAAGTAACGGCCACATCTTCTTTCAAACGAATACAATCGGTTATATTAAAAATGCCCTGGCTCTTCCCAGATTTATAATTGCATTGACTCTTTTACAGAAGTCAACTTGCGTTGGAATCTAGTTATTTTAGTCTATAAAGTTTTAAATATGGATATTTGTCTTACACAAACGAGCCACTTCGCTTCAGAAGTCCTTTATTAACCCCCTGGAGCCGTGTGGAGCAGTTATATGATAGATTGATGCATAGTCTATAACATTATAAAGCCGAGTCGGTTTTAACATAACTCTGATTGATTGGATTCCTCTTAAACAAGAATGTCATAAACCCCCAGGATGATTTGAGGGTGAGTAAATCATATGCTAATTAATTTTTTGTTTTGTTTTTGCTAAACTATCCCTTGAATTACAGATTGATAAAAAGTCCCACTCTGCTTTTTTCACATGTAATATCTCTTTCATTTAGAAATGTCACATTACAGAAGTAAAATAGGCTGCAAATGACATTTCATGTTGACTTTAAGAGGTAGAAGAAAACGCGGTGTCCCATGCCGAGACTAGGAACGGAGGATGCAGGGAAGTAGATTTCAGCGTGAATCAAGATGCCATAGACTCAACAGTGACAAGCCCGCGCACATTCAGAGGGTGAACTGCCTAGCGCATCTTTTAATCAGCTTTTTGTTCTGCTTGCACATGCCCTGATGTTTAGATGCTTATCACTTCTCCCATCTATTGAATTGTAATGGTACATTTAAATCTAAAGACCTCAGTCTTAAATCAGGTAGTGTGAACTGATTACGTCTGCCGGGGCAGAGCTAAGCGCCGAGACGGGCTCCCGCTCCACAGAGTCATCCTGCATTTGGCTCTTTCATTTCCTGCAAATAGAGCAGGCTCTGTTTTGAACTCCTCCTAATACAGCGGCCCACTTGCATTTGAATAAGTGGATCAGTTCACCTAGTGACATCATTTTGTACAGTAAATGATATTGAATTATGGTACACAATACCTAATTTCCTTTCACTTTTTAACTATCTATTCAAATGTATGAAGCCCCTAAAGGGACATGGGGGGGGGGAATTAGACGGGAGGAAGATGCTCATTTTTTGTGTTCTCTTACAAATGTCTTGCATTCCCCCGAGAAACTTTGCGTTCGCTCGAAAAACGTTGTGCGTCATGCAAAAATGCAAAGTTTCTTAGTGGAACGCAAAACATTTGCAAGAGAACGCAAAAGCAATGACAAATCTCTAGGTCTTTCCAATCCCAGCTAAAAAAACATCCCATTATGTTAAGAAAATGTTACTTTTGCATTTTCCCTGAATGTTCAGACTGCCGCTTTTTAAAATGTCTTAAAGACAATTTTTTGTTTGGTTACATGAACATTTATTTTATTATTTTGCAAGCATCATAGGAATGTTACGTTTGAATGTTCCCTAAACATTTCAACAAAAGTAGTTACATTTATAACTCAAACAAACTGGAAAAACTTTTGGTTATAACTTTGAGAGAACCTTGCCAGAACATTATCTATAGTTCTGAGAACGTTCTCTTTTAGCTGATGATATTACACTGCTAATACAAAGACTTTCTCCCCTCTGCCACACATACTTTAAGCAATTAAAGAAAATTACAAAAAAAAAATCCTGTTTAAAAAAACATACACAAAAAGCCATATTTATTTCCAAAACAATACTCACATGCAAAGTGATGAGGTTATGTGGCATTAATGTATCGTATACTCTTTGAAAGGTTTATCATGGAATTATATTTTATGACATCTCTGTACCACTATGTTTTTTTGTTTCTTTTTCTTCTCAAATCAGACTATATAGCTCTGCTTTATTAGCTCTGCACATTGTGGCTGAGCTCAGGTGAAGAAAAAAAGAAGGTGTCTCTCATTACAAAAGACACAGGTGTACTGATTGCCTTATTACACTGAGCTGTGGGAATTTATTCCTGCTGTTTGCCACCTTGTTGTTAAAAACAGCTTAAATTAGAACAAGGACATAAATTAGGCCCCATTGAGAAACAGAACGACATCTTTAACTGACATTGCTTCGTCTCAACTTTGTTCTGCTCTTTATTAGAGACATTACAGTTTTTGTGTGTTCACACACACACACACACACGCACGCACGCACGCACGCACGCACGCACACACATATATATTTGTACATACGCATACTTGTATATACATTATATATATATATATATATATATATATATATATATATATATATATATATATATACACACACACACACACACACACACATATATATATATATATATATATATATATATATACACACACACACACACACACACACACACACATATATATATATATATATATATATATACATACATACACACACACACACACACACACACACACACACTAAAATTAAAAATATTAAATGAAAAGCTTAAAAGTTAGTTAAAAGACATTAAAAAATATTGTCTTCTAAAGTACTCAAATATCAAACTAAAATGGAAATAAATAAATTAAAAATAAGCAAAATAGAAATATTATAAGAAATGAATAAGAATAGCAAAAGCTCAACAAAATTAAAAAACCTAAAATTAAAATTAAATATCAAATATTTTAGGAATATCTCCGCACACAAAAGCACCAGTCAGTAATTGCTTTTCATAAGGCAAATTTGCTTTTACTCCCACCCAGTTAATGAAATAAAGCAAGAACATTCTGGAAAAGGATGTGGCCCGAGTGGCACCAGCCGAATTCTTCAATTCCATTTGAGTAAACACCGGGGTATATACTCTGCCCACCCACACACTTTAAAAAGCACTGCTTTAGCAGGACTTATGCTGGGGTGACCCTACACCATTACATCAAATCAGGGTTGAGTAATCTGTTAATTCATCCTTTTTTGCATTGCTGGCACTCGGTGCCCCATAAACGTACTGTAACAGCCCATCTGATACACATAGATCATGACAGGATCACAAGCTGAAAGACTTTATCACACATTGTGACTCACTGCAGCCTAAAGAAGACACAATCACTGAAATTGCTTGCATTTAATAAGTTGACACGTACATTCCTCTTACCAAGCTTATCTCAATACCTAGATCGAAACAAAGAGTACGAGTTTTCATTTGCACTTTAAGATGATTTTTTTTCTCTACTGGATTAGATTAGTTCAAGATAAACAATAGTTACATCAAAATGTACAAAGATAATTACAAAGGTACACATTTCAGATATTAATACAGTAGATTAAGTATTGCATACATTTATATTGAGGTATATATTTATTAATTACGATGTTTAGAAACATTTTCTTACATTTACTAAATTAATTACACAGTTTTAAATCCTTCAAAAAATAATTCAATTTTACCCCTTAACAGATATACTTCTTTTTTTCTTGCCCTTATTTTATTTATTTTTTTAAACAGTATGCATTCCTCTTAGTTTATACTGACTTTCTTTTATTTCGGATACAATTTGGAAGTAAATTATTATATATTTTATGCAATGCCTGTGCAGTATAAAAATCAACTAAACCCTCATTGCTCTTTTTTGTAATATTGGTTTTATCCCCACACCTCCACACAATAAGTTGGGAGTGCACAATACAATATATATAACGAGCTTTCATTCAAAATATGTTTTGTATTATGGCAATTGATTTTTATATTTTTCTTTTCACATTATTTATGTGGTTTCTAGCATAATTTATGATCTTTTATAACACCCCAGTAATTACGTTCATACACTCTAAAAACTTATACTATGATTTACTCAATTTTTTTGGTGAAACATTTTTACACTAAAAAAATTGAGTAAATTTTAAAGCAGTGAAATCAATTAAAGACACCATAAGAACTGAGTAAATGTAAGTAAAAAAATTAAGTAGATCTGAGCAACTGCATTTGTTACATTAACAAATTCAATTGAGTAGAAAAAATTGGGTAAAAAGCATTTAAAAACCAATATTTATGACTAATATGAACTGTTTTTATTTATAAGTATTACTAACTTGTATAGTATAACTTTAATTTCCTCTAAACCTTTGTAAAATACTCCACAGTCCACACAAACACATTTATACATGACATGGCCTTTATTGTCGATGAGTACAGCAATAACGTTACAGCATATATTACTGTTTTGACATGTAAAGTTATTTTACAACATTTAAACTCATGTTACAAACATTTTAGAAGTAAAAATTAAACATTTAAAAGTAATTCAAGTGTAATCAACCGGTCAGTTATCCCATTTCCACCGTATCAGCGCTGTTTCTCGAGCCTGAGATGGACTAACGTTAGCGGTCTGCGGGTGGACTTTGAACTTGAGACCGCTGTCCTGCGTTTCATTTGTAGCTGAAAGATGCTGCGAGGCGCCAGACTCCATAACCTGACAATAAACAAACAGTGCCCAGTTTTAATAAGATTTTATCAACCAAATTCATTATATTCATTATCTTTACGAATAAAGTTGTGTGTTTTGAGCAACACAGCAGGCGTTTCAAAGACCAACGCCACACGTTAACTTAAGGTGACTCACACTGTCCCTGTATGTTGTTTTGAATGAAATAAAATGCCTTTTAGCGCAGTAATGATTATATAGATTTTAAAAAAACATACAAACCTGAATTTCACAGAGGAAATGCCCCAATTCTGCGACGCTGAGAAGAAGAAACTGCTCTGGTGACTGAGGAGAATTCAAATATCTGCACTCACTCAACCGTAGGGCTGGGAATCGATTCCAAAAAGAATCGATTCCTCGATTCCAAGGCGTTGGGAATCGAGAGTCGATTCCAACGTTTGGAATCGATTCCATCGCGGGGAATCGACTCCTCTTTATTCACTTGTCTCTCGCTTACTAATAATGATTGGAAGTCTATTTATTTTTTGCAAAAGGTTCTTTTGAACAGTTAGTTTCAAATTACGAGTTTAAAATAAAACAATTCAGCGTTTTTTTGCGTCATTGTGTGATGACGTCACTAGAACGTAATTCTAACTACTTATTTTTATGGTATGAAACGTTCGAATCAATGTGAACGCATATCGCTGATTATTACTATACCTTTCATTCACTTAGTTTAATAGTGTTTATTGTCATTGTTTCCTTCTGTGATCCTGCATCGTGGACAAGTTTGCTACATTTTGCACACAAAAACTCCATAATTTTAAATTGTGAAATGGTTCTGTTATCCACAATGGTAGGTTTTGAGCGCTGCTTACAGATACATATGTGAGGGTCTTATTTTAATTTTCTATTTTCTTTTATTTTCATTAATATATTGATAACTGAAAGAAAATGCGCCTAGACTAGAGTACAGCTTAATGACCGAGTCTAATGTTGCTATAGTAATGAACGCAACTTGCTCGCGCATCTGATTGACAAATAAACTGCGCACTCTTATACTATTGATTTTGTTAATATTGTGGTTATTTTACCTCGTACATTCTGTGCAAGCACTTATTTGAATTTAACTTAACTGTGCACATGCATTTTAGACATTTTAAACATGCAATAAATGCACATCCATGAATGATGTGCTATCCTTTTGATTTATTAGGCTAAATCGCATTTACTTCTGGGCTATATGGGCCATTTCAGGGAAATTTAGCTCGTTTAAAATTTAGAGTTATGGAAATGTATCATCATTTTACAAATAAAGTTTCGGAGAAGGATACTTTCTACATCCTTGTATCCTGCGGTCACTCCGGAACTAGGTTCACCATCGATTTTGTTAAAAAAAGAAGAATCGAAAAGGAATCGAAAACAACAGTGCGGAATCGATTCTTGGAATCGACTCCATCGATTCCGGAAACAGGAACTGGAATCGGAATCGATTCCAAAAATTTCGGAATCCACCAGCCCTACTCAACCGTCGAGCTGACGTCACGTCAGAGGGTGGGGGAGGGGTGCATTGTTTTAATCGAGTAAATTTCCTCAATTTCCTCAGTGTGTGTTAAATATTAATAATCTTGATTTTAATTAAGTAATATTTGTGGTTCTTGAAACAGATCGGTTTAATTCTCCATTCTAAAATATTTTGAAATAAATTTCGCAAATGTATTAAGTATATTTAAAATAAATAATTGGTTATTTGAATACTAAATTATTTTAGTGAAAAAAACTTAAATATAACTATACATTTTAGACAAAATTAACTGTTGGATTTTTAGTCAATTATTTTGGTATGTTTAACTAAAACCATCAAGTAAATGTTATTGAGAGATTTTATTAAGTTAATAAAGTTAATTTTTACTGTGATATTTACTAAGCCACTGAATTATTTTTTAGAGTGTACACTCTTTCAATGTCCTCATTATTAATCCTAATTTAAGCTTATTACTTTGTCATTTGATAAATATTAACTTTTTTTTTGTTAAATTCAGTAAAAGGGTATTATCATCAAACCACTTTTTAAAGACCATCCGTTCACTTTCCACTGTGTTCTCCAATTTTTTTCCCTGAACAATTAAAATTTTGTATCAACCATTTATTTTATTTTATTTTAGACATGTTGCAAATACCATTTATATAGAGAACAAACAATTTGGGGCCTGGCACTGAATCTTGAGGAACACCACAGGTGACTTTTATAATAGATCTGATTTAACATTATTTATTTTTACAAGAAACTTAAAAAAGTAACTTTTTAACCAAGAGTAATGTTAAATATTTTCCACATATACCATATTTTTCCAGTTTCATCATTAATAAGCCAATAGTGATCAAAGGATCAATAGTGTCAAACATTTTATTTTATTTTTTTAATCTAGAAAAACCCCCACAGTATATTCATTATTATCCATTGAAGTGGAAATCTATTCTACAGTTCCATCACTGCCATTGAGGTCGACCTATTTTCTCTAAAGCAATACTGATGTTCACTCAAAAGTTTAGGAATTATCTCTTTTTATCTCTTCATCATGGCACCTGTTAGTGGGTGAAAATTTAGTCCTCAAAGCTAATGTGTTAGAAGAAGAAATAATAGGCAACGGAAGGATTTGAGCGAGTTTGACAAGGGCCAAATTTTGATGGCTAGACGTCTGGGTCAGAGCATCTCCAAAACTTGTGGGGTGTTCCCGGTCTGCAGTGGTCAGTATCTATCAAAAGTGATCCAAGGAAGGAACAGTGGTGAACCGGTGACAGGGTCATGGGCGGCCAAGGCTTATTGATGCACATGGGGTGCGAAGGCCCATGTGGTCTGATCAAACAGACAAACTACTCTAGCTCAAATTGTTCAAGAAGTTAGTGCTGGTTCTGATAGAAAGGTGTCACAGTGCATCACAGTTTGTTGTGTGTGGGGCTGCGTAGCTGCAGACCAATCAGGGTGACCATGCTGACCCCTGTCCACCACCGAAAGCATCAACATTGGGCATGTGATAATCAGAACTGCACAACAGAGCACTGGAATAAGGTGGCCTGGTCTGATGAATCACAATTTTTTTTTACATCACGTGGATGGCCGGGTGCATGTGCGTCGCTTACCGAGGGGAACACATGGCACCAGGATGCACTATGAAAGAAGGCAACCCGTCAGAGGCCGTGTGATGCTTTGGGCAATATTCTGCTGGAAACCTTGGGTACTGTCATCCATGTGGATGGTACTTTGACACATATCAACTACCTAAGCATTGCTGCAGACCATGTGCACCCTTTCATGGAAACGGTATGTCCTGGTGGCTGTGGCCTCTTCCAGCAGGATAATGCGCCCTGCCACAAAGCAAAAAAGGTTCAGGAATGATTTGAGGAGTTTGAAGTGTTAACTTGGCCTCCAAATCTCAATCCAATCGAGCATCTGTGGGCTGTGTTGGGCCACCATACCCACCTCACAACTTACACGACTTAAAGGATATGCTGCTAACATCTTGGGGGTCTAGTGGAGTCTATGTCTGGGTATAATGGATCAGGGTTGTTTTGGCAGCAAAGGGGGGACCAACACAATATAAGGATTAGGATACATAATTAGAGTAATAATGTGAGATATTAATTTCTATATTTTATTTTAAAATATCAATTATTCCAGGGATGGCCCATCTGATTTTTCAACAGCCATTCCTTGAGTATCACATGATCATTCAGAAATATTCAGAGTTATTTGATGAATATAAAGTTCAAGAACAGCGCTTGCTTAAAATAGAAATCTTTAGTAATATTATAAATGTCTTTAACATCAGTTTAATGCATCCTTGCTATTGATTTCTAAAAATAAAACTTTTTTTTTATTGACCCCAAACTATTAATTGGTAGTTTATATACATAATATTATATTACATCATATTTTTTTATATTAAATTATGTTATAAGGTCAAATAAATTTGATCTTTGTGTCTAAATAAGATCTTGAAGAGTGATCCCTTTATAAAAGTAGTAAAGGAGCATGCAGGGTTAAAAATCTGTAATGTCTGGCTGTGATTTAAAAATCAATGATGCAGAAGTCTCAGATGTGAAGAAGAGGGACAGGAACTCTCCTCCGCACACAAAAGCACCAGTCAGCAGTGCAGTAATTGCTTTTCATAAGGCAAATTTGCTTTTACTCCCACCCAGTTAATGAAATGAAGCAAGAACATTCTTCAGATCGGCAAAAAAGGATGTGGCCCGAGTGGCACCAGCCGAATTCTTCCATTCCATTTGAGTAAACACCCCGGATCGAGAAGTCATGTGGCATTCGCTGATTGACAGATCTCTATTATTACAAAAGCTTATCATATCCCTGTCTGCAATTATCCATCTGGAGGATTGGCCAAAGATTAGATTTGTGAGGGGATCATGGGCACACAGGTGTGCGAGGAGGAGACATATGATAACCTGCTATGTGCACTCTATTAGCGCTTTTCTCTGTATGCTAATGCTAATCTTCCTCTCTATAGCTCCGACCCTACAGTGACCTGCTGAAAGCGTCGCACGCAGCTCAGAGAGTAAAAGCTATGGACGATTCTAAAACAAGGATGGAGGTTAGATGACGACGCAAGGAGCAACCGGGCTAATCTGAGTTTTATTGCTTGTCTTTTTAGGAAGCTTTTTGCTGTTTTTATTGACAGCTAGATTTGAATCTCACTCTCCCACATGATCACCTCAACTCAACCTGTTTGCCTTTTAACATGAAGAGTATGAGTCTTGTGAGGAATGCCAGCTGGTTTGTGAATTTTTCTATGCGCGGGACAGTAACTAATGGAGCAAGACTGTGAGTGTGCCTGAGCCATGTTCAGTGTTGCATGTCCGTGGTTATGAGATATATAGTATGAGGGGTGTACAGTACATGGATGAGGATGACTGGGTCAGCAATGACAGGAGAAAGGGAAAGAGGGTTTGTGCATCTCCGCTGGAGTGAGCACAGAGACGCTCCACTACCTTCAGTAATATACCCTACTGACTTACAGTAGAGTAGCTTCACATGTGAGCACACACACACACACACACACACACACACACACGATCATATGTATCAAGATTCTGTTGTGTGTACCAACTAAAAATCCCAGAATGTCCTTCAGAAAAAGAGTAGTAGTGTAACCCTCTCAATGTAATGAGTTATGGGACATGAGCCAAACTAAAAAAAGACTTCACTTCAAATATATATTTTTCCAAAGGTGTTTTCGGTCATTTAAGGTACTTCGTGCTGATGTATGTTCAAGTGTTTATTTTCTAATAAGCTTGGTTTTAGATAGACTGATGTTATAAAAACAGGGTGTACTGTCATGATTGACAGCTGCGTGAGTATGGGAGAGACCTGGATACAAACTTTAACACCTGAAAAAAAAGTGTGTTGGATTTACATTATTTAATTGTGTACATCGGTCCCACATTAATGAATTGCATTAAACAAACATGTTCATGTAAATTCATCAAATTGGAATGAGTACATTTTTAGTGACTCAATAGTTTCAAAGTGAATTTTATATGACTTCCTGTCATGTTTCAGACATTCAAGGTCCTACATTCATTCATCCACTTCATATATTTCAATGTTACACAACTGAATTATAATACTGGCAGACTTTTAGCTAGCAAGAGCACACATTAGCATCTTATATTAGCATCGTCCTCATCTTATGCTAGGCATTAATAGCTCCTTCAGCAAAGTCAATAGACATTGGTTGTTTTAGTCCACAGCCTATGCAAATGCTCTACTTTTCTCCACAATAATTGAAATTGTTCTAATAATTCCAACATAATTGAATATTACACTCTATTAAACACAATCAAGTCTCCCCCTTGCACAGTTTGCTCAAAAATACATTAAAATAACACTTTTACATATAAAATAACAACATTTACTTGCTCTTGATTTTGCCATATGCAAATCATACTGGAAACTAACAAGCCCCGCCCAGTTTCAGTTAATGCAACACTAATCATTCATGTAACACAACACAAGCGGCTTAAGTTTGACTTCAATTTGACTTATATTTAAGTGAATTGAACACAATCAAATTAAGTTTGGACGAAATGTATAGCAATTGTTTTGCTTTTGTTAAATTAAATTAAGCAATTTGAACAAGCTATATAAATAATTTTTTTCAGTGGTGTAACGCAGTCACTCCTTCCAGCCATTTTTGTGAATTTTATATAGATCATACATTTTTCAACTGTAGCCTTAGCCATCTGAAATAATATGTGCATTGTAGTGTCAAAAATATATTTTTCAATAAATATACTTGTTTCCCGCAGGAAAGATAAATGATACTAACTTTGCATTCTCACTCTCTCATTTTTCACAGTGAGTTGACACACAAACCCACCTCCTCGCACTCACTTGATTCATTTGATGAATATTGTTAGTGGCTTTTTCCGTAATTAATTTTAATCATTCCCTCACACCCAGTAAATACAGGACAAATAAACACAAAATAATGACAATATGTCGGTATTGGCGAGTATTCATGTAAACAAAGTCAGTTTTATTTTAAAGAGATAGTTCACCCAAAAATGAAAATTATGTCATCATTTACTCACCATCAAGTTGTTCCAAACCTGTATGAGTTTCTTTGTTCTGCTCAACACAAAATAATATATTTTGAAGAATGTTTGCAACCAAGCAGGTAGAGCAACCATTGACTACCATAGTATTTGTTTTCCTACTATGGTAGTCAATGGGTGCTCTATCTGCGTGGTTACAAACATTCTTTTTTGGGTGAACTTTCCCTTTAAAGGCCCTGTTCTTCGCGATTCCATCTTTCAAACTTTAGTTAGTGTGAAATGTTGCTGTTAGAGCATAAATAATACCTGTAAATTTATAAAGCTCAAAGTTCAATGTCAAGCGAGATAACAGAATTTCCCTTTCAAAGCCTACAGCGAACGGCCGGTTTGGACTACACTCCTACACTTCCTTCAGGAATGACGTCACTAGAACCGTTTGTTGACTAACCCTCCGCCCACAAGAACACTCAAAATAGGGGGCGTGGTCTTGTTGCTCTCTCACATGGAGAAGAGAGCGCATTCAGCGCTTGCATCTCCCAGTTATGGTAAGAGGCGGGACCTTTCCGGGCAAAGTGTGCTAAGCTGCTGTCCAATCACAACACAGGAACCGCTGGCCCAATCAGAACTCGTTACGTGTTTCTGAAGGAGGGACTTCATAGAACAAGGAAATCATCAGGCCGTTTTTAGGACAGAGGAAACAGCGCTGTACAGATAAGTAAATTGTGCTAAAAATACTGTGTTTCTTTACACGCGAAACATGAACTCATGTTATATTGCACACTGTAAACATAATCAAAGCTTCGAAAACACGCGAAAAACGAGACCTTTAAGTGAATGTAAACACGCATGTGTAACAGTATAATGAATCCATGCATCAGGTTTTAAAGTGACAGCAGCCTAATATAGTAACTGCAAACTTATAATATAATATAAAAAAATATCTATACATCGTTTTCCCCCGTGGTATCATGTCAAAATTGTGGCCAGTGTGCAAAAAAGTTAATGTCAAGCCTTGCACAAGAGATATCAGCAATGTCTCAAAATTTGCTCAGATACCAAAGTCTCGGTCTGAACTCCAATATTTCTCATCAAATTCTTCTGAGCTATGAAACTGAAAAGCAGTTTATCACCCTGTATTCTTACAGTACATGTATATAGTTTCTTTCCTCATAGGTCTAAGACAAATCAGATACTTCTCTTGAGCTGTGAAGGAGAAACAGATGAGCTAATATTGTGCTCTGGTTATGCATATATACACTAATATGCAAAAAATAAAAAAAATAAATTCTGAATCATATCCATAGACATACTAAATTTTGTGTATCACTTTTGCCTGTAGAAAAGACATGAAAACATAAAATGAAGTGATTTTTTTTTTACAACACCACCTTAAACATACATTACCAGCCTTGTATTATTAACTTTTAGGGTTTTGCTGAAGGGTGAAGCACATTTCTTCAAACTCACAGATGTGCTGAAGCCTCAGGAGCCGCTCTGGAATGAAGGGTAAAGAAATGTAAATGTCTCTTTCATCGTATAAAACATAGTAACCACATTTCCATAATACAAAGTGTGAGTGCTGGGTTTAGTTTTCCTCCGTTTGACAGACTATTGCATGTGAAATGAACACTTTCAGGTTCTTCTTAGCATCTCAGGGGCTTCGGTCCCTCTCTCCCTGTCTAGACATTAAACAGACTCTTCTCTGACCACCCAGGTGCCTTTCTTTTATTTATCACGGATGACACCTCTGTGAACGAGACAGGAGAATCTTCCTTCACTCTTCTCTTGACTGCCACAACAGACCTGACAGCTGTCTCTTTTCACTGACGGCAGGATTTTTGCTTTCTTCCGAAGGGCAGTTTTTTAATCACGCAATGAAATGCGATGTTTCTTTCAAGCATTTAAATATGTTGGTATTTCCATATGTTTTGGCTAAGATGGTGAATTTTAATGATTTCCTGATAACTGTTGCGTGATTTATTTGAAGTCGAGCTCCGCATGCACATTAGTAAACACTTTTTCTGCTCGCTAACCGCAAAGATGGACGACCTAATACCTTCTATCTCTGAAAATATATTTATAACTAGAAATGAAGATGACAAAAAATAAAAAGTAAAGATTTCCAGACAGCACATGGCCTGGTTTATTCTTAGTCGGCCCGGTAGCAGTAGTCTGGTAAAACGATATGAGAATGGACTCAAAGCAGCTGAAAATTAATCATTGTGTTCTGGCGAACTGGAAAATTCAATACCTCTGCTATAGCCGCCGATAACGCTGACCAGAGCTTCATGTCTTCAGACCGTTTTACACTCTAGCGGAACTAATTGTGCTCAGTTGGGAATACTGACATTTGATTTCCTTCTCAGAGAAAATATAAACATATTGTGTGGCTGAAATTCAATAGTGCCAGGCAGCTTTTAAAGCTTTCTCTTTTGAAGGATATTTCTCACATTAACAAAACACACAAAATTTACACTTTAGACACTTGCCTCAAACACTGTATACATTGGTGCTCAGTTACTTTAAGTATTTGAAGGGAAAAGGATTGATAGGTCTAATTCTTATCAAACATAAAATGACTCTAACATAAAGATAATTTGGGCTTGTAGCGCACAGATCTTAACCTTCTCGACTATATCCAAAATTAAAGTTATACAGTATTTTTAGAAATTATGTTGAATTGACTGTATAATTGCTAATTATTAAAAACATATTTAACATTTGTGTTATATATAATTTTAATTAGTATATATATATACACTATATTTCCAAAAGTTTTGGGATGCCTGCCTTTACATGCACATAAACTTTAATGACATCCAATTCTTAATCTGTCGGGTTGAGCTGGAGTTGGCCCTCCCTTTGCAGCTATAACAGTTTCAACTCTTCTGGGAAGGCTTTCTACAAGGTTTAGGAGTGTGTTTATGGGAATTTTTAACCATTCTTCTAGAAGCACATTTGTGAGGTCAGGCAATGACGTTGTATGAGAAGGCCTGGCTTGCAGTCTGCTCTAATTCATCCCAAAGGTGTCCTATTGGGTTGAGGTCAGGACTCTGTGCAGGCCAGACAAGTTCCTCCACACCAACTCGTTCATCCATGTCTTTATGTATCTTTCTTGTCTTTATGGACCATCCCCAAACTGTTCCCACAGTATTGGCAGCATGGAATTGTCCGAATTGTCTTGGTATTCTGAAGCATTAAGAGTTCCTGTCACTGGAACAAAGTGAAACTTTACACCCCTCAAATTTTACACGAGGCGAGGGTGCCACACTTGAATTCACTGAGCTCCTCAGAGCGACCCATTCTTTCACAAATGTTTGTAGAAGTGTCTGCATCTTGATTTTATACACGTGGCCATGAAAGTGATTGGAACAATGATTTAGAGGGGTGTCCTAATACTTTTAACTTATCTCTAATCACTTAAGATGTATACAATTCAACAACAACAACAACAAAAAAGAGAATAAATATTGTTAAGGAATTGTGAACTCTATTCATCAAACTGTCTTAAATATGAATATGAAAAATTAAAGGGCAGATTTTTCTTGTGTTCTCAGAACCAAGAGTCATTTAGGAAATCTCTCCCTGAATAAATATGAAATGTGGTAGATTTACATTCCTTGATAACTAAGGATTGTGGGTAATTATCAGGATCCCTGCTAGATTAAATCTGTGCTGCATGTGGTATGATTGGACAAACACAATAATCAAACTACCCCCTCACACACACACAGAGAGAGAGAGAGAGAGAGAGAGAGTGAGAGAGAGAGAGAGAGAGAGAGAGAGAGAGAGAGAGAGAGAGAGAGAGAGAGAGAGAGGTCACCGCAACTTCAGCAAATGATATTCACCTCTCCCCTGCAGAAAATGCCAATAACTTTAGAAATAGTCTTAGAAGATTCTTACAGAAGGACACAAGTGGGAATTCATGAAAGAATAAATAAATTGCTGTTGAGGTTTTGATTAACTGGCATGGTTAGCATAGCAAATCCCCCTAAAGATTCAGAGATTAGAATGCAAAGTGACTAAAAGCTCATAAAAGCAGTGTTTTCCCTCAGGAAAGTGGTGGTATTGTTCATATTCAGTGCATTTTCTGTGAAAACAAGCATTTAATCACATTGTGTGGAATGAATGTGTAATATGCCCTGAGTGCGTAGCATGCGAAATGACTCTAAATCTCCTCACCGCTTCAGCACCAACACTACAGTGGATGCAGGAATGCTTCATTTGTGCTTGTGTACTAGTATTACCGCAATCGTTTCAGACCTGAATATTCTTCATAAAATGAGGTCTGTTTAGATAGATTAGGATGGAGATGTCACAATTGATTAGGAAAGGTGAAATAATGCCGGCAGTGTATGAAAAAGGTAGACAGCTGGCCAATATATCAACGGATTTACACAAAAAGGATTAAGCGCTGGTGTAGAATACAATTGTATTATAGACTAATACATATTATGTTCCCAGGTCTCATTGTTAATTCTGAGAAACATATTTACCTTCAAAGAATTTTTATCTAAGTAGAACAATGGGTTGACTGCTTATGTTCCAGATTTTAAAAAGTATTAAGAACCTTATGTTGTGAGTTAAAAATTTTAATATAAAACAAATGTCTAGAAGTATTAAAATGTATGACTAGATTAGAAGCAGCATTCATTTGAGGGGAAAAAAGAAGAGGAAAAAATTGGGATTAATCAAATTGTGGAGTGCAACATTTAATACATATTCATTCTAGGAGCTCAGATTTTTCTGAGTTTGAGAGAAAAATTCAATCAAAAATCTGTTTATGTTTTGTGTAACACCCATAAAATCTAGTCACATTTCTCCTGATAAAGGCTTTCTAGAATTGTTTTAAGATCCTGTGTTGATGTGTTGGGGTATGGGATGGGGCTTAGAAAGCAGGCTTTAGTTTAGATGATAACGATAAGTCATTGAATGGTTGCAGTGGAAGGGACATGCTCGATCTAGAAAGCATTTGATTGGACAGAAATCTGTATAGTGCGGGATGAGTCATGAGTCACAAGCATAGACTGTAAAAAAAATATGGACGTAGTGTCCGTGACGTCACCCATAGGATTCCGATAAAAACCGTTCTTAAGCTTAAAGTAGGGGCGAGCTGGGCGTTGCCATCTTGTGAGCGAGTCATCGTGTGTCACTCCCGGATAAAAGTGAAGTGGGCAAAAAGGCGGGATGTGCGCGGAGCTGAGGTGACGCAATAACTATAGACGGCGGATAAATGGCTATCCACTTGTAACCACGCCCTTAATTATGCAGAACCTTAAGGCTTTATATAACGTAAACGAAAGAGTTATAAAAAAAGTCACCCCCCTCACAGTTGTCATGAAGATCAAAATTAGCCTTATAAGCCAAAATCACAATTTGTACCAGGCTGTATACATGTTTTTTTTCTTCTGTAAAGTTGAGAATATTAACATGGGGCTCAATGAGATTCTGCTCCCTTCTGGAGCCTGCCTCTAGTGGCCAGTTAAGGAATTACAGTTTACATTCCTTCCATACTGGCTTCAAGAGAGATCGCGGGAGGATGCTGCTTGGTCACAAGTGATATTGTGTAATATGAAATTCTAATATTATAATTTTGATTGCATTGACACTACTGGATGATTGACCAATCTATTTATTATAAACAATATAACAAAAAACAATTAATACTGAGCAATCGATTAATGGTGAATAATCGCATCCTAAATAAAAGTTTGTGTTTACATTATCTACAGTATGTGTGTGTGTACTGTGTATAATTATATACGTATATAAAAATACACATTCCTTTATGTATATATTTAAGAAATATCTGCATGTATTTATATAATTTATCTTCTATATAAATATTGTAAATTTCAAGCTTTTATTTTTGGATGCCATTAATCACAATTAAAGGTGCACTATGTAGTATTTTTGCAGTAAAATATCCCAAAACCACTAGGCCAGTGTTATATATTTTGTTCAGTTGAGTACTTACAATATCCCAAATGTTTCCAACTAAAATTGCTATTTTAACTAAGGACCGGGACGTGTCAGCATAGCGTCTGAGCGAGTCGCCTGTCAATCGCGTCATATCTGCGCTACCCTCAGTTTTATTCTGCAGAAGTGCTTTTCTCTTAGCGGTGTGAACATGTCACAACAGCGCTGAGCGAACGCACAGAGTAACGTCATAACATCATTTTAAACACACTTAAATGTATTTAATATGATAAACAGAGCTGCTTTACCTTATAATCATGACCGGAAAGAGCGTAAGTGCGCGCGCCCGGCGACTGTGTACCGTCCCGTCATAATAAAAGTCCCGCTGCTCACGAGCCGTGTGTTCGGCAATAATCGCCCTTTGAATCTTTATCGCCCTCCAGTGGACGGAAAGTTGCATAGTGCACCTTTAATCAATTGCCCAACACTAATACAATTATAAAAGAAGGCCTAATTTCACATAACTGTTTTGTAAAAACTGTATAGAGTTTAAGCGACCCGGGATGTGTAGCATTGTAAGTATACTTTTTTTTCTGTACAACAATAACTGAATCTTTGATGAGTGAATAAGTGCAAGTTACCCTCAGGGTGGCAATGTCTGATACACAATGATGAAGTGACGTTTCACTCATAGTTACTGCAGGCAGAAAACAAAAGAATAGGAAGTATTATCAGCATAACTTGAAACGGCTCAGCGATTTACTGCAGAGCAAGTACTGAACACAATAAAATATTAGTGTCACTGTCACTTGATGGTGGATCTGGTGAAGAAGCTTTCAGCGATCAAAATATTGATTTTGAATATGTTTAAAATTGAGAATATGTTTGAGGAGCCAGATGCAGAATGTACTAGGAAATGAGCTCTGACAAGAACAGTGGTGATGGTATAAGACATCTGCTCAAACTGAACCCTTCCGAGCTCCAAAAGGTAACAAAACATGCTTCATTTTATTCCTCTGTAATTGTTGCTCTAATATCAGGAAAGTTTTATATTATCGCGACGGGTAGCGATCCATCCACATTAGATATAGATCCAGATCGATAAAGACCTGAATATGTAATAATGATTGGCTAAACATTCATGCATTAATCAGTTAATCATGTCATTTTATTATTTATTACTTTGAAGGAGCTTTGAATAAAGCGCTATAAATAAAGGTGACTAGATTTGACACAGAAGCCATCAAAGCCAGCCAGAAAACTCTCTTTTTTATTTCATAGGGTCATTAAACTGGAATTAAAACTCTAGAAAGAGCAATAAGAGACAACGGACAAACAAGAAAAGGACTAGATAAAATGGCAAAGGACAGAGAGAGACAAACACAGAGCCAGAGATTCCAACATAAAACACCACCATCATTAAACCAGCCCAGATGGCTCATACACACTGTTCTCTCTTCCTCTTGTCCTGAAATCAAATGTCTCATCCTTTCAAATCTCTTTCTGGGAATACAGAGTACAAGCTGTCAGAAATGTGCCAAAACTTTGCTGTGCATTTAGAAAGCATTTTGCATCATTAACTGAAGTAGGTTTATGTTTCAAGGCCTCCCTTGGTGTCCCATCATCATCATTACAATCTCTCAATCATCAAAACCATTCAAATGTCTTTAATTTTTTAGGATCCACACTGTCAAATGTCCCATGAGCACTTCTGACACCAGAACTGATAAGGAGCCAATCATCATTCTGCGATCCAGTATAATTCTGTTTAACAAGAATGTTTAAATGACATCATCGATTGAGATGCACTGAGCGAGGTACGAACCGGGGACTCTGGCGTGGGAGGTGGGCACGCTAACAAGAACGCTAAGACCGCAGTCTCTACTGTCAGAGGGACACAATTTTAAATAATTCAAGATACATTCGTTAAAATGTGTTGCATACAATGTTGCTTTTTTTGCTCTTCTCAACTGGTGGGTCACAAGGGTTTTGAGTAGGTTGCAGAGTGTGTAGTCAAAGATGAACAACAAAGAAACTAATTTTCGCCGCTAGAGGTCGCTTATTCGAAAGGCACAGCTTGATGACGCATCGATTTCATGGATTTCAATGCCATTATTCCAACAACATTTTCATAACTTATAAAAACTCTTTCACCCAAAAAACTGACTTTCCTGTCTAGTCAGATGTTATATGTGCTTCCAGTGCCCAAATGATGCGTTGCGTGCTGTATAAAGGGCGAATTAAATTTCGAGCATGTGTAATGGTAGTCACTATGCAAGTAAACCTCACTCCTCTGATCTCAAGAGACGCTCTAGCGACTGACGCTAGAGGTTGCAGCCTTTATTCCCCCTGTTATAGCGTCCGACTCGCATGCTGGCGGTCCCGGGTTCGAGTCCCGCTTGGAGTGGGCGGGTTGAACAGGAGGGGTTACATGGGTCCCGTGACCCGGATGGGAGTGAGGTTTAAGGGGGTGAGTGTAATGGTAGTTACTGTGCGAGTAAACCACACTCCTCTGATCTCAAGACACGCTCTACCGACTGACTCTACAGGTTCCAGCCTTTATTCCCCCTGTTATAGCGTCCGACTCGCATGCCGGCGGTCCCGGGTTCGAGTCCCGCTTGGAGTGGGAGGGTTGAACAGGAGGGGTTACATTGGTGCCGTGACCCGGATGGGAGTGAGGTTTAAGGGGGTGAGTGTAATGGTAGTTACTGTGCGAGTAAACCTCACTCCTCTGATCTCAAGAGACGCTCTAGCGACTAGTGCTAGAGGTTGCAGCCTTTATTCTCCTTGTTAGAGCGTCCGACTCTCATGCCAGCAGCCCCGGGTTCGAACAGGAGGGGTTACATTGGTGCCGTGACCCGGATGGGAGTGAGGTTTAAGGGGGTGAGTGTAACTGTAATTGCTGTGTAAGTAAACCTTACTCCTCTGATCTTAAGAGATGCTCTAGTTACTGATGCTAGAGGTTGCAGCCTTTAGCCTCCTTGTTAGAGTGTCCGACTCTCATGCCGGCGGACCCGGGTTCGAGTCGAGAGGGGTTAAACATGAAACATTGAAACAGAGTGATGCAGTTATGACATCACTTTAAGCCAATACTTGGAAGCGAGTTAACATTTTAACATGTCAGTTTCCCCTGGTGAACACAGGCTCACCTTTTATTCTCCTACATAAAAAAACATCAGTATTACCCCGCTCATGATTTTTTGAAGCCGTTAAATGGGACTATAGAGGCAGTCAAGCAGAATAAACGTTGTCATGCTGAAAAGGTAAGCTCAGTCCGCTTTTACAGCCTCATGTTCATAATTGTGCTCTAATAAACTAGTCTAACTCAAACGTTCCGTTTTGAGATAAAAAAAAAACGAGTTGTTGGAAGCTTGGTGATGGGGACGTTGAAATCGTGGGACTGTGGTATGTAGTCCTTTTTTACTTTTAGCCTTTAACATGGCGACTGCATTTAGGCTTCAAAATTATTAAAAGTTGTGTTCATGTGTTCATCTAATTATCTTGATATTAAGAGGTTAGTTCACCCAAAAACTTAATTTATGTCATGAATGACTCCCCCTAATGTCGTTCCACACCTGTAAGACCTCTGTTTATCTTCAGAACACAGTTTAAGATATTTTAAATTTAGTCCGAGAGTGTATGAAAGTGTATGCACATTATACTGTCCATGCCCAAAGGGAATAAAAACATCATCAAAGTAGTCCATATGTGACATAATTTGGTTGGTTAGAATCTCTTGAAGCATTGAAAATACATTTTGGTCCAAAAATAACAAAAACTATGACTTTATTCAGCATTGTCTCTTCTTCCTTGTTTGTGTTCAATCTTCAAATAAAAATTCAAACGGTTTTGAATCAGCGTATTGATTTATGATTCAGACCGCGTGTCCCACTTCCTGAAATCGCGTAATCCAAATCATGAATCAATATGGTGATTCATCACTGTTTGAATCTTTATTTGAGGATTGAACACAAACAAGGAAGAGAAGACAATGCCGTGTGTTAGTTCGGAAGGATTTGCATGAAGGAATGATGTTCATTGTATTCATCATGATCAGTATCCATATGTTTTATTAACAGTTCATTATTGTAGTTTCTGTAACCTTAAAATACCCCTCTATTTTCACTTAGCATATTTTCTATATTTTTGATGACTGCATGGTGGCTCATTGCTAACTTTATTAACTAGTTTGGGACTGCTATTTAATAGCCTTACCTTATTTATTTCTCATTATAGTGACATTCTTACAATTTATGTGTACGTTAAGCAAAGCCACGGACTCTAACTGCTCATAATTACCAGCAAATTCTGTCAGGAACAGTGAGATTGATGTCAGGTGCAAAAATGTGGACCAGGGCACCAAAGCAATCATTACTAGTCTCTTAAAGGGAAACCAAAAAAATAAGAAACAACGTTTGTCCAAACTGCTGTAAATGTATTTGAGAATTTACAGTGTGCTGTGTACAAATACTTCAGCCTTCCCAATGAAAGTTTTGCTTCCATCTCCGAATCCCCACTAGCAGCACCGCATTCCATCATCTCTCCATTCTGCCAAAACCCTCACAGCCTTCATGATTGGCACAGATTTCTAACAGAGAGAGAGCGAGAGAGAGAGAGATAAAGAGAGAGATGCACACTTGCCTCTATGTGACCTTAGCATCCGTCAGAAAGATTCTTAAAGGATGGATGAGAACACTGACCTTGAGCTAGGGCCCCTGACAGCCGTGACGAATTTCAAGAACTTCAACACTTTTTAGGTGTTGCACTGTTGTTCTGCCAACACTGTACGATTTAATCCAGTTTGAGCAGTGACACAGGCTGGCAGTGCGGTCCCAGATGCAGGGACAGATTTCAGAAGCAGACCAGACGATGCATGTAGCCAATCTGGATTACGATAAGAGACAGACAGAAGTGTCCCGCTCTGAATCTTGGAGTGTCGACTTCTGTTCTGAAGAGCAGACATGATGATTAGAATTGCAGAGCGCACTCCAAACATTTCTGAAACTGGTGGCGCATTTTAAACATCCTTTTAAAAAAATGCTCATTTTTGCTTACTGAACACGCACTCATTTTTAAAGTGTTTTTGTCAATAACTCTACATTTCAGGTATAACTAACACTTCAAGATAATGAGAAAGAGAGAGGGGATAATGAGTAAGAACAAAAATTAAAAAACGAACATAAATTCGGGCTTGCTCAATCTCCCGGGTTCCTCAGGGAATCTTTTTTTTAACTCGGAGTCTAGCATGAAAAAAAAAAAGTTCAGATGTTTGTCAAAACTGGTGCAAAGGAAGGTTACAGAGAAAAATCCATGCAATTTATTTCGACCAGAGCTGCATATATTTAAATAAATACACTTTTAGACAGAGACCATGTTTACATGCATACAAATATTCTTGTAATAATCTGAATTTGATCATATTCTGATCATGTATGCAAGATTTAACCAATATTGCGGTTTCTAACCACCTCTACATGTATGTATGAATCAGGATTTTGGTCATGTAAACACCTTATTTAAAATATCCACCATAACTGAGCATTCATATAACTATGGGTGAGATTCGATTTAAAAACTTGAGAGAGGACATTAATTACAAAAAACAACAAACATGATTAATAAAAAATAAAACATCTCAAACTTTTGCTAATTCACCACTTTCATGTGTGCCAAAGTGGGACATGAATGAGAAATAATGCAAATTAAATGACTAAATTATGTATTTTTCAGCCTTAACTGAAACATGTGCATGTAAACATGTTCAGTCCTCATGAATGTGATCAATAATCTGTTTCATCGCTGCAAGCACAAAAAAAACTATCACATGTAAGTGGCTTACCCAGGGTTAACCTCTCTTTCTAGTGCATCTATGTGCAATAGATGACAAAACCACTACAGTTTGACCTTCTAGACTGGCAACTGTGTCATTGTGAAGACTTATACATCTGTGAACTTTCAGTCACATCGAATGAATATGAATTGATTGGTATCCCTGAAGAAACTTGGAAACTATGAGGAAGGAGTAAAAAGAATGTACCTGAGGCAAAGATCTGCCTTTTTGGAAGTGGTACTTAGTTTAGATGTCCTATAGTGAACTTTTTTTCCTGGTATGAAGACTTGGTCCCTTTAAATTCCCCCCCCCCCCCCCCTCCCGTGGAAATTTTTAATAATGATTGACAGTCATAACACCTACACATGTGAAGAAAACCTTTCAAAAAGGTGTGCATTTGCATAAATAATAAGAATCCTCATAGCTGTTGAACAGCTGCTACCACTGGGAGCTTTCCAAAGTAATGAGTGATTACATTTACTGCAATCAGAGAACTTGCTGTTTTTTCCAGTGTGAGAATGTGCCATCTGACAATATCAGCACAGAACGTAAAGTTGGTGTGTGTGAGAGAGTGAGCATCTATCTATCTATCTATCTATCTATCTATCTATCTATCTATCTATCTATCTATCTATCTATCTATCTATCTATCTATCTATCTATCTATCTATCTATCTATCTATCTATCTATCTATCTATCTATCTATCTATCTATCTATCTATCTATCTATCTATCTATCTATCTATCTATCTATCTATCTATCTATCTATCCTATAAATCTTTCACTATAAATTCACTATAAATCTTTTGTCATCCTGGAATATGGTCATGATGCATCTTCCTGCATTGTTTAAAGCTACACACGCCATCAGTTAAGGTTAGAAGAACTGTTGCCAAACATATAACATGCTAGAAACATCATAAATCACTGCAATACTGATCTAATCATTGACTCGAGCATTTGCCCATTTAAAGACCAGGCGGTGTATTTTGATTATTTAACTGAACTTGCAGGGTCATTAAAAACAAATCCCCAAAGCAGTCCAAACACCCCCTATTATTCAAATACTCCCTTCTATTGCTCTCCTCTTTCATAAGTCGCTTTGGATAAAAGTGTCTGCTAAATGATTAAATGTAAATGATAGAATGTAGTTTGTACAGTGTAAAATCCATTACGCCTGGAAAGTCCCCACAATTCACAAAAACACAATGTGTGTGTGTGTGTGTGTGTGTCTGTATCTTGGATGTCTGTACTGTGACCACCCTCACCTTTCTTGCCCACGGATCTATTAGAACATGGAGCATCTTCACCTGACAGTTTGCCCGCTCTCCTTGTCTTTAATTTGAGCTTTCTGTTACAGGTGTCAGTCTTCTGCTCTCCGCTGTCAGCCCCCTGTCCATTACAGTGGTCAGCGATGCTCAGAACTCTGGGAGAAATTGCTTATGTCTTAAGTCAAATTATAGGTAGGCTATTGCAATTCAGTTTAACCTAATGGGGGGGGGGGGGGGGGGGGCAGTGGGTTGAAAAGACACATGGCAGGAAGTCCAAATGAGTCTGGATTCAAAATAACCAAGTCTCTGCTCGTACTGAAAGACTGTATCCTGTGAAATGTCCAGGGAAAATAACCAATATACTTATCTGATGTTTCCCCTGGTGTCTGAAAATATTGAAAAATTTAAGACGTTCCATTTGACTAATATTTGTTCCATGAATAGTCTTAGAAATGTCTGAAAACCGAATCGGGCTTTCGGTTACCCATCCCGAGACCTTTAAAAACAGCATAACACATGCATACTAAGCACTATCTCCATTAGATGAAAAATAGCAATCACCATGATGGGCGGCGAGAGAAATACTGATCTCTTGTGAGTTATGGGCATCCAGGGCAGATGAAAGTAACTTCCTTGCTCTATTCAGAATATCATTATTCCATAGATGCTCGGCTCATTTCAATAGACCACAGTGGCCATATTTTAGGTTGACAGTTGAGTGACTATATCAGCAACAGATAATGACACTAAGGCTAATATCAGCTTCAGCTGCTTTGAATGGTGACAGGTGAGGCATTGCTTTATAACGCTATTGAAGATTTATCTGCTGATTAACCTCTGCTTTAGGTTGTTAGTAGTATAAATAAATGAGGTCTGAGCTGACACTTACAACATGGAAGTAATTTGAACAAGAAACAAATTAGATGGTTAATTAAATTTACTCACCCTCATGTCGTTCCAAAACTCTAAGACTTTTACTCATCTTCAAAACACAAATTAAGATATTTTAAATGAAATCAGAGAGATTTCTGTCCCTGCAAAAAGTCCACGCAACTACCACTTTGTCGTTGCAAAAAGTTCATAGAGAGATCGTAAAACTAATCCGTGTGAATCGAGTGGCTGAGTCCAAATTTTCTAAAGAGACCCGGCTGCTTTATGTGATGAACAGATTTAATTATGCATTTAATTGTGGTAATCAGAAGCTCAATCATGTTTGCTTAAAGTGTAAGAACCAATGAGGTTCATTCTCGTGTTACATCAGCACATTTGAGCTTCCTCAAAAACCAATGAGGTTCATTCTCGTGTTACATCAGCATGTTTGAGCTTCTGCAAGAACCAATGAGGTTCATTCTCATGTTACACAGCACGTTTGAGCTTCAGCAAGAACCAATGAGGTTCATTCTCGTGTTACATCAGCACGTTTGAGCTTCAGCAAGAACCAATGAGGTTTATTCTCGTGTTACATCAGCACGTTTGAGCTTCCTCAAAAACCAATGAGGTTCATTCTCGTGTTACATCAGCACGTTTGAGCTTCCTCAAGAACCAATGAGGTTCATTCTCGTGTTACATCAGCTTGTTTGAGCTTCCTCAAGAACCAATGAGGTTTATTCTCGTGTTACATCAGCACGTTTGAGCTTCCTCAAGAACCAATGAGGTTCATTCTCGTGTTACATCAGCATGTTTGAGCTTCCTCAAGAACCAATGAGGTTCATTCTCGTGTTACATCAGCACGTTTGAGCTTCTACAAGAACCAATGAGGTTCATTCTCGTGTTACATCAGCACGTTTGAGCTTCAGCAAGAACCAATGAGGTTCATTCTCGTGTTACATCAGCACGTTTGAGCTTCTGCAAGAACCAATGAGGTTCATTCTCGTGTTACATCAGCACGTTTGAGCTTCAGCAAGAACCAATGAGGTTCATTCTCGTGTTACATCAGCACGTTTGAGCTTCTGCAAGAACCAATGAGGTTCATTCTCGTGTTACATCAGCACGTTTGAGCTTCAGCAAGAACCAATGAGGTTCATTCTCGTGTTACATCAGCACGTTTGAGCTTCCTCAAGAACCAATGAGGTTCATTCTCATGTTACACAGCACGTTTGAGCTTCCTCAAGAACCAATGAGGTTCATTCTCGTGTTACACAGCACGTTTGAGCTTCCTCAAGAACCAATGAGGTTCATTCTCGTGTTACATTAGCACGTTTGAGCTTCCTCAAGAACCAATGAGGTTCATTCTCGTGTTACACAGCACGTTTGAGCTTCCTCAAGAACCAATGAGGTTCATTCTCGTGTTACATCAGCACGTTTGAGCTTCCGCAAGAACCAATGAGGTTCAGTTCTCATGTTACACAGCACGTTTGAGCTTCCTCAAGAACCAATGAGGTTCATTCTTGTGTTACATCAGCACGTTTGAGCTTCCGCAAGAACCAATGAGGTTCATTCTCATGTTACACAGCACGTTTGAGCTTCCTCAAGAACCAATGAGGTTCATTCTCGTGTTACATCAGCATGTTTGAGCTTCCTCAAGAACCAATGAGGTTCATTCTCGTGTTACACAGCACGTTTGAGCTTCCTCAAGAACCAATGAGGTTCATTCTCGTATTACACAGCACGTTTGAGCTTCCTCAAGAACCAATGAGGTTCATTCTCGTGTTACATCAGCACGTTTGAGCTTCCTCAAGAACCAATGAGGTTCATTCTCGTGTTACATCAGCATGTTTGAGCTTCCTCAAGAACCAATGAGGTTCATTCTCGTGTTACACAGCACGTTTGAGCTTCCTCAAGAACCAATGAGGTTCATTCTCGTATTACACAGCACGTTTGAGCTTCCTCAAGAACCAATGAGGTTCATTCTCGTGTTACATTAGCACGTTTGAGCTTCCTCAAGAACCAATGAGGTTCATTCTCGTGTTACACAGCACGTTTGAGCTTCCTCAAGAACCAATGAGGTTCATTCTCGTGTTACATCAGCACGTTTGAGCTTCCTCAAGAACCAATGAGGTTCATTCTTGTGTTACACAGCATGTTTGAGCTTCCTCAAGAACCAATGAGGTTCATTCTCGTGTTACATCAGCATGTTTGAGCTTCTGCAAGAACCAATGAGGTTCATTCTCGTGTTACATCAGCATGTTTGAGCTTCCTACCTTCATGAGGTTAGTTTTTGCGCGTCAAGCAGGTTAGTTGAGCTCCTGTATATGTTCGCTGTTCAATGTTTATATGTGAATTAAAGTTTAAACTCAATCTGCTCATCATATAAAGTGAATGAGTCCCTTCAGAACATTTTTACTAAATCACTTACATCATGAACCAATGACGTTCATTCTCGTGTTACATCAGCACGTTTGAGCTTCAGCAAGAACCAATGAGGTTCATTCTCGTGTTACATCAGCACGTTTGAGCTTCCTCAAGAACCAATGAGGTTTATTCTCGTGCTACATCAGCACGTTTGAGCTTCCTCAAAAACCAATGAGGTTCATTCTCGTGTTACATCAGCACGTTTGAGCTTCTGCAAGAACCAATGAGGTTCATTCTCGTGTTACATCAGCACGTTTGAGCTTCAGCAAGAACCAATGAGGTTCATTCTCGTGTTACATCAGCACGTTTGAGCTTCTGCAAGAACCAATGAGGTTCATTCTCGTGTTACATCAGCACGTTTGAGCTTCCTCAAGAACCAATGAGGTTCATTCTCATGTTACACAGCACGTTTGAGCTTCCTCAAGAACCAATGAGGTTCATTCTCGTGTTACACAGCACGTTTGAGCTTCCTCAAGAACCAATGAGGTTCATTCTCGTATTACACAGCACGTTTGAGCTTCCTCAAGAACCAATGAGGTTCATTCTCGTGTTACATCAGCACGTTTGAGCTTCCTCAAGAACCAATGAGGTTCATTCTCGTGTTACATTAGCACGTTTGAGCTTCCTCAAGAACCAATGAGGTTCATTCTCGTGTTACACAGCACGTTTGAGCTTCCTCAAGAACCAATGAGGTTCATTCTCGTGTTACATCAGCACGTTTGAGCTTCCGCAAGAACCAATGAGGTTCATTCTCATGTTACACAGCACGTTTGAGCTTCAGCAAGAACCAATGAGGTTCATTCTCGTGTTACATCAGCATGTTTGAGCTTCTGCAAGAACCAATGAGGTTCATTCTCGTGTTACATCAGCACGTTTGAGCTTCCGCAAGAACCAATGAGGTTCATTCTCATGTTACACAGCACGTTTGAGCTTCCTCAAGAACCAATGAGGTTCATTCTCGTGTTACACAGCACGTTTGAGCTTCCTCAAGAACCAATGAGGTTCATTCTCGTGTTACATCAGCACGTTTGAGCTTCCGCAAGAATCAATGAGGTTCATTCTCATGTTACACAGCACGTTTGAGCTTCCTCAAGAACCAATGAGGTTCATTCTCATGTTACACAGCACGTTTGAGCTTCCTCAAGAACCAATGAGGTTCATTCTCGTGTTACATCAGCATGTTTGAGCTTCTGCAAGAACCAATGAGGTTCATTCTCGTGTTACATCAGCATGTTTGAGCTTCCTACCTTCATGAGGTTAGTTTTTGCGCGTCAAGCAGGTTAGTCGAGCTCCTGTATATGTTCGCTGTTCAATGTTTATATGTGAATTAAAGTTTAAACTCAATCTACTCATCATATAAAGTGAATGAGTCCCTTCAGAACATTTTTACTAAATCACTTACATCATATAGTTTTACTTAAACTCTTTGATGTGACAAAGTGATAGATTGTCAATGGAGGGACATAAATCTCTCAAATTTCCTTTTAACTATCTTCATTTGTGTTTAGAAGATGAATAATTATATATAACTAATTGTTATGTTGACATATCTATAACTTGTATTAAAGAAATTAATTTACAAATTGAAATTAACTTTCAATTTACACATTCAATTTATCAAAAAGTAAGAGTAAGGCCATTTGTAATATTATAGAAAATTTCTATTTTAACTGTTCTTTTGAACTTTCCATTGATCAAAGAATCCTGGCAAAAAAATTATGGTAAAATTACAGTCTCCACAGAAATATTAATCAGCATTACTAGAATGATTTCTAAAGGATCATGTGACAATGAAAACTGTAGTAAGTATGCTAAAATTCAGCTTTGGCCTTACAGGATAAATTATATTATAAAAATATATGAAAGAGTTTTAAATTGTAATAATATTTCAGAATAACTGAACTGACTTCAGCTGAATAATAACACTATTGTATTTTTATAGCTGCTTTATATGCCAGAGTTGAATTCTGTTTGCAACACTGAGCATTATTTTCCTGTTGATGACTGCAAAACTGCTTTGAAACACTATAAAGTGCTATATAAATAAAAGGTGACTTGATAATATTACTGTTTTAATTTTAATTAAATAAATGCAGCCTTGAGACTTTCAACAAAATAAATAAATAAAATAATTCCGGTCCATATGCTAAGTAGGATTTAAATAGCAGAAAAGCTTTACATGCATTTACATGAAATGCTGCTTTACATTTTAGCCAAAAAAAAGGTATTTTATGGGCATAATTTAGCTGCCTACTGTTTGGAACAGCTTTCATATAAGGGGTATGATTATAATGCCTAAAAATATCAGCTAGGGGGGCAGCTCACTAAGTTTTGGAATGGAGCTAATTTGCTGGCTGACAAATTACAGCTGTTTAAGTGATATGTTGACAAATTGCTCTGTCTCCAACAACTCTACTTCCTGTCAAAAAAAGCAACAGTTATGAACAGGGTTATAAGTCATTTTCCCTCAAGGAGTCTGAGCTCCTCCACACAAGACGGATCACTCCGCAAATGTATTAAAAAGCTTTATACCCCAAGTCTGATGTAATGGCGTGGATTAAAATAAACACTTTGAGTTTGAATGGGTTGGTGACTTTGTGGGGAAGGGATTTCTGGGCCTCTTGTCTCTAGACTGCAATCTATTGTCAAGCCCCAGCAGCCCATTGACACAGCCATTGATTTCCTGATTAATGTACCTCTCTGTCATTGGTGTTTAGAGCAGTAGACATCATTTTAATGTGTGCATGATCAATAGCTCCATCAGCACAGAAAATTTCCAGCAGGCAGACAGCGGGAGATGCTGGTCTGCACTACACAACCCCTTTAAAACAAAGAGCGGAGCTCCTCTGCCCTCCATCCCTTGTTAAATCTCATATGTCTGAACTATGAAATGAGATCATTTAATTTTGAGCTTTGCAGAAAATGAGTTTAAACCATGAAAAGTTTGCAAAGAAAAAAAGCATAAATCTTCAAGCAGATCAGTAGCATAATATACTCTATCTATCTATCTATCTATCTATCTATCTATCTATCTATCTATCTATCTATCTATCTATCTATCTATCTATCTATCTATCTATCTATCTATCTATCTATCTATCTATCTATCTATCTATCTATCTATCTATCTATCTATCCATCCATCCATCCATCCATCCATCCATCCATCCATCCATCCATCCATCCATCCATCCATCCATCCATCCATCCATCCATCAACTTTGATAAGCTATTTATCCATCTGTACATCCGTAAAATTGTAAAAATGTAAATGAATGCATTTGATAATGTTAGGTGGCAAGTTTGTTTATATCATCAGTTAGGTTCACATATAGACCGATGTGAAAATGACAGAAGTAGAGGTGAATTGTCTTGAATTGAGGTCTACTTACTATGTACTGCAGTAGTGGTGTCTGCACAACTGGAAGAAAAAAAGAAAAATCATGAAAAACCATTTCCATAGAAACTGCTATTCATTTGGGGTAAGCTGCAGATAGATGTTATTTAATTACATTTTCCTTGAGAGTCCATAGGTTAAAGTGTATGACATAACACAGCTGACAAAAACACTTCAACATAACCAATTAAATAAAATGTCTTGTTGTTGTAAGGATCTCAGAGAGGTTACAGAGCAGTAAACATTTCAATATCAGGTTGTTGAAAGTAAATCAAATAAAAACAGGTTCAAGGCAAACATGAAAAAGCATACATAGAAATATATAATAAATATATAATAAATATATAATCTACAACACAGTAAATATATATGCACTGTAAAAAATACTGTTAATTTAACTTAAAAAAAGTAAGTAACTTGCACAAAAATGCTTTTTAATAATGCACAAAATGCCTCTTAAACCACACTGTAAAAAATCATTAAAAAAAAGTTGCCTTAAAATTTTGATTTTATTGAAATTAAAAATTTGAGTTGATACAATGAGGGAAATTGGTTTAATAAATAGAAACTAGAAATATTATTGTATCTGAACCACATAAAATGTGATAAATCACAAATAAAATATACACAATTACCCAATATGCTTTCAAAATCTTTCAAAAATATTTGAATAAAGGTGGATTCTCAAAAATGTTCATTATATTAACTCAAATTTTTAATTTCATGAAACTTAAAAAAATTTAGGCAACCAGGTAACTTATTTTTTTTAATGATTTTTTAGTGTGGTTTAAAAGGCATTTTGTGCATTATTTCTGGAGGTTGTTTTGCGTGACAGAAAAAGTGTTGCATATTTCCTTCTCCACTTTTCCTTCCCCAAACTCCACCTGCCACACAAGAAGCAATATCAGCCCCACTGTGCATCAACCCTGAGCCTTTTTATTGACAGTAAGCAGGAGAAATTCCTCGGTTTTAATGCAGAGTGGCTCTGGTGGGAAGTATACTTCAAATTAGTCTTGGCTTTTGAAATGCTAGCGCCGTCCTCCAGAAGTGGGTGGGGCCGGGTGCTGGTGGGGCAGCTCTCGCTCCAGGGCATCCCTTGGAACATCTCTGAGCATCACAAAGCAGACAGAATGTCTGAAGTAAAGCTTCCAGGTGTCTAACTGAAAGCGCTGAGCCCTCTGAGAGCTTTCCTTCATTCACACTAGGACTTTTTGCTTTTATTCCACTGGAATAAAACTTTGCAAAATGTGCCACTTTTAAAGCCTAAAGGCATTCCAGAGAGCCAAGCAATCTGTGATGTGCTAAAATCAAACTAAAAACAGAGAAAATTCAATACATGATATATCTATATATAGACAACGCAGGACCCCAAATATTGAAAGATCTTTGTTTAAATTTGTTTTGTCTCTTGTTGTTCATGCATTTTCTTCGGTAATATATGGCTACTATTTTCCTTGTCTATTTTTTTCCCTGTGCTCCAAATTATAACTTGCTTCTCTTCTCTGTTACATTATAGAATTGCCTCTTTTGAGCTATTTAGACATGCAAACAATGCTACTTAACAGACAAATGCCATTGCTTTAGAGAACTAAATACTTCTACAACCAAACTGATTCCTAATATAGGGATTTGGTGCTCAAGAAACATTTCTTAATGTTATCAGTGTTCAAAACTGTTGTTCTACTCTTCAATATTTATGCAGAAAGAAAGTTCGAAAGAACAACATATATTTACAATATAAAATTGTAGTAATATAAATCTCTTTATTGTCGCTTTTTCATTAATTGTATGTGTCCTTGCTGAAAAAAGAATCCAAACTTCTGAACAGTTAGAATATATAGAAAAAAACAATGTTTAATAAATAAAATACAAATACAAATCTATTTCTTAAAATATACAACTGCTTAAGAGTCTATGTAATCGTACAGTGATTATCGTGTTTCTAGCAGGTTATATGTCTGACAACAGTTCCTCAGCTTTTCATTTCATACCAACCATGTAGGAAGCACATCACAGCCATATTCCAGAAAGACAATGTCAAGATTCATCAGGCTCAAATTGTGGAAGAATGGTTGGGAGGAGGCATGATAAAATATATTTGAGATAATCACAACTAAATGGAGTGAAAGCGAAAATCAGTGGTTGATCGCTTTCAGTCCCTCAGAATGCCACTTGGTTTGATATTTTGTTATCTAATGCACTTATATTTCATAGCTTATACCTTTACAGTTTTATGAATATATTTAATAATACTGTATAGTTTTCAACAAAATATATTTTGGTCATATGTTGCTCGTTATCAAGAAAAAAGTATCCTTACCAACATGCATAGTCACTTCCTTGAAAATGGAATTGCTTTAACCTTTTTTTTTTTTTTTTTTACAGTGTAGACAGAATGGATGCTGAGATTTGACCTTGCAAAACTCTTGCTGTGAGGCAAGACATTTACTTGGAATCAGCTCAGTGACTCCTTCATCAGACATCTTCTAACGAGAAGTCAATCAGCGCTTGAGAGAGTAATTGCGTGCTGTCAATACTCAATCAAGAAATGCCTGCTGGTGGAATAATGTTAGGATTTGATCTAGTAATGCCATCTAGGTTCACACTCTTTCTTCTGCATGAGTGCAAAGCACAGGATATTGCATTGTGTAGGTTTAATGTTCTTAAACAAAACACGCAAATAAGCTCAAGGCGTTGCAATGACCAAGCTGCCAACTTTGACCCAGAGACCTATTTCCTTTATTTCATCCTGAGCTTAGGAATGATTTCTGAACAGCGTCTTAAGTAGACACCAATCCGATTGGTTATGCTTTTCATGACAGCCTATAAAGGATAGAGCCAAATCCCACTTCGTCATTAGCTCAAGCTGGCACATATGACCCCCTAGTGTGCAGACAGAGGCAGATGTTGCTATGAATGTTGACCCTGCAAGGAAAAACAATATAATTAGACAAAATATAGCACAAACTTTCTAAAAGCACAATGAATTAGGGCGACCACCTGGTTACAGCTTTGCAGGACGTAGATGTGATTTTGCGGGACACAATGTGATATATATATCACACACATATATTTGCTTTACAAGCTTTGATAATTGTGACTGGCTCTGTGATTGGCACTCAATTAGCAATTTTATAGGTAAACCCGATTTTATACTAAAAGAAATTTCCTTAAAAGTTACACTATGTAACTTTTTTTGTTAAATAATAATGATAAATAATGAGTAAATACATCAATCCTTATTCCAAAATGTGTTTTTGTCTTACCCTGATTCACTATGATAAGCCTATTATAAGTGTTTATATTTTAGATCTGTCAGGATGCGTTTTACGGAAAATTGCATATATTCGCCACTTGGACACGTCATATCTATAAATAGAGAAAAGTCTCTCTGCACACTAAATCTCGACCCTATTGGAAATCATCTGTTTAATTAAAAAATGCCGAACAGTAGAGAGTCTGCTGGTAAAAAGTGAACACGACAGAGCTCGTAATAAGACAAGAATCAACATTGGCTTAGCTCATTCGGAGATGGCGAGAACTGTGGGATTTGAAATGTAAATGTGAAACGGAGATGCCAGTTGAGTAAGGTATTTAATTGCCATAAATTGCCATATGTATCTCTCTAACAGAGATAATTGTAAAGCTTTATCTGTTGTGAATGGTCATTTCATTATGGGCTGTTGTAGCGATGTGCCGCAATTTATTTTCAAGGAAGTAATGTGTCTATTAATCAGTACCGAGATAGCCAGCTTGAGATCCTATCCATCTTGTTATATCTCTTAAAGGTGCACTATGTTGTATTTTTGCAGTAAAATATCCAAAAACCACTAGGCCAGTGTTACATATTTTGTTCAGTTGAGTACCTAAAATATCCCAAATGTTGCCAACTATTTGTAAATTGTGAGAAAATTGCTATTTTAAGGACCGGGACGTCTGAGCATAGCGTCTGAGGAAGTCACCTGTCAATTGCGTCATATCTGCGCTACCCTCGGTTTCGGGTTTTTTTTGGCAGGAGCACTTTACTCTTAGCAGTGTGAACAAGTGAACGCAAGGAGTAACGTCATAACATCATTTTAAACACACTTAAATGTATCTAATATGATAAACAGAGCTGCGTTACCTCATAATCATAACCGGAAGAGCGGATCAGTGCAGGCACCCAACAAATGTGTCCCATCCCATCATAATAAAAGCCCCGGTGTTCGCGAGGCAGGTATTTGTGTAAAAATCTGTCCAGCGGCCGTGCTCAGCTCCACAACACTCGGTCCTGCTCCGCTTCACACTACAGTAACGTTAATAACCGCATGCAGGAACGTGATTTCTGCCCGAGTCCTATTTTCCACCGGCTGTGAGGTGAAGACCACATGTCTCAAGATGCTGCGCTCAAACTTTGCGTCATCAAACTACGCCTTTGTTTAGAATAGGCAACCTCCAGTGGACGGAAAGTTGCATAGTGCAGCTTTAAGCCTAGTCTCTAAACCATATTCATCAGCACAGTCACACAGAGCCGAAGCACAACCAAAACAATGTTCTTCCGCAAAATGCATGCAGATTTGTTTTTTAACCGCTAAAGGGACAAAAGATAGTGGACCTTTATAGTGACTAATCTATGTAACTTTTTTTAGATTTTTTGCAAACATTAAAAGCATTTTACCGGATTCAGTGCATCTAGGTTGTGTTTGCTCTGTTAGTGTGGTTAATATGAGTAAGTGTGCTCCAAACAAACTCTGGTGCAGTTCGAATGGCAAATGAACCAACACAAACCAAAGACATGTAAACTAACCAAAAACAAGATGAGACCCTAAATTGACAGAAAGCTCATGCATATTGTTTTTTTCTCTTTTCATAGTCGTGATGTTGGTTCGGTACAGGCAGAATCACGTCTCCTCACATCAGACCATTTGTGTGTGTGATGGAAGGATTCCTGCCGCTGTTTTGAATCCCTTTCACATTATTAGCTCGTCATGAGTTCTCAGCTGGTCAAAATATCATCATATGCAGGCTACACACATACAACGAGCGCATTAAGCCCAGCACACAGCGATGTTGGTGTTCCGTAAGTTCAATTTCAATAGGAAATATACCATAAAAGCTGACCAATCAGTGAACATATCCTTATGTCTTTAGGTTTGGTTTCTTTTGGTTCGGTAACAAAAAATTCCAGTCTGATACCAGAACTAAATGTTGATGCTTTTTTCATACCCTTAAACTTGATCAGGATGTCCTAATCTAGTATGTGTCTAGATAAAGTCCAGCCTGGTGTATTTGTATTTAATAACTTTGGATGAAGACCACATTGATTTCTTTGCTCCATCCAGTCGTCATAAGCAGAAAAATCCCTCTCTTTGATTGAGTTGGTTATTTTGCCCGCTCTAGCTAGAACATGATGGAATTGCGAGAAACTCTACATCTTCCAGGATGCAGGACAAAGCTCACAATTTCGGGACTGTCCCTCATGGTGGTCACCCTACATTGTATTACATCACCTAAATCAGTTAACATATAACTATTCCACCTGAATAATATTACTGCTCAATCCCAACTCTCAGTTCCTCTTATTAAATAAGATCCAGTGTAATCTCTAAATTGCATCAAATACCTTCAGATTGTGTTTAGGGGGTGTCACATGCCTGTCCTGTCTTGTGTGCACATGTGGGTTTTGTCATGTCTTGCATGTGCTACTGTCAACCCCGCCCTTCTTGTTATCTGATTATTGGTTTATTTGCCCCACCTGTTCTCCCTCATTATCTGCCTTGTTTGTTCCCTTTATAATCTCCTTGTGTTTGTCAGTCTGTGTTGGATCCTTGTGTAATGTCTGCGTCTTCCGTCCTCCGTCCTCCCCGTGATTCTGTTGGTTTGTTTAAGTTTATATGTTATTATTCTATTATGTGTTTTTCCCCCTCGTGGGTTTTGTTTTGAGTTTGTTTTATTTGTTATAAATAAATATATTATTTTCTGCACTTGAGTCCTCGCACCCTTTTCCCTTGTCTGTGACGTGACAGAAGGATCCAACCATACAATGAGGACTCAGCAGAGAAGTTCTCTCTCGGTGCCAGTTCCGGGGGTCCCGAGTCCGGGAATCCCGAGTCCGGACATGGCCTGGAGGGCCGTAATGGGAGGGTTTGTGGTGGCAGTCCTGCATGCTTGGGAAAAGCACAGGGTGTCATCCACCACTCCGGTGGTCCCAGTTCCGGTGGATCGTGCTCCGGTGGTCCCTGTGCCGGTGGATCGTGCTCCGGTGGTCCCTGTGCCGGTGGATCGTGTTCCGGTGGTCCCTGTGCCGGTGGATCGTGTTCCGGTGGTCCCTGTGCCGGTGGACTCCGTTCCGGTGGTCCCGAGTCCGGAAACGGCCTGGAGGGCTGTGATGGGATGCTTTGTGGTGGCAGTCCTGCATGCGTGGAAGGAGCACAGGGCTTTATCCGGAGCCCCGGAGGCAGTTCCGGTGGACTCAGTTCCGGCGGATCGTGTTCCGGGGGTCCCTGTGCCGGTGGATCGTGTTCCGGTGGTCCCTGTGCCGGTGGATCGTGTTCCGGTGGTCCCAGTTCCGGCAGATCATGTTCCGGTGGTCCCAATGCCAGCAGATCGTATTCCGGTGGTCCCAGTGCCGGTGGATACTGCTGGACTGGAGAAGTTTCCCCAACGCCCTGCCTGCGCCGCTGAGGCGCCCTGCTCTCCCTGCGCCGCTGAGGCGCCCTGCTCTCCCTGCGCCCCTGAGGCGCCCTGCTCTCCCTGCGCCGCTGAGGCGCCCTGCTCTCCCTGCGCCGCTGAGGCGCCCTGCTCTCCCTGCGCCGCTGAGGCGCCCTGCTCTCCCTGCGCCCCTGAGGCGCCCTGCTCTCCCTGCGCCCCTGAGGCGCCCTGCTCTCCCTGCGCCCCTGAGGCGTCCTGCTCTCCGTGCGCCGCTGAGGCGTCCTGCTCTCCGTGCGCCGCTGAGGCGTCCTGCTCTCCGTGCGCTGCTGAGGCGTCCTGCTCTCCGTGCGCCGCTGAGGCGTCCTGCTCTCCGTGCGCCGCTGAGGCGTCCTGCTCTCACCGCACCCCTGAGGCGTCCTGCTCTCCGTGCGCCCCTGAGGCGTCCTGCTCTCCGTGCGCCGCTGAGGCGTCCTGCTCTCCGTGCGCCGCTGAGGCGTCCTGCTCTCCGTGCGCCGCTGAGGCGTCCTGCTCTCCGTGCGCCGCTGAGGCGTCCTGCTCTCCGTGCGCCGCTGAGGCGTCCTGCTCTCACCGCGCCGCTGAGGCGTCCTGCTCTCCGTGCGCCGCTGAGGCGTCCTGCTCTTACCGCGCCGCTGAGGCGTCCTGCTCTCACCGCTCCTCCCTGGTGCTCCCTGCACTGACCGCACCACCCAGGAGTCCTGCTCTCACCGCGCCTCCCTGGCGCCCTGCTCTACCCATGCCGCCCTGGCCGCCTGAACTCTGCGGGCCACCCCGGCCACCTGAACTCGGTGGGCCTCCCGACCTCGGCGGGCCGCCCTGGTCATTCGAACTTTGTGTGCCACCATGGCTGCCTGAACTTTTTGTTTTCCTCATGTGTCCCTTGTTGACCCCTCCCTTGTCTGTTCCTTCCTTGTCTGTTTCCCCTGTCCCTCCCGTGCCCCCCTGGTCAGTCCCTCCCGTGCCCCCCTGGTCAGTCCCTCCCGTGCCCCCCTGGTCAGTCCCTCCCGTGCCCCCCTGGTCAGTCCCTCCCGTGCCCCCCTGGTCAGTCCCTCCCGTGCCCCCCTGGTCTGTCCCTCCCGTCCCGCCCTGGTCTGTCCCTCCCGTCCCGCCCTGGTCTGTCCCTCCCGTCCCGCCGTGGTCTGTCCCTCCCGTCCCTCCCTGGTCTGTCCCGCCCGTCCCTAGTGGAGCGTCTGGTAGCCGCTCCTTAAGGAGGGGGTAATGTCACATGCCTGTCCTGTCTTGTGTGCACATGTGGGTTTTGTCATGTCTTGCATGTGCTACTGTCAACCCCGCCCTTCTTGTTATCTGATTATTGGTTTATTTGCCCCACCTGTTCTCCCTCATTATCTGCCTTGTTTGTTCCCTTTATAATCTCCTTGTGTTTGTCAGTCTGTGTTGGATCCTTGTGTAATGTCTGCGTCTTCCGTCCTCCGTCCTCCCCGTGATTCTGTTGGTTTGTTTAAGTTTATATGTTATTATTCTATTATGTGTTTTTCCCCCTCGTGGGTTTTGTTTTGAGTTTGTTTTATTTGTTATAAATAAATATATTATTTTCTGCACTTGAGTCCTCGCACCCTTTTCCCTTGTCTGTGACGTGACAGGGGGTTCCTGCTGCTGTAAGTCAGATTTACCTCACTCAGATCAATACATTTTGATGTTATTTTCTGTCTCTTTTTGATTTATGTGGACATATCTTGGACCTGAAAGTGAACTATTGTTAAGACAGAGTCATTTTTCTCTCTAATCACAGTCATTCATTGTCACTTGCTACAAAAAAGTTAGCAAACCTTTTACCTCATACCAGAAACAGAAAAGCAGGTCTCGACAGTACGGATGGCCATCTGTCTGATGCCAGTGGAAGAAAGAAAACATTTGATTTAAAAAAAAAGTGAAAAATCATTTTTAATAAACAATAAAATACTTTGTAATTATACATACAAGACATTATGCATCTAAAAACATAATTTTAAAATGTAAAAGAATGCAATAAAATGATTAGTGATTAAAATTACGTTTTTTTGGGCGGCTGTGAAAATGTTCGCAATCTAAACTAACACTTCACAATGACATTACATTTGTTAACGTAAACATTTAAACTTTTAAAGCCTTTATTATTCTTTTAAAGCCTTTATTAATCTTTTAAAGCCTTTATTACTTTGTACATTTTAATTTCACCATTTACTAGTACATTATTCAAATTGAAAGTATCATTTGTTATTATTTAATGGACCTGAGCTAACAGGAACAGTTGTATATTTTATTCACTAACATAAAAAATAGATAAATGTATGGCTCATTGTCAGATAATATTAGTTAATGCATCAACTAATGTTAACTAATGGGACCTTATTTTAAATATTATCATCTGAACTACTGGCCCAAGTTAGCCTGACGTTGTCGTAATTAGATTCTCGTCAGAATGAGTCTGATACTGCCTGTGATTATGGGGCATGTTTCAGCCGAACCAGGAAAGAAAATGCCTCTGCATTCAATTGGATAGACCTACAACAAATCAGAGAAATGGATTAAGTGACGTATGTTAAGCGATGCATTGTTGACAACAGAGCTCGACTGCACGCACGCTGGAAAAAGTAGAAGAATAGTGAGTATAAACAATCTTTGCCGGTGTTGTTAAAAGGATACACAGAGTCCTTACCAACACGATCATCATTTTTTGAGAGAAATAGTAAAGCATAATGCATAAATGAACAAGTTCTCAGTTTAGGATTATAACAAAATCGATCCAAGCACTTTTTGTCATCATGCTTTGGGGCTGTTTTTCTGCAATGGGACCAGGAAGACTGATCTCTGTAAAGGAAAGAATGAATGGGGCCATGTATCGTGAGATTTTGAGTAAAAACCTCTTTCCATCAGCAAGGGCATTAAAGATGAAATGCGGCTGGGTCTTTCAGCATGACAATGATCCCAAACACACTGCCCAAGAAACGAAGGAGCTGCTTCATAAAAAGCATTTCAAAGTCTTGGAGTGGCCTAGCCAGTCTCCAGATCTCAACCCCACAGAAAGTCTTTGGAGGGAGTTGAAAATCTGTGGTGCCCAGCGACAGCCCCAAAACATCACTGCTCTAGAGGAGATCTGAATGGAGGAATGGGCCAAACTACCAGCAACAATGTGTAAAAACCTTATGGAGACTTAAACGTTTGACCTCTGTCATTGCCAACAAAGGGTATATAACAAAGAATTGAGATTAACTTTTGTTTTTGACCAAATACTTATTTTCCACCATAATTTGTAAATAAATAATAAGGTCAATTTCTGGATTGTTTTTTCTCATTCTGTTTCTCATATTTGAAGTGTACCTATGATTAAAATGACAGGCCTCTCTCATCATTTTAAGTGAGAGAAATTGCGCAATTGGTGGCTGACAAAATACTTTTTTTGCCCCACTGTATTAACTAAATAAACAGATGGTAACAGCTTACACTTTAGAACATGTGCAACAACACTACATAGTGAACTAAACACAATTACATTTAGTCATTCCAAAAACAAGTTGCTAAATAAGTTAAAAGCACCAAATTATTACAAATAAGTCATGTAAGTGCTTTGGTGAGTGAATGTACTGTACCCCCAGAGTGCTGACACCTCCGGTTACCTTTAACCAGTCCATTTTTGGCCAGAACTTACAGCTGAATCAATGGATGTCAGACACAGAGAAGGCTGAAAGGCCATGAAGATGCCGCGATAAGGAGCTGTTGGGATGGATCCACATTTTCCATTAAGTATACTGTCTGTAAAAATAATCTGCTGAGTAAACTAGGCATCATGTTTTTTTGGAGCAGATTCCCTGGTGCACTTTACTAATGTCGCTGAGCATTGCAATAATTCAGATGCCAGTGAACTCGTTTTCAATCCCAATGATGATTGAAGACAATAAGATAGTTCTGGTCTAACTTATAACCTGTTTTACTTCAACTCTAATAATAATCTGTATTCTTGACCCAGGTCACATTTCCTAAGTTCTAACCCATAGACATAACAGCATTTCATAACAGTGAAAAGATCAAGAACACCTTAACTAACGCCCCAAGTGCCAGGAAAGGAATGTATCCTTGTTTCCATGGTGATGAATTAAAGACTATTTTTGCCCTAAAAAGCACCACAACTGAATAATAGGCCAAGAACCCTGTCTCTTACCTTGAAGTTCACTTCTCCCAGCATGTCCTAAATTCTCTGAATTATCGAAGAGTCTCTTTGTCAAAAAGCACACCAATACACACCAACTCTGGTAAAAAACCAATACAGCTCCTGAGGGTTTTTAGATCTGACTCACAGTTAACCCCTCCAGAGACTGTATAAGACAAAGGTTTAAAGAATTATCCACATGCAGAGAAACTTGTCAGCACTGCCCTGCGACTTCATCAATAAAATTGTTTCGCAGCCATCCGCAAAACTACTTCTCAGTATTGAAGTAGTAACCTCACTGTTTTTAAAGCAGGTAAACTTACAGATTTGCTATTAGTAGAGACTTGTGTAAATTTACACATGCTTAATCAGTTGATCAATCTCTGTCTGATAGCAGAATTAATCTGCATACCAATGGCTCAAGCTTTGGTTACTAGCTCTAAAATGACATTTGTAATTAGCAATGGAGACTTATGCTGAATCCGTAAGCAATTAGTCCTACACACAATAGCTTTCAAGCACAAAAACCTGACAAATATGTTGTATTAAAAAAATCAGATTGAAAAAAAAATGAATTAAAAATTTTTTTAACTGTAGTATGCAGAATAATTGACTCTGTCTGAGCTATTGATTTATTACAACAACAAAAAATGCACACCTGTTTTGCATCATGATAATTCAATATTTCAATATAATTTTTTTATAATTCAAAGGTGCAAAGATAATTATTCCTTACTTATAATCACTGACATTGTCTACAGTATAAAGCTGCCTCTGTAAATTCCAGAGAAATTGTACAATATTGAGGGCAAATAGAAAAGTAAAAGAACATACTGTTTAACCAGCTTGTTTGGATCTCTGTACAGACTTCAGAAGGACCATGGTGTCAGGAACAAGTCTCATCTCTTCCTAATATGTAATTTTTAGAACAAAATAAACATGAATAAACATCAGAAGTAATGTTGTTTCAACTGCGGAAAGACATCAGTAGGCCTACATTTAGAAGAGAGTACAGTACATTTTTCAAGCTCAAGTTTAAGTGGGAAAGTCGTAGATTCGCCATTCTGATTGGTCAGGTTGTATAGAAGCTTTCTGCCACATTTTCTAGCAATTGTGTTTACTTCTTTTCATCTATATGTATACAATTTTATAAAAGTTATAAAATCAGATTTACGAAATAACTAGCAAAAGCAAGAGAAAAAGTCAATTGCAAGTTTATCTTTATGTCACAATTCTGAGAAAAGAAGTCAGAATTGCGCTATAAACTAGCAATTTACTTTTTTCTCATAATTTTTATATCTTTAATGTTTTCCTATAAATGAAATTAGCAATCATAACAGTGGCCATTTACAGGTAAACCTTAAATAAACCAAAAAAGATCATTTTCGACAGACAGGGTTAATTGACCTATCAGTAAGCCACTTCCCCCTTAGTTACTGTTGCTAACACTGACAAACAAACGGAGTTGCTAACTGTTTTACATTGACAACTGTCAGCGTGAAAACCTTGTCTCAGGATGTTTTTGATTAATTTTGGACACAGACGGACCACCTCTCATCATCGAGGAGCATTCAAGTAAGATGAGTATGACAACCAGAAAATCCTCTCGGTATACCTGGAATCAGTGTTACAGTACAGGCACATTGTTTTACCATTTTTGTAGCTAGGGCTGACTATTGACACGATTCACAGTTCGATTCAATTCAATATCGATTATTTTGGATATATCATGTATACATGGAAAATGTTCTCAATGAAAACAAATCTCTTAATTAATGCTGTAGACTATGGGAGTCCATTGTAGCCTTCTAGGCTACATTAGTGTACTATAATATTAAAGGTAAAAACTGATTTTTATAAAAACACTTAAATTACACTCAGTGGTGTTTTTTTAAATTATATTAATAAAGTTATATGAAATATAAACGTTTAAATGGTGGCTGCCATAGAAACTTGTCAGATTTATTCAAACATGCATTAAATATTGAAGAACAATAAAAATGATAATGAATATGTATGTTAATACGGTGCTTATATTTATCAAAATGCTCCTCTCCGGAAGTACATTTTTCTAGCTGACTAATGAGTTCATGGACACTGGATATGGTTTTTCTGAGGTAAATGTGACATTAAAAGCTGTTTTACTGTTGTATTTCCATGGTTGAAACACTGCTTGAAAGAATCCATGTGGCATGATACGGATTCCGGTAAGTTGTACTCAACACACTTTCAGATGCATATTCATGTTTATTTGTCGCTATAACTGGTATTAAAGTGGAAGAGAAGCTCAGTTAATGTGGGCTCCCCGCTGCTGCTTCTTTTGAGCTGAGCCAGAGCGATTTCACGTCACAGTGCCAAACAAACCGGTATTTATGTTTTTGAATTTCACAAAAATGGATGTAATTTGAAATCTGAGACATTGTTTCATATCAATAGTAACAAAGCACAAAGATTATTGCGATTTATTGGATGGGAGGACCGCTACAATCTTGCTTTCATTTATTTACTGAAAACAGGATGACCAGTTCATTCTTGGGATTTAAGAATCAATATCAGTGTGTAAAAATGAGAATCTATTTAAATCTATCTTCCTTACCCAGCCCTAATAAACACCATCAAACCCATGAGAGCTTAGGATCTTCCAATGTTTCTCTATGACTCTGAAACCTAAAGATGTCTTAGTTCCAGTCCCGGTGCAACCGATACACAACTGCCATTGGCTCATCTGCGTTCGAGGGAAGTGGCAAAAACTTGAGGAAATCTTCAGGAAGTGCAAAAACATTTGTGAAATATTATTATTAATAAACCATTACATACATAACTAAATTATAATAAAATAATAAAAACTAATATAATACTTAAATAAATAAAATTCAGTGGTATTCCTGGTAACTTATATAGAACACACACCTTTATTTTTTTTTACTATGAACTCGGCAGATAAGTTCAAATAACACTGAAAATTACTACGATTTGCAGTTTAGTGGGCTAACAGGTCAATCCTGTGAAAATAGCACAAAAATGTGGTGTAAAACAAAAATGCTTAAACTGATTCTCTTATTATAACACACATGATTTATGATGCTTCGATGCCATTAATGTCATAGCTGATTGGTTGCAAGCCATTTGGTCTAATGGCATTCTGACATGGTTTATCGGCCTTAATTATAGTTAGATTATTGCCTGCTCTGCTTTTCCTAGGGAAAGCCCTTCGCGTGCACTGTCTCCGTCAGCTGTTTCAGCCTGGCTGCTTGGGCGCCAAACTTCCCCCCGTTGTTAAGCGTAACATATGTTTCTCTCCCATGCAGTCGAAAAGCCTTGCCTTGAATAATTAAGCCATTTTCTGTAGGTAATGACTGCCTGCTTTGACTGTGAACACATTATGGAGGCCAGGCCTAGACGGAGAGCACTCACAGGTAATGAAATCATGTAGGTAACAACTGTGTGAAAGAAACAATAAATACATAAATAAAAACACCAGTTTTGTTTACTAAAGTATAGCCAGAATTTTGTCGTTTCTCAGCCATCCTCTTCCACTTAGAGTTAACCATGGTTAGCCATGCAGCGGGCAGCTCTCTAACACGTGTATGTATTCAGGATTGGTTCTTGTCCTCTGGGACTTTTAGCAAGAAGCTCTCAGAAGCACTGATTGGGCAGAAAGATGCTCTGCATATAATCAGAAAGTTGCATCCTCAGAGGATTCGCAAGCGAAAAGAGAGATGTAAAGAAGGTGGGGAGTGGGGCGTGCGAGAGGGGGATATCTATCAGCCCGGGAATGGAATGATTAAGAGGCACTTAAGCTGAAATAAGGTTGAACAGGTGACAATGTGTGGATAGCAGGGAAGAAAATAGAGTTAATAACACCATCTCGTAATAGATTTACACAATCTGCCCTGAGCAGCCACTGAGGTGTGTGATGCCATCGTGGAGAACAAGGTTGCTACACGTTTTAGCAATACGTCTTTATCAAAAAGCTCTTGTAAGACAACAGCAGTGATTTATTCTGTTAAATGTCTGTAAAATGTTGCCTATAGTTAGTTTAGCTCCATTTAGCCACTGTTTTACAGACTGTGGTTTTGACTTCTTGAAACGTATTGCTGCAAATATAATGATCAGGGTGTCTTCACACTTTTAATTCAGTTCGCTTGGTTAGTTTGGTACAGACCCAAACATTTTTTTAGTTCTGTTTGGCTTAGCATTTAGATTGATTTAGATTGTGATTTTTAACACAGAACATAAAAAATACAGAACATAAAGGCATATGGATGTGTTCAAAACTGGATTAATCGTCTTTTATGGTCTATTTTGAGATAGAACTTAGAGAACACTTGTTGTGTGTTGGCCTAAAAACGCTTATTGTATGTGCGTAGCCTACATATGATGGTATTCTGACCAGCTGAGAACTCATTAAGAGCTTATAAATGTGTAAAGGAGTCAAAACAGCGGCAGGAATCCCTCCGTCAATGAAGATCCACAAATGAAGATCTGCTGCGAAGAGCCGGCGTTCTGACGCCTGTACCGAACTGTAAGAAAAAACAGGTATTCTTGAGCATTCTGCCTTTTTACCATCTCCTCTTCCCGTTTTTGGTTCGTTTACATGCCTTTGGTCCGTGTTGCTTTCATATTTCAATTAAAATCTACGGTGGCCCAGTAGTGCACAACACAACGAAATTTAAAAGCAAACATAAGTGTACAACGCAAAGAAACCAAGCCATAACACAACGGAAACAAGCCACAACGAAAACACCAAAACACAGGAAACAAGCCACAACACAACGAAATCAAGCCACAACACAACAAAATCAAGCCACAACACAATGGAAACAAGCCACAACACAACAAAATCAAGTCACACAACACAACAAAATCAAGCCACAACACAACTGAAACAAGCCACAACACAACGAAATCAAGCCACAACACTACGAAATCAAGCCACAACACAACTGAAACAAGCCACAACACAACGAAATCAAGCCACAACACAACTGAAACAAGCCACAACACAACGAAATGAAGCCACAACACAACGGAATCAAGCCACAACACAACGAAAACAAGCCACAACACAACGGAAACAAGCCACAACACAACGGAAACAAAGTCACAACTCAATGAAATCAAGCCACAACACAACGAAATCAAGCCACAACACAACGAAATCAAGCCACAACACAATGGAATCAAGCCACAACACAACGAAATCAAGCCACAACACAATGGAATCAAGCCACAACACAACGGAAACAAGCCACAACACAACAGAAACAAGCCACAACACAACAAAATCAAGCCACAACACAACGAAATCAAGCCACAACACAACAAAATCAAGCCACAACACAACGAAATCAAGCCACAACACAACGAAATCAAACCACAACACAACGAAATCAAGCCACAACACAATGGAATCAAGCCACAACACAACGGAAACAAGCCACAACACAACGGAAACAAGCCACAACACAACGGAAACAAGCCACAACACAACAAAATCAAGCCACAACACAACGAAATCAAGCCACAACACAACAAAATCAAGCCACAACACAACGAAATCAAGCCACAACACAACGAAATCAAGCCACAACACAACGAAATCAAGCCACAACACAACGGAAACAAGCCACAACACAACGGAAACAAGCCACAACACAACGAAATCAAGCCACAACACAACAAAATTTAAAAAGTAAATAAGTTCACAACATAAAAAACCAAGCCACAACACAACAGAAATAAGTCACAACACAAGGAAATCAAGCCACAACAAAATGGAAACAAGCAACAACACAACAAAATCTAGCCACAACACAACTGAAACAAGCCACAACCCAATGGAAACAAGCCCCAACGAAAACACCAAAACACAGTGGAAACAAGCCACAACAAAACAAAAATGCCAAAACACAATGGAAACAAGCCACAACACAATGAAATCAAGCCACAACACAACAAAATCTAGCCACAACGCAATGGAAACAAGCCACAACACAATGAATGCGTTTAAAATTTTATTGTGTTCTGCAATACTGGGCCACTGTACAAATCGCAGCAGAGTTCGTTTGGAAGCAGACTGAGACCCATCTTTTCAGCGGTCTCTGTCCGCTTCTTTGGCACACCAGGGTTCGGGCGGGAGCGTTCACACCAGGGTTTATTTTAATCGAACCAAAAATACCAAGTGTGAATACACCCTTAGTAAGAAAAAGCATTTTGTATTGTAAATGTACTTAAGCGAAAGCAAATTATTGAAGACTGGAGACTGTCATTGAATCAAGGCTGAATAATTATTACAGAACAACCCCAATTGGCCCAGCAAACAGGAACACAGACCTTTGAACGGTAGGTTAATCGAGGTGTTATTAGAACCATTAAATCCCTCGTCACGTTCACAAACAAAACACTGCTTACATAATAAAGATTGGTCATTATCCATAAACCAGCATTTTGCGTTATTTCTGTATAGCTTCGGTTCATCTAAAAGTATGAATTCAAGGAATAAGCCTTGATTTATTTTAAAAAGTTGAATGTTTTGAAAAAAAAAACATTTATTTACCACTAAACCATCAAGTTGAGTCTGAGATTGAGATGAGTTTTCCCAAAATAAAAGCTTCTGCTAAATGAATAAATGCAAAACTACAGCGAATGTTTGGAAAATTAAGTATGAATAAAAATGTAATACATAGCTGCATCAAAATACAGAATAAATGCAAAAAAATGTATGTAAAACTGCTACCTAGAAGTGTGGTAAAACAGAGGGATAAAAACACAATAATTAATAAAGAAATTATAATGGAAACTTTAACCTATTATTCTTAATCAAAAGATTGTGAGGGTTAAAACATCTTAATTTAAGCTACAATCATATCTTAAAACCAGCTGCAGAACTAAATTAGTTAGTTCATCAAGTTCATTAATATGCCGGGCTAAGTAATAGACTGTCAGACAGGTATATTATTACTCCTTTAGTAGATACTAGTGCTAATAGTCTATAAGAGCAGGTCTTTAAAGAACCAGATCTTGGCACAGAAGAGACTCTGACTGTCTCTACAGAACATCGCAGACCAATCAATGCTCCCTCTGTGTGGGACTGGTGCCGGTCCCCATTCGCATCAATTTATCGGAATGTTCTCGCCTCTCAATTGAGCACACGTGCTCTCTCACTCATTCCTCCCCCCCATCTCTACCTTCTGACCTCACCTGGAGAAAACAGATATGTTTATTTCCCTAAAAATGTCATGAAAAACAATTACCAGTTGAATTTGGTCTTTTGATTCTTTTATGGTCTGGTTGTATAAACCTTAAGGAATACAAGTACAGCAAAAAATGCAAAAGGTCTCAGCCTCGGTATAAAATAAGCATCTAACGGAGATGTTCGGATGCCCAGTGCTGCGTTCAGATGCTTAAATATCCCAGCAGTGACGAGCAACAGAATCAAACTCAAATCTGAAGCCTCGACTCAAGAGAGGAGAGGACAGAAAGAGTATTAGTCCATCTATCACATCCCTCTCTGCTCTGATGGCGAGCCTGGACGATAAATCTATCCCTCTCACCTTTAAACAATATTCTCTCCATCTCTGTCAGATGTGGCTGCTGCAATTGTGGCAAATATCCAGTGAGAAATCACTACACAGTGTCAAGCACGCATGACGGCAGAAACGCGGCTCTTCGCTCAATAAAGGAAATCTAAAGATTATGAGGGATTGTCCTCTTACTGAGTGCTTCTCTCCGTCTGTTTTATTGTAGGTGTGGAGTGATGCACTTGTGGTAGAGACATCATGGACATTTGATCAGTTTGAACGGGTCAGTGGTCAGAGCTGTTATTTCAGAACTCTGATAGATAGGCCTACGCTACTCTAGGGCTTCTACTCCCAGGTCTGAACCTATAGAGTATGAGGAACATGAAGGAGATAAGAAGGAGAGAAACGAGGAGAGATTTGATGAAAACGGGAGAAACAAGATATCAGTTCCTCTTTTCCAAGGTTTCCACATACAGTATAGTGGTCCACTGCATAACCAAAAAAGTGTTTAATTATGAATATATTTATATTATATTATTTATAATATCTTATAATGGTTACATATAATATATATTATATATATAATATATTTAAATTATGTATCATATCTTTCAATGGTCCCACGGGTTCAAAAAATAGCTAAAAATGCTTTGGTTTCAAGACTTTAAAAGTAACTTTAAAATCCAGAGTTCTTACTTAGTATTCTTACTAAAATATTCTGAGTTCTTAATATAAGAAATTATGTCGGATTACTATGCATTACAATCACTACAAGTGTGCCAATTTGCATAAAAAGTGTGCCATTTCGAGGAAGAATATAAGAATAATACAAATAAAAATAACAATAAAGATTTTGTATATAAATTAAATGCATGTTTTTTTTTTTTTTAATAAGAACAAAATTTGTACAAATCCTTGCCTGGTTAATAAAGGAATTACACAACATTTTATAATGTTACTCCACACAGGACTCCAAACCCATGACCTCATTCATCTTGAAGTGCCACTGGGCAGACATGGAGTCACACAGCTGCTTAAGTTCCACAGTTCAGATGAGAATCAAGTCAAAATTAAGATTTTGTACATAAATTCACAGCATGTTATATTTAATAACTTTAGATGAGATCATTCTCAATGTCTGGAACTTTTTCAGCACTTCTGGCCACAGTGCCTCATGTGCCACACAGGATTTGAGCTGAATAGTTCAAGGCTCGTGGCACGTGGCGTTACTGATTGCGCCACTCCGTTGACGTAGACTCAAGAGGCTGCAGAGGAGAGCTTTTATTTTGAGAGTGAGTAGACGAAAGCATTATTTAGCATTTTAACCAGATTAGTATGCTAAGTTAATGTAGTTTATGGTTAACCCGATAGCTTAAGAGACAGACACATTAGAAAGAATGGCTACTGGATAGCATGCTAACCATTTAGCATGCTAAGCTAACTAACATAAATACACAAACACAGGCAACTTTGGAGATGTGTTTCTCAGAAACATAGGCGAATGGCATGCATCCGTTCAGTCTTTTCTGTGCGGTATTAAGTATTATTTTTTTTCAACAAAAAAGTGCATACATTTAATTATATATTAATTATATATTTATAATTTTGCAGATAAGTTGTTCTGTACATTTAAGCATTTCCCTTAATTTTATTTCATGCTATAACTTGTAGTAAATAGGAAGCGAAGATTAGTCAATATGACATTTATTTTACGAATTTTGTGACAAAATTCTATTTGAATTTGAAAATACTTTTTATTGAAAAATAACAAAACAAAATGATTTTATTACATACTGAGATGGGAATACCCTTGCTTAAAGAGAAATAAAAAAATAAGTGTAAACTGTAATGTATTGTATGTTTTCTCCCATGTGCAAAGAAATGTCTGCAAAGTCTGGCAAGGTGAAGTCAAGGAAGAGCAGAGGTTGTAGAAGCTGCTCTTGTTACTGCAGGTTGGATGAAAGTGGCTAGCGTTAAGTCAGGCTGAGATGTTTCTGATGTGTTATCCTTCCTACTTCCTGTCAGAGAACACACACACACACACATCACATCCATCCCAGTAAGCCGCGGTACTGCATCCTTCACACAAAACAACCTCCATTCTCCAATTAAACAACACAGCCATTCAAACCAAGATATTTAAATGGACATTAATATTACATTTGAAATGCACTAGAGCGACTTGCTGTTTACCACTTGCTGTTTACCACACAACTTGATTCAATCGATACAAAATTGGACAGTTAAAATCCCGTTAAATCTCCCTCTAGCACCTTCCACTTGTCAGCCCTGTTAATGCACCCACATGTGGCTGACTAAGGTCATCCGGGACCACGGGAGGATCCTCGGAGCAGAACATGGCCGGGGCGACCACAGCCTGACAGCCCTGAATTAATTGACGAGCCTCCAAGAGGTTGTTCTTTAATAACTTATCGATCAGTCAGGTCAGACATGCAAAGCGTTTGCCACAGCCTGTCCAATCCGAGCGGGATCCTTCCGGAATATCTTATACATGTAGAAGTGATTAAAGAAAGTGCCGAGCTCTTTGATCACAAAGTAGCCACAGGCATGCGAGTGTGTGTGTGTGAGCATGTGTCCTTCTCGAGAATTACCGTGCAGCTCTATGTAACCGCTGAGTGAGTGTGTGCGCATACATATTCATCTCAGATAACAGATGTCAATGTGAGCTCACGTTTTATTGCTTTTGTTCCTAGATGATTGCATTAACATGAAAGAGACAATGATTGTCACATGACGTCGCTTTTTGTGTTATAATCACTGTGGGGCTGTGATAAGAGCATATCTCGGGTTATGTAAAACAGCTAGAATGTTTATTACTGCTTCTGTTCAATGCTAGCAAACAACAAAGACAAGCATTGAAGATTAAAGGGATAGTTCACTACAAAATGAAAATGTTGTCATCATTTACTTACCGTTAAGTTGTTCCAAACCAGAATGAGTTTCTTTTTCCTGTTGAACACAAAAGAAAATATTAAGAAGAATGTGGCTAGTCAAACAGTTGTCAGCAAAAATGACAACTGGAAGAAAACCGGAACTGCAAGAAAAAAATTCCTATGGAAGTCAATGGGTGTCATTAACGGTTATTTTAAATGTATTCTCTTTTTTCAGATTAGGGATGGTCGATATAACGGTACAAAATATCTTACATTATGTCACCGTTTCCTAGCCTAGAAATCTAGACGCACCCTAGCGGCAGCAAATCTAATTTGCCGCGAGTGTCGTCTAGCAACTCTCAATTCACTTCTGAGCTGTAAATGCCAAACTCTGGTCGCGCCAATCACATCCTGAATAGAGTCGGTGGGCGGGGCTTAACATAATGATGGCAGAGTTGCGCGTGCTTCTAGTAAACACAGAAACTGGCGAACGGCGGTCTTTCGAATCAGCTTTGACCGCGATTCTGGAAGACTTGGAGTTAAGCTTTTCTCTGAGAAAAGAACAAAGAACGGCACTGAAGTCATTCTTAAAAAGGGAAGATGTGTTCTGAGTTTTGCCAACCGGATACATAGAAATGTTAATCTATCGTTGCTCTGGTTGGTTGTAGCTTTATCCTATCGCGTGCAGAGGGAGTTTGAAAGACAACCGTTTATCCCGCCCCTCGGATTGAGCCCTGTCAATGGTGAGTTTTCAGACCAAACATCTTGATGTGGGTCTGGCTTGTCAGGCTATCTGTTTCCTGCACTGCTGGAACAAATTATGACAGCCAATAAAACGGCATGTACTGTGTCATGCAGGTAATAAAGGGTAACCACAAATAGAGCTCAGCCTAAATTAATGTGCTTGGTGGGCGGACATTCTGGAGGGAGGCAATTTTTTCAGAGCACAAAGTAGCAGCATGCAACCTCATGACTCCTCCGTGTTGTTTTTTGATCACATAAAAGCTAAATGTTGTTAGATTGGCTGTGAATAAAATCACTTCTGATTGGTCAATGACACGCAGCCGCCACAAAAAGATAAAATCTTTTTTTTATCTCGCACTAGCAGTCAACCACAACAAAGCAACAGGGTTTTTGTGTTCAATCTTAGCAAGGGGTGCCGCTTTCAGTGCCACCTCCATTCTGCAGAATCTCTCCCACTGAAAATTAACTGGGTAGACGATCAAAAAGAGATGTTCAAAGCAATGCAATTGTTACACTGAAAATTAAAGAGTAAAATGCCATTTCTAAACCATATATATATATATATATATATATATATATATATATATATATATATATATATATATATATATATATATATATATATATATATATATATATATATATATATATATATATATATATATATATATATATAGAAAGACAATGCTGGGTAGTAACTGATTACATGTAATATGGATTATGTAATCAGATTCCAAATTGTAAGTACTTGTAATAATTAGATTACATTACATTGTAAAATACTTGTAATCAGATTACAGGTACTTTTTTAATGATTACATTTTCTTTTCTGAAAACGCCTACTGCTTATATACGTTCAGAAGGTCTGATCAGCCACAGATTGCACAAATCAGCCACTAGTCATGAGCTGATCACTGCAAACTGAGAGCCACAGCATTTGATCAATGGATTTACAGAAACCATTTCACTTTTAAGAAGTGTCTTCTCAACACTGCAATACTGCTTATCTAATCAACTTCTGAAGAAACACATTATTAATTGAATTATTGCTCAGTTTATCATTTAACCATGTATTGATGTCTTTGGAAGGCTTTTGTCTTTCAAAAACATTAAAATATACAAATTCAATCCTTTATAATACTTTCTCTTTTTATATCAATATAGAGCGTGATTATCCTTTGCAAATAAATGTGATAATTGAGTTTATTCAAAAGTAATCTAAAAGTAATCCAATTACATATACCTTAAATGTGTAATGTAATGTATTGCGTTACTAACTACAATTTTTGTCATGTAATTTGGGATAAGTAACTGTGAGTGTCTCTGACATAGAACGGAATGAGTTTGGGCGGGACTATCATCCATCCAACAGAAAACCAGTTTAAAGGAGCACTCCACCGTTTTTAGAAATAGGGCTTATTCAACTTCTTTCCTACATTTAGATATGTGGGTAAATGCATTGTCTCAGTGCATGCATTGTTTTAGTTTTGCAGGTTCGCTGCTAGATTAGTTCAGCATTATGAATAGAATCCTATGTTGCCAGCTAGCAAGTCCCGAGTAAAAGTGATAAAAAACCAACAACAAAAAACACCTAATTACTTCTTGTGGCCTGCATATTCCCAGCGAGTAGAGTATTCCTTTAAAGGGGAAAAAAATTTGTTTAAGTCATTATTTTTGGCGATTTTGTTTAGTGGTGTTAGATTAGTATTTCTTATCAGATATAATACTAATAGTGGCAGATGTATTAGCTGTCATTACCAAAAAAATAAAATATTTTCTTTACTGCTAAATCACATTTATTATTCCTTTACTGTGGAGATTTGAAACCTTGCCGGCTAGTTTCTTTTACAGTCTGGTTAACACAGGAAAGGTGAAAAGAAGTGGTCCATGAAAACCAGTATTGACAGGTGGGGTACACCTCCTTCTACAACAAGGTCTGGAAAAGGTCATTGGAACCATGTGGCATTCTGAGTGGCACTCAGCCAAACTGCACACTCTCGTACACACAGAGGATGAGAAAAATGCATTTTGGTGGCTTCTAAACTAAAGTGTAAACTGGTCGCAGGCAATTAGATCATATTTGTCTTAATTAATGGAGAACACTGCAGTTTGTTTACCAATTAAAGTGCATTAATCATTAATTCAGGAGCTTGTTTGGCTAATTACAATTCTGCTCAGATACATTTGAATAGACAAATCAAAATAATAAAACGGCATTAAAAATAGAGATATGCATATAAAATCAGTAAGGTTCCATAAACCTATTTTTAAGGAAGTTTTGGGATATCATTTGAAAAAAGGCTGGGTGGAAACGATCAATTCTTCATTGAGGGATATCATTTCTTTATCCGATAAGAAGACATGTGCATAAACAGACAATTAGATATGCAGCAAAAAACTCATGTGACTTTGCCTTAACAGAGGACATAATAGTAACTGGACTAAGCAGATGAACTATTTCATTGCATAGCATCTCAAATTGGTCATTCTTAACGTACTGAGCCAAAGTCTGACATCAAAATGATTTGGTATAAAGTACCTTGATTGCGTCTCACACGATTGCGTTCCCAAACACCAAGCATCTGAACCCGCAAGTAATTCATAATGTATTAAAAAAAAGAGACAGTGGCTACCACTCGCAGAAAATTCTAGTTTTATTACAGGAAGTTCTCCTGAACATGCCCTGGAAACAGTGTTTTTTGTGAAATTTAAATTTTGAGCACAGGTTAAATTCTCAATTTTGGATGGAAATAGTAAGGGTTTAACGTGTATCATGTCGCAATATATCGCAATACAAAAATACAAAAGTATGTACAATGGATAGTTCACCCAGAATTAAAAAGACTGAAAAAAAACATTAAAATTTAGAGTTTTAGGGCCCTATCATACACTGCGACGCCAAGCTCAAGTGTTTTTTGCTAGTTTCAGCCTGACGCAGTTATCATTTTCACGTCCAGCACCACATTGTTTAAATAGCAAATGCACTCACGCCCATCTGTTCAGGGCACGCTGGTCTGGAAATGAGGTATGCTTAGGCACGCTGTTGCTGTTCTGAGGCAACTGAAAACGACTGTGCCATTGAACAAGAAATACCAGGTCTAAAGTCAATGGTGCACTATTTTTTGTGTTCATCCACAGATCCTATCAGATCGTAGTGAAGTCGATCAATCCGCACTGAGCCCAGAGGGAGGCAGGAAGTGTTACCGTGAGCCTGTGTCCTATCAAAACGCTGCCAGAGCCGGGCTGCCGTATTACTTCGCAGTGGAGCTCCAAAATAAAATAAAAAATGATAAATAAAATTAAAATTATTTTATAGTATTTATTAAACTTTTTTATTTTTTATATGAATTTTTAATTTTCAAACCAGGCATGCTTTTATTTTGGCGGGTTGCTAGGAGATAAGTATATGCACTGCTGCTTTTAGCACTGCCGAGTGAAGTGTGGGAATCATGTCACCGGCAGATTTATTACGCCTTCAGTTCAAATGGAAATCTTACACAGTATTTCAGTTAGTCAATCTAAAACAGTGATTGTGCATTACCAGCTGTCAACCATGTCGGTACGCAAATCAGTGGTCAAAACATTTACCCAGTGCATTTTTATTTTAGTTGTGCATCCGCACCTGCTCACCCCTAAATATAATGTATAATAATGCAATGGGGGAATGACCAGTAAAAAGTGGCCTACACTATTTTAAATATATCTAATATATCTGTCTGGTGCAAGCATATTTGTCTAAAATAATTCTGTATTTCCAGCTTCAGAATCATGAATATTTTTATTTTGGTGTCACCATTGTCTTGTGCATTGGGTTACCAGCACTAAGTCCAACAGTAAATCATTTTTTTTACTTTTTTCCCATATGTCTTCTGAAGTATCTCAACAATAACGTATCGTGATATGTATCGAATCATGAAATGCAGGCATCGTTACACCCTTAAAACATAGCATTGACATTTTCTGAATCCTGTGCATAAATAAACATTATCATCATGTAAAACAATTATGTTCTCGGATATCTTGCGATTCAAAACTTTTCAGCTATAAAAGACAAGTCTCAGATGAAAAAAATGATGATATATGCGATTTCTGCAGAAGTTCAATCCAAGATTCTGACACTGTGCCTGCTGTAACAAGCTGGCAGATTGGGACTGTGAGGTGATAGTGATGCCCAAGAAGCAGCCAGGTGCTGTACTGCAAAAAGGGCAATAAATGGAACACCCCAAGGCACTGGCACGGATGAGCACTTATCAGCAAGAATTCCCATTTTAAACCCACTGCCAGCATCTACAGTTCGATGATTTCCTGTGCCAGGTTTAAACTGCACTAATTAAGCTGACTGTCTTTATAAATCAGAATCTTCACACTTCTGTCATCTCAGTGTTAAAGCTGTTGTTTTTTTGACATACCTTCTCCTATTCTATAATAATGTGCAAAGACAACTATAAGTAATAAGCTATTCATCAGCTGAATTACCTGTAAAGAGTAAATGACACATCTCTGTGGAGATGCATCAAAACATTCATCTTAATATTCATTTCAAACAGCCTGAAAACAAAAACAATAGCTGTGAGTTTGGATGGGGGCTGTCTATTTGTACGGCCAATGGAAGAAAACAGCAATTGTGTTACAGTATATAGGGGTGTGACGAGAGTTATATGCCCCAGGTATGTTTAAATTACGCCTCCACTGTCGTTGTGATTTTTATATAAATTTATAAAAGCTTATGTTGGATAAGCAGGATGTAATTGAAGCGATTGTTATCCACTTGAATTAAATGTGTCAGTGTATCGTCTCATGTCTCGGATCGTGAGTCAAACCGGCAAACTGCTGAAATCAATCAAAATTACCTTTTTGACTCTATTTTTAATTAAATAAATGCATCTTTATTGCGATTAAAACTTTTGAATGGTAGTGTACATCAACCGAGCTGCAAATTTGGGATCACAATATACAGTTTGTCTGTGTTGGCCACAATTCATTCTTAGTTAATTGCCCTGTTTGGACACTATTAGGCCAGGAAGTCTATTTTTTATTATTATTTTGTCTGAAACCATGTATGATATGCAGATGGCCTACTTATGTCATCTGCTTGACAAGACTCTTTTGGAAAATCAGCCAACTCTTTTCTTTACAATAGTAGTGTTTTTTATTATTATTTTACCTGTGGTTTTGTTGTAGTACCAGGAGATGGCTGTAAGATGTGAACAAAATCAAAGATCACCTCCTGTGATTTCTATTTCAATGAAGAAATTTCAGAGAACAGGGGTGCAAATATTGCAGCAAACAGTGACGTTATCTTATAGACTCAATCTTGCAAAGGTTAAGACAAGTCCAGCACATTAAACATACTGTTTTGCTCAAATTCTGAATGGGGTGTGTGACTGCTGAACTGTGGTTGAGAGTCCCAGACGGCAGACTGTGTGCAGTTTGGGAGGGTTTGAACAGGGTGGAACTGTGACTGGCAGAGGACACGATTGATTCTCATCTGGTTTCCTGTTTGCTTATATTTGTAGACTTCTGGAAAGCATGTTGCGCAGCGAAAGCTGTGGGAACTGCATCCATGCATTATGTCTGGCTCAAAACACTTAAAAATGACACACCATAACAAATGTATCTGTTTTCCATTGTTCAATGGCACATTTGGGAAACCTGTTTGAAAACAGATTTTATGAAAGACTTCAGCTGTATTTCATTTAATTCTCTTGTCTCAGAGGTTAGTATTGCTTTAAGCAGAATTAATTAAAATCTCTATATAAATATACACAAACGTTCAAATGTTTTTTTCTTTCTTTTTTTCTTTTCTTTAATGCTTTAATGAGTTTTTAATTGATGCTTTTTACTAAGCAAAGATGCATTCAATGTATCATAAATAACAGTAAAGACTTTACATTGTAACAAAAACTGAACCCTGTTTATGGAAGTAAAACTGTGCCACTGGATTTTGAATTCTAATTTTTAGCACTGAATTTTTTTACATCGAATTTTTAACACTGAATTTTATTTTGCATCTAAATCAGACTTTGAATTTTAAAAGCCATTGAATTTCTAGCACTGTTTTTTTTTGCCTATGACATTTTTTCAATGTTTTAAAAAAATTCAGTGTAAAAAGAAATTCAACGTCTCAAAAAATTCAGTGTAAAAAAATTCAATGTCTCAAAAGATTCAGTGTAAAAAAATTCAACGTCTCAAAATATTCAGTGTAAAAAAATTCAATGTCTCAAAAGATTCAGTGTAAAATAATTCAACGTCTCAAAAAATTCAGTGTAAAAATATTCAGAGTCAACATCCGGGTAACCAAGGAGAAGCAATCGATCCCTGTATCAAATCATCCAACATCCAGCCAATCATTTACGCTCCATTGGTCATGTGACGCTGAAACAGGAAGGCGGGGAACAGGGCCGTTTCTAGCCTTTCTGGCACCCTAGGCGAGATTCATATGTTGCACCCCCCCCCCCCCCCTCTTTTTTTTTTTAAACTACAACTTATTGAGTAAATATGACTTCCTTATTTCATGGGCATATTGTACATGCATTAATCGAATAATGTAGCTAGGTTTATTATCTCTGAGATCACAGATGTTGGGGGTTCGGGGGGCATGCTCCCCCGAGAAAAATTTGATTTCTATGATCTACATATGTGTATTTTAAGATGTTCTGAAGGCCAAAAAATTAGATAACAATAGCTTGAAAACCATGTCACTCGGCGCCGCTGCGGATTGAAGAACACAGTGACACAAAGACTAAAACACGGGACGAAGCAGTAGCCGAAGCCTTGCGCCAGTTTCATGTTTTAAAGGTTAATCACATATTTTTTTAGGGGGGGCTGATGCATAAGTTCATAAAAAAGGGCCTAGTGACGCCCATGGTTATGACAGTATTAGCCTACTTGATCAATTTACACTAAACAGCTATCTCTGATGTAAAAAAAAAAATTATTCAAATTAACTGCTATAATGTTCTGCACCTGAAAAGAGCATGGCGTGTGGTCCGTCCAGTACTAATATTCAGTGTAATGTTTTGCTCAACGTTATGATAGAGGGACCAGCTTAGTAGAGAACAAGTAACCAATAAGTAGGCTATACCTGTATATTTCGCTTTCTTTTTACGATACTGAGCCCCTGATGGCTTTGACCTTTTCATGATGATGAAACTAAAGCACGCTGTAACGAGTAGAAATATAGTGTGGCCCCTTTAAGAGTTGCGCGCGCTCCCTGCAAACGAAGTCTGCATTTTGTGTATGTGCGCACTGAGGCTTGAGCTCCCATGTGTGGGGATTATTTTCTGTTTTCTGTTGCTAACAGTTTTCTGTTGCTAACAGTTATTTTGTTTTATTAAGTAATGCTGTGGACGGAAAGGGAGTTTGTGATGAGAGTTCAGCGGGGAATAAAGTGCGATCTGTTTGATGTTAATCGCCTCCGTGTTTGCATCCACTCCAGTTACATTAAGTGAGCTATCCGCATTTTTCACTCGGACGTTCCCTGCCGCCCTCTACATGATCTCATTTCATTACAGCAGCTCCACTATCACCATGGCGACTTCACTCCAATAATCGCAACTAATCATAATGCCTTGAAATAGCAAAAGTACGAAATATTAATAATAAAATATATATGAAATAACTAAAAAATCTTGTTGGGGCGGGGACTCATTGACGCCCCCCAGCTGTTGGCGCCCTAGGCGACCGCCTAGTTTGACTATGCCTAGAAACGGCACTGGCGGGGAAGTTCACTTCAGGTGAGCTCCAGAGCTCAGCAGCATGGCTCAGAACACACACGATGGCGCTTCAGTGAGTTTACTCATGACCAATGGAGCGTAAATGATTGGCTGGATGTTGGATGATTTGATACAGGGATCGATTGCTTCTCCTTGGTTACCCGGATGTTAACTCTGAATATTTTTACACTGAATTTTTTGAGACGTTGAATTATTTTACACTGAATCTTTTGAGACGTTGAATTTTTTTACACTGAATCTTTCGAGACGTTGAATTTTTTTACACTGAATTTTTTGAGACGTTGAATTTCTTTTTAAACTGAATTTTTTTAAAACATTGAAAAAATGTCATAGGCAAAAAAAAACAGAGCTAGAAATTCGATGGCTTTTAAAATTCAAAGTCTGATTTAGATGCAAAATAAAATTCAGTGTTAAAAATTCGATGTAACAAAATTCAGTGCTAAAAATTCGATGTAACAAAATTCAGTGCTAAAAATTAGAATTCAAAATCCAGTGGCACAGTTTTACTTCCATACCTGTTCAAAACAAATCCAGTTCAAGTCCTAATAAAAGTTTCTAAGAACATATTAAGCAGCAACTATTAATATTAGGCAACTCTAAATAAACAAGCAACTGTCTTCAATATTGATAATGAAAGAAATGTTACTTGAACACCAAATTAGAATGATTTCTGATAGAACATGATATGACTGAAGTAATCCAGCTTTGCTATCACAGCAATAAATTAAAGGAATAAACTAACATGAATAATGTATATGAAATCTTAATACTACTATACAATATTACTGTTTTGATTGTATTATTATTTTAAAAATGCTGTCTCGATGAGCATGAGATATCACACACACACACATACATTCACGCAGTGTTTCCATGTTTTATGGGGACTTTCCATAGGCATAATGAATTTTATACTTCAAACCATATTTTCTATCCCCTTACACTGCCCCTGACCCTAAACCTACCCATCACAGGAAACATTTAGCGTTTTTACTTTCTATAAAAAACTAATTCTTTATTTATGATGTTTTCTCGTGTGGACCAAAAAATGTCCCCACAAGGACAAGGATTTCGGATATTGCCATCTTTGTGGGGAAATTTTGTCCCCATAACGTAGGGATTACCCCCCCCCCCACACACACACACACACACACACACACACAAATATTTTATTTAAAAGCATAAAAAACATAATTTTGATGAGAAAGTTTTGAGTTCATGTTAAAAAGTTCTCTCATGAGAAAAATTTAAAAAGCAGGAGACCTGAGCAAAGCCTCCAGTTGCTCTTCATTTAATCCTCAATGCTATCTATGAAAAACAACTGAGATGTTACACAGTCAACATACAAAATTTATGTAAGCCAAGCTATAAGTAAATGAAAAAAAGAACAAGAAAAAAAGGGATGATGCCCTCCTGGTTTCTGATGGACACTTTATGACATGAGAGGACAGCTCAGACAATCTGCCATCCTGTCCGTTACATGAAACACTCTGATTATCCATCCAGCCATTCCACATTCATCAGCACACACAACTCTTTCAGCAGTAATAAGGTCTTCTGTTGCTGCTTTCACAATGTCTTCATCACTGTGATTGCTGTAAAGACATCTTTCCATTATGCACAAGCACATGGAGAAAGCAGCTATGCCTGTGCATGCGAAACTATTGACTACAGGTAAGGCATAAACCTATAGAGTCCAATCCTTTGCTCGTAATGCCTTTCAAATTATGCACAGGTAAGCACTCGCCTCCGGCCATTTGCGAGCTAGGTTGGAAAACAGTGCCCAGAAGCAAGTCCAACGGGCCCAATTATACTCATTGCAGTCCTGTTCCTTCAGTTCTGCTGTGAGTATCCGAGGCCCTTAGTCCTTCTAATTTGCATATGACCTGCAGTTTTACTTGTTTGTGCTTTGAATATTACCATATCACTGGGTTATTGCTGACAATGGAAACGAAAAATGTCTATGGTAAATGCAACTTAATTTGATTAAATGGGCCTCTAATGAGATTTAGTTAAGTGAAGTCAACAAAAGTGGTCTTTGGTTTATGAAACAGTGTATTATTGCAAAAAAATGGTAACACTTTATTTTAGGGTCCTATTCTCACTATTAGCTAGTTGCTTATTAGCATGAATATTGGGAAAGTGAGATATGCTTTCAAATCTACCTATCTTTAATAATAGTAATAAAAATGATAAAGATTCAATAATAATATCAAAAGGACTAATTTTATCATCTTTTTCGGAGCTTGAGAACCCCTCATTCACTTTAATCATATGTAACAGAGCAGCTGGAACATTCTTGAAAACTTCTCAGTTTGAATTCCAAAGGAAAAAAGCAAGGCATATGGTCTTGGGATGACATGAGGATGAGTAAATGGGTGGACTATACCTCTAAAACCCTGAATCAACCACCCAAATAAAACGAGAACAGAATACAGTCAACATGTTGTTGTTTTTTCAAAATAATCTACAACCTGCTATCAAATGGTTGGCTTGAGTAGCAAGAAATACCTGCCTGTCAGAGACAGCTGCTGTTATCCTTATGCGTGGAGATCTTTTCCAGCCCGGAGTGCTGGTGTTTGCTGAAAGCAATGGGAAGGCAGACAAAAGACACCTCTGCTTGGCATTTCCAGTGGTGTCAATCACAGGAAGGGCTTTCAGAGTTGGTTGTTTACATGAGGGATGGTGCAATCACACTCAATTCTCAGCAAGCGCACACCGGCGCTCAGTAGCACAAATAGGTAAACCCCCGCACACTTTCACTGCCTCCTGAAGATCAAAAAACAGAATATGCAGAATTAGGAAGGCCTTTTCGTCAAAACTGGCGTTCACGGTTGGAAACGTTCTTAGGTTGATGACAGTAATTTGATTACTAATAGTTTTAAAATAAAACAGCCTGTCTAGACTGCCTTGATGGAACTGAGCACTAAATTACTAATTTATCTAAAACACAAGTTTTGCTCATTTAGCTAGCTTTGTAGAGGATGGATGTTTAAAGGGTCCATCCTGTTGAACTCTGTGACTTTTAAAAGTGAATATGGTAATATTGTAAATTCAATAATTATTTCTAGGGTATACCAGACTTGTTTTTAGAAATTTGAATGAAGCTAATTTATTTCTCAAAAAAGACGTAACATACGCATAAATTGTAATCTCACTTGTAATCTCAAATATCACTTACACTGCTTAGCGATGGAATTAAAGTTTATCCTACGCAAATTAATGTAAATTATAATTTTATTATCATTTAATTAAACAGGACAGAATGTGGGAGACAAAACAAACAATACAACAAAACAAACTTTTTGATAAGGGAAAATTATTTTGTTATAATTACTGTAAAATCCACCATACCACAGTAGTGACACTATTTTAAATTCTTAAATATAATATTGTGTGTATGTGTGTGTGTGTGTGGGGGGGGGGGGGGGTCGTCGTTATGATTTCTATCTTTAAAAACAGAAAAACCCTGGATGATAACAACGAGAGGATACCATTGATTACAGCAAGGAAAAAGACACCATATAAATTCTGATTATGACATGAAATATGTTTGCTTGATCCATGTTTGTACAATATTTTCTATTTCTTACAAACGTCCTGGCAAGCACATTAAAGTGCAGGCTTTAGTCATGACTTTTTTTATTTCAGGTGGAACACAGGATTAGAGCTGATAACTGCTTGTGCTCATGGCAGTTACGAAGCAGTATATTTATTTTTATTCTTTTCTCCAAATGCAACTGGGTGCAAGTTGCCATTAATGCTGCCTTCGTGGGCTATTGGAATTCTCGTAAATACTATTTTCCTGGACATGAACACCCTCTCAAGTCAAAATTTGAATGCAATGGGCTTGTAATCACAACTGTAGAAGTGGGAAGAATGAAACTGCCTAGTTAAAAACAGAATGACGGAAAGTATTCAGACCCCCTTAAATCTTTCACTCTGTTATATTGCAGCCATTTGCTAAAATAATTTAAGTTCAATTTTCCCCCTCATTAATGTACACAAAAACAAAACAAAAAAATGTCAGCACCCCATATTGACAGAAAAACGATTTGTTGACATTTTTGCAGATTTATTAAAAAAGAAAAATTGAAACATGGTCCTAAGTATTCAGACCCTTTGGTCAGTATTTCGTTGAAGCACCTTTTGATCTAATACAGACATTAGTCTTTTTGGGAAAGATGCAACAAGTTTTTCACATCTGGATTTGGGGATCCTCTGCTATTCCTCCTTGCAGATCCACTCCAGTTCTGTCAGGTTGGATGGTAAACATTGGTGGACAGCCATTTTCAGGTCTCTCCAGAGATGCTCAATTGGGTTTAAGGCAGGGCTCTGGCTGGGCCATTCAAGAACAGTCACTGAGTTGTTGTGAAGCCACTCCTTTGTTATTTTAGCTGTGTGCTTAGGGTCATTGTCTTGATGGATGGTGAACCTTTGGCCCAGGCTGAGGTCTTGAGCACTCTAGAGAAGGTTTTCGTCCAGGCTATCCCTGTACTTGGTCGCATTTATCTCTCCCTCGATTGCAACCAGTCATCCTGTCCCTGCAGCTGAAACACACCCCCACAGCATAATGCTGCCACCATCATGCTTCACTGTTGGGACTGTATAGGACAGGTGATATTTTTCTCCACACATACCGCTTAGAATTAAGGCCAAAAAGTTCTATCTTGGTCTCTTCATACCAGATAATCTTATTTTTTCACCATCTTGGAGTCCTTCAGGGCTTTTTTTTTATCAAACTTTCATGTGTCTTGCACTGAGGAGAGGCTTCTGTCGGGCCACTCTGCCATAAAGCCCCGACTGGTAGAGGGCTGCAGTGATGGTTGACTTTCTACAACTTTCTCCCATCTCCCGACTGCATCTCTGGAGCTCAGCCACAGTGATCTTCGGGTTCTTCTTTACCTCTTCTCTCCCAATAGCCCAGTTTGGCCAGACCACCAGCTCTAGGAAGGGTTCTGGTCGTCTCAAACGTCTTCCATTAAAGTATTATGGAGGCCACTGTGCTCTTAGGAACCTTAAGTGCAGCAGAATTTTTTTTTTTTGTAACCTTGGCAAGATCTGTGCCTTGCCACAATTCTGTCTCTGAGCTCTTAAAACATGGAACATACTCTGCAAGAACAAAGAAGTTTTTTCGTTTTCTTGAGGTGGCAAGAACAAGAACAAAGTTCGTTCTGGTCAGTACATTCAATACTTCACAAGAAAAGCAGGTGCCGATCATCTGCATTTCTCTGCATTAACCACACCCACTTTAAATGCATGGCCAATCACATAATAGTTCTCAGACACCCGCAATAAAAAAAGAGGAAGTGTCGAGAACAAGCTGCGAGAATTCCCAAACCAGGGCTGAGAAAACAACATGACGTCATTTTGTTCTCGCACCCCTGGGAGCGAGAACTTTTTTCTCTGTTCTTGCGGAGTATGTTGCAGCCTTCAGGCAGTTCCTTTGACCTCATAATTCTCATTTGCTCTGACGTGCACTGTGAGCTGTAAGGTCTTGTATAGACAGGTGTGTGGCTTTCATTATCAAATCCAGTCAGTATAATCAAACACAGCTGGACTCAAATGAAGGTGTAGAACCATCTCAAAGATGATCAGATGAAATGGGCAGCACCTGAGTTAAATATGAGCATCACAACATAGAGTCTGAATACTTAGGACCATGTGATATTTCAGTTTTTCTTTTTTAATAAATGTCAACATTTCTGTGTTTTTATGTCAAAATAGGGTGCTGTGTGTACATTAATGAGAAAAAAATGGACTTAAATGATTCCAGTAAATGGCTGCAATATAACAAATAGTGAAAAATGTAAGGGGGTCTTAATACTTTCTGTACCCACTGTGTGTGTGCATGTGCACGTGTGTGTGCGTGTGCGTGTGCGTGTGCGTGTGTGTGTGTGTGTGTAGCTAATATTTAAAAAAGTAATTGTAAATAAATTAACGTATTACCCAGAATAAGTATTTCAAATAGTAATATGCTCATATTTTGCATTTTTGATCCAGCTTTGTTCAAACGTCTTAATTTTATCCAATCTGATCATATAAGGAGTCAAGAAAGAGTGGCAGCATGTTCTTTTGCATACTTTGTGGAATGTAGCCATCAAAATATCTTATAGAGAAAATTTGCCCACAGTGCATATTATGCATATTTTGCAGAAATTGTAAGCAAAGTATGCTACAGAAAACAACCACTTTTTTTTCTGCCATTAATTACACATTTCAAACGTTGCAAACATAGAAAAATAGACCAAAGTGCTTGTTTGTTATTGCCTTTTCTAATTTGCAACAGTTTTATGTGCCATGTTATCGATCGTAATTATTTAATTGTACAAGGCTTTTTGAAAAGTTCAAATTTATACAAGGGTCTTAAATGAGCTCTACTTCTGAAAATATCAATCTGAAACATCACAAAAACGCCACCGTTTCTCATGAATGTTCTTTAATTGCTCTGTGTGTTTATAAAAAGAGTTGAAGATTGACTGTAATCAAATGGCCTGAAGCCTGTAAGGGTTGTGATAAGAGAACGTAAGGTGTCTAAAACATGACTCATAAATGAGATCAAAGGCTCTGTGGAAATATTTGAATAGCAGATTGCATTTAAGAGGTCTTTTAATATTTTGACCCTGAAAATTCACAAAATGCTCAGTAACCAGAAGGATTGCTGTCTGTCTGTCTGCTTATCTGTCTATCTATCAAATATCAAAAGACATCTAGAGTTTTGACAACAGTGACATCTACTGGTCACCTTCACTGGAGGCCGTTCACACGTCTCTCATACATTCTAACAACAGACGTGGATTGAAAGCAATATAAAACATGTTGTAAAACAGCCTTCAGCAAAACACAGCATACATAAAAAATACACCGTGCTCTCTGACCTATGGCATTATAACTGCTTGACCAATGGCTGTTGATAAATCCATCAATCATCTCTCTCTGAGGAGGTCAGATTAAGCCTGCCCTCCGTGATCTTCTAAAGAGATTCCCTTGCCATCAATAACAACTTGCACTAGATTCTCTCATTAATGCCTGTTGCTGGAAAAGCAGCACTCTGAGCTTTTATTGAAAAATGACAACTCCCAGCAGCGAGGTGATCATATCTACCGCCCATCGATATGAGGACTAGGCCGTGCTCAAAGGTTGTTTCGTGGCCCCCGGGAACACAAGTCCAAAGATCAGCGCCGGCTCCCCACTCCTCACACCAGTGGCTGTATATCACTGAGTTCAGGAGATCAATGTGCTTTTATTGCATTGCTTCCTCTCTCTGAAGCACACGGGCCCCTGCCGCTGGCCCCTCGATCCATATATCTCCTGCTGTATTTACAGTAATGAAACATTCAGAGCCTGGAAGACAGCCATTGATTTTATTGTGGGAATGCTTTTTGAGTGACATTTCATAAATGGCACTGTGTGAAATTATAATGAGGCCACGCTGATGAACACTGCTTTAATAGTGAAAATCAATTTATTATTGAGGCTCAGCTAGGCCTTTCTTTACAAAAAAAGTGCACACAGAATTCATAACTGTGTGTGAAGCCTGAAAAAGTTACATATTTATTTATTTAAAACGGCAGTCCTCAAGTTGTACCTCTTTGTCACCATCTCTGTTTGAAACCTACAATTGCAGTTATTTGTGGAATTATCACCTTTACACAAGTTTTGCATCGACTGCTCCTCCATGCAGATGAATCTAATGTTTTGAGGAGTACGTTTCAGTCACCACACCAGTGTGCATACTGTACTTCTGAATCACAGAATCTGTCTTGGAAGTATTACCGAAATAAGACATTTTTTTCCCATTTTTGTTCTGACCAATTGAGAAAAAAAGCATTAAAATCACGCTACCAACGGTGATTAAATCTAATGATCTCTTAGCTCATATCCCATAAGTCATATTTGCTATGCTTTGTTCTCAAAATATTAATATCAGCATTGGGTGACTGTGTATTTAGTGTTTATTGCAACCCAGGCTCATTGGAAATACGTGACTCTGCCTGCATTTTTGCTAAACCCGAAATATGTACCTCCAGGTACGTTTACCTGCACTTTTGGGGTAAACGTCCACCGGAGGCGCTAAGTGGTAATATTTTTTCTCCATTCCAGATGCGCAACATGACATCATGACTGATCTGACAGAATTAATATTTATAGCCTAATTTAATATTTTGGAGTAACTAACTCCACTCCTACCGTAAACCTGCCCACTCTCAACAATATACAACAAGTAACAGACAAATAAATGTACAGTCACATGTATTTATTGCAAAAACTGACCAACAAACTGTATAAAAGTATTAACTCATGTTGCATTCCAAGTCTTCTGAAGTCATACGATATCTCCATGTGAAGAACAGAGTTGATCTTAATGTTTTAGTCGCTGAAATGATGATCGCGCCCCTTCGTGAACAGAACACACGCACTCGTTCATTCATATGTCTGATTCAAATAGGCTTGTTTGAGATGCGCCTTGCCTCGCCTGAAATAAAGGCGAGACTAGGCGGCTGCAGTGAGGGGAGGAGTGAAAATAGTGCAGGCAAGCCGGACAGTTCTCTCTTCTCGTAGTGGATCAGACACCTGCGAGATCAGTTGCAGATATCGCGGGATTCACACTCGTGCGCTCTGTTGCTGATAAACTGGATGTAATTTAAGTTCTGTTGCTTTTATATGAAAATAAATATAATGAACAAGACACCCAACGTTTTTGTTATTTATTTCCATTCGAAAGACCTGTTTATCAAGCATTTTTACTTTAATTACACACGTTTTTATATATTTTATTAATATGACAACAATCACATAACCCACAGAAAGATCGTACTGTCCGAGAGTTTGAGAATATTCACACATAATTTATACACATTAAAACTTGATATCAGAGTTTTAAAATCAAATATTTAAAAAAATCCACCATACATCACGGTTGTTTAAGCCAATAAGCATTAAGCTGTGTCGTCAGCAAGTCGTTTCCCATCGTGCTTTTGGTCAGCGCAGTCGGTGGAGAGCAACTGCGCTCGACTGCAGAATCCGACACGTCCGCCTCGCCATCGCGAGAGATTTTTGACATACGTCAGCATGACATCAGAGCAAGGCGGACCGCCCTCGGACACATTTCTAACCGGCATGCATCTCGCGCTGATCACCGGTGATCGGTTCTGCGCAGATTTTGCTCATCTCAAACAAGCCTATTGATACACACAAGTTGAATGACGCGATCGGTCACGAGACACACGAGAGCCAATGGCATTTTACAATCAAAGCTGACGTAATGACACAATTGGTCACGAGACACAGCCAATGCTGTCAAAAGGTGTGTTCGACATCGGCTGCGGCTGGATGGATGCGATCGGCGAGAGTAGCCGAGTGCAGGCTGGGAGGAGCTGCAAACGGAGACGTGAAGTCGGACACTTTCTGCTTCCCGTGGTGACGCTTGCACTGCGTTTGCAAACTTTATCACAGCTGAAGTTAAATAAATGCAATATTTCTCAAATACACAGATGTTTCAAATGATATTTTCATCCAAAACTTTATGTACTGCTTAAATAAGCGTCTATTTGGACAAGATTAAAGTTCAACATATAAACCTACACTATCAATGAAGTGTTGTCAACGGTTTTTATCAGTTTTAGTTTGATAAACATGACAATATAACATCGCGACTACATGAAAAGAGGTTTTACTGTTATAAATAAATGATTTGTGAGCATTAGCGTGACATAAGTTTTCAGAATAAACACGAAACGCACGTGATCGCTGTCATACGGCGAATCGGCCAATCGTGGATCAGCTGTGTCGTCATCAGAGCTCGAGCAGCCTCCTGCAGCCACCCTTGAGAATCTGCAGCGGCTACATCAGCCGCCTGCTCTCGAATCGCTCTCGCGGTACTTTGTTGACATACGTCACAGTCACGTGCCGTCGGCGTTGTCTCAAGTCGGACAAAATTTCTAACCGGCATGCACTGCTTTAAGTCAGCCGCCGATCGGTCTGCGCATCGCTAGGTGAAGTCGAACAAGCCTAAAGCTGACGTGACGTTTCTTCCGGCGGCAATATTTGAAATGTATTATAATCTTTGGCGGATGGACTCGGCGTTACGGATCGCTTTTGGGGATTTTCTTCACACAAATCAATCGTTTGGCCTCAGAACACTTGGAGTATTTGTACTTTCTGAATAAATTATGCATGCAGTCGTATCTGCCTGTTATCCTGTTTTTTATAATACACAAATGGGTAGGTTTAGGGAAGGAATTGAGTTGCGCTTTCAAAATGTGTCTGAATATGTGTATCCACAAGGTAAATGGATTTATAAACATACTAAATCGTTTTTTTGAAAATGTAAAAATGCAGAATGTTTCTTGTGATGGGTAGGTTTAGGGGCTGTGTGTGTGATGGGTAGGTTTAGGGGCTGTGTGTGTGATGGGTAGGTTTAGGGGCTGTGTGTGTGTGATGGGTAGGTTTAGGGGCTGTGTGTGTGATGGGTAGGTTTAGGGGCTGTGTGTGTGTGATGGGTAGGTTTAGGGGCTGTGTGTGTGATGGGTAGGTTTAGGGGCTGTGTCTGTGATGGGTAGGTTTAGGGGCTGTGTGTGTGATGGGTAGGTTTAGGGGCTGTGTGTGTGATGGGTAGGTTTAGGCGCTGTGTGTGTGATGGGTAGGTTTAGGGGCTGTGTGTGTGATGGGTAGGTTTAGGGGCTGTGTGTGTGATGGGTAGGTTTAGGGGTAGCGGCAGTGTAGGGGGATAGAATGTAACGGCGTTGATAAACACGCTAAAAAAGCGATTATGCGTCTTGATAGCACGCCAAAATGGCAAACGAATTGGCGTGTCATACATACGCCATTTCATGAGATCAGTCTGGGAATGGAGAACAAATATTACCACTTAGCACCTTCGATGGACGTTTCACCCAAAAAGTGCAGGTAAACGTACCTGGAGGTACATAATTAGAGTGTTCCAAAAATGTAGGCAGAGTCACGTATTTCCAATGAGCCTGGGTTGGTTTATTAGCATTACCTGTAGATTTACATTTTTTTACAGTCTAATTTTTTGCTTTTGACTAAGGGTGAATCTCGTTGTCACTGATGATTGTCGTTTGGACCTTTCTGGATGACAATCTACCATCAAAATCATAATTATTCCAGCTGCTGTGAGAAAAGGCTATAAATGATCCGCCACCTGCAGCATCCTCACATGCTATATAGCCTACTATCGTTATGTATACAGATGTGTTGTAATGACGCAAAGACGAATGGCGCCATGCTTGAATTTCCTGTGGAAAGCTCCCAGTACCACTCAAATTATAATAGTTATTACAAGCTTATCGTTGTGAATCAGGCTGAGGTAAGGAGATTTTGGAATTTTAAAAAAAAATAGACTGCAGCTTTAAATCTGTCAAAAGGATCTGTTTAGGAATTGATTTATTGATCAGAGGTGTGTATAGGGTTAGTACCACAATGTCATTTGCCAATAAGTGCTTAAAGACTGAAAAACCTAATTAAGTTAATGATGAGTTATCTGGATAGTGCAAATTTTTGGTCAACTACCAATGCACAGCAAAAAAAATAATAAAAATAAAAATAAAAATAAAACACATCAAATAGACTAACCAAACCTAAATTAACTTAAACAGCATTTTCCCTTTTAATGCTATTTATTTAGGTGTTTTAAATATCTGCTTGTGGAAAGCTGAAATAAAGTCTTCCTTTATATCAGAAAATGGGACTACTCTAAAAAACCTTAATGTTTCCAAACCTGTTTACATGTATGTTTGGAAATAGTCTTACCAGGGCTGCATTTATTTAGTCAAAAACACCTTAAAACCAGAAATACTGTAAAATATTATTACAACTTTTCTGTTGTAATACATTTAAAAATGTTACTCATTTCTGTGATGCAGAGCTTAATTTTCAGCATCACTACTTCAGTCTTCAGTGTCACATGATCCTTCAGAAATCATTCTAATATGCTGATTTAGTGCTAAAGAAACATTTATTTATTTAGATTTTATTTATTATTACTTTGATTAATAAAAAGTTCAAAAGAACAGCATTTATTATTAAAGACATTACTTTTTGTAATATTTATTAATTTCTTAAATAACTTTTTTGATCCATTTAATTTGCCTTTGCAAAATAAAAGTATTAATTTATTTTCTTTTTTTTCATCTTATCTCAAACTTTTAAATGGCAGTGTATCATGTATTATAAAATATAGTGCTGTCAAATCGATTAATAGCGATTAATCACATCAAAAATATAAGTTTGTGTTTACATAATATATGTGTGTGTGTGTGCGCTTTGTATAATTATTATGTATATACTGTATAGATACACATAAATGAATATATTTATGTTTTTTATATTTGTATATAAAATTTTATATTTTTATATAAAAAATATATATAAATATATAGTATATACATGCAAATATTTCTTAAATATATACAGAAGTGTTTATTTATACATTATAACAAAGTACACACATACATTATATAATGTGTACATTATATATTATGTAATCGGTTGAAGTGTCATTTTGTCAAACAACAAACAAAACGTCCCTGGTTACGTATGTAACCTTAGTTCCCTGAGAACAGGGAACGAGACGCTGCGTCAGCTGACGCTACGGGGAACGCCTTCAGCGTGACAGGTGTCTGAAATCGCTATCAAATCACAATCCTACTGACCGTCGGCAGCTGGTGATGTCATCACCGTGCGACCAGGAAGTATAAAAAGGCACCGTGCCAACATGACAACATCCGCTTCGTCTGAAGGGACTGTGGGCAGGCACACCTTAAAGCATGGCCATGTGACGCAGCGTCTCGTTCCCTGTTCTCAGGGAACTAAGGTTACATACGTAACCAGGGACGTTCCCTTTCGAAAGGGAACTCGCGCTGCGTCAGCTGACGCTACGGGGAACGATATACCCACGCCGCCATGCTGAGGGGAGTGCACGCCCCTTACTGGCAGTGAGAACTGCCTGGACGAGTGTTCGCGGAAAGTCTGAACCACTCCCCCTCTCGCCACACCGGCTGCCAGTGACATCATTCCCTACGGTCATAGCCCAAGCTATATGCCTAAGAGAGAACCTAAACAAGTTTTAACTGAGGTTTCCTACTCTCGGCTTGCTCGAGGGCCTGGGACCTACTACTTTCGAAGGAAGGAGTCCCTTAAGGGAATGTGGCTAGGGGACCCGAGGGTGCCACCAGCCGTCACTAATTCGGGAAACCCCTTCACCGAATGCCACCAGGGAGGCCTCACCTGGCATCACTTCTGTGGGACACCCCAGCTTGGCCCACCCTGTCTGTCAAAACAGAGCCTCCGGACATCGCTCTACTTATGAGCATCCAGACTGAGGGACTGCAAAGTGGCAGTGTCCTCCTCAGACCGGAACTCGGAGACGGGAATCCTGGAGAGCAGTACTCAGCTTAGTGCTTCTTACCCTTGCCATCGAGGGGAGTCTCTTCTGCTCGATCCTAGGATCTACTGAGCACATTTATTACAGGGGTGCTCAGGAGGCCTAAAAAGGCCTATGGACTGATCTGCCCAGGAGGCCCCGAGGGGGGCCTGCCCGTCTGATCAGCCTCAAGCGGCCGTAAGCTCGCAGACGACCCTCAATGAGGGGAGCTCTTAAGCCAGCTTGGTAGGTAACCCATGCTGTAGGCTAGCCAGTCCCTGTCCTGAAGGGACTGCGCAGCAGAAACGGAGTCTCGTTGTGCTAGGGCACGAGCCCGCCACTGAGTTATACCGGCCCAGGCCGGGACCCAACGGCAGGCAGCCACTAGCTGTCAGCCAAAGCCAGTTCTATGTTCCCGCTTAGGGGAACGTTTCCCCTCCAGGGAGGCCAGGAGGCGCCTCTACCTGGCACCGCCAGTGCTAGCTGTTAAGAGCCGCAGGAAGGTGGCTTTACTGGTTCCTCAGGGGCCCATGAGGCCATAACGCCAGAAGCCACCTATGCTAATGGCTAGCTTGTCACCGAGACCTGGTCCGGGAATCCCCTCCCACCTTTTAGGGCGGCCTGGAGAGGCCTATTGCCGAATGGCAGTTCCCTATTAGATTGGTGACATACGGTGCTTATCCGATGGCAAATCCCACCGGAAAACCCCGCAGGGCCGGGAAACGATCATAGGACGGCCTGCAGCGGCCCGTCCCTGATAGCAGACTATGCTAGCCGCCTGGCTAGCACCCACGCACACTGTCGCAAGACCTGGGAACCGGGGCTCACCCTACTGGAGGCCAAAGCGGCCTAGATCCTGTCAACCAGTGGTCGGAACCCTAGGTCACCCCCTCAGGGGACGCCATGTGAGGCGTGCTGAAACTCAGCGAGCCCTTAAAGTCGGGCTGACAGTGGCTGTCTGCTGGCTGATGAGGACTGGGTATCCAGTCACTACCTGGGGACTCATCCACAGGGAGGCCGTTAGGGGCCTACTTATGACGAGGTTTCTGCTGCAGCCGACATCGTTGGGGAGAACCCTCCCTGCTCACATGGGCCACGATGTCGGAACTCACCCGCAGGGAGGCCTACTGAGGCCTACCACCTGACCCAGAGTTAACTGCCCGGACTGCCTCGGCTGGCGTCTCCCGCCAGCCCGCCTTCTATTGTCGGTCCGCCCCAGCGGCCCATAGCAGCCTTCTGCGACGGCGCAGTCTCTCAGGCAGCGCCTACCAGCGTGGACCTAAAACACAATGCCCACAGCAGTGCACTCAGCATAAAACGCCTTGTACCCTCTAAAGCGAGGGGAGTACAACTTACGCCACCTGCCTCCAGGGCGGCCGTCTGGTCGTCCAGCGGTCCGCCGTCCGCGCAAGGGCGTCAGCCGTGACAGTGTCTCGACTCCAGGGGAGCATCCTACCAACCGATGCTTTCAGATGGTTGCGAAGTACAGCTCGACCCGAGCCTAAAAGGTGAAGCAGAAGACACAGAGCAAAAGTGAAATATACTGAACACACACAACCGGCCATTTCCTGAACCAAGCCGGGGGGCCGCCCCGAAGTGGCGGCCGCACTAGCTCTGGGGGGCGGGGCTAGCAAAACCAGTCTGACTGCGCACCGCGAAGAGACGCCTACCCCGTCCCCACGACCACTGGCTGAGTCGCGATTCAATCTGCTACACACCTTTTTGCATTAATAACAACCCCCAAATGCAGAAGGGGGGTGGGCATTGGCCGGACAACCCTACTACGGGGAGGCCGGGTAGGGATACAAAGCTCCTGCGGGGTTACCGACAGGAGCCCGGGGCAACTGCCAGGGCGATATGCCACCGCGAGACGCCACCGTCATCCCATCAACAGCCTAGGCCAACTTGATGCACTAGCATCGGTCTGATAATCCCACAACAACGGCCCTAAGAAGGCCTGGGACAGACCTTACTGTAATTCATGCGCTAGCCCAACCTCACAAATTCATCTAGATATTTCACTAGCAGAGGTGCCACCGCTACCCAGAGGTGGCTACAGCTAAAAACGTTCGCCAGGAGAACATACGTCAGTTTAAATCGCCGCTACATGCCCGCGGCATGTGCGGTGGCCTCATCTGCTCATATTACACATATCCAGAAGAGAAGCAGCCTTATAAACTACTGTTGCTACACTAGCAAACATCAGCCTACAAACACCCACTGTGTTTATACAAACATCGTTCTAGCCACCTTTGCCAGGGAACTACAGGCCCACATTTCCATCTGTTAATACTTTCCTCGACAAAATATCCCTCAGGGAAGCATAGAGTCCAAACATACGGCATTGAAAAGAAGAATGTTTGCCCTAAAAGGGGACTCACCCGCTGTCTTCAGTGCCTCATCGCTTCATGTAACATGCATGCTTCGTCGCACTAACCTGAGGGTGGGGCGCTCTCACACACCGGCTTGGCAGGCCGTCAGAGTCTCACATCCGCTCATCATCGGCCCGCGCGGCCTGGTGTAAAGCGCGCCCGGGGAGAGAAAAGAAAAGAAAACAAAGGAGGGGACACTAAACTCACTTCCGCGCCCTCGGGGGCGGAGACTCACCACCTCCTTGCTTCCGGCGCTGGAAGCGGTTCTTCTCCCCGATGTCCCTCCTCCTGTTGCGGGTGTCCCGCCTCTTCTGCGTCCTACTCCTCCACGGAGGGGGCGCACGAGAGGCCACGCTGCTGCGTTGGCCCAGTCGGTGATCCTCGAATCCCGAAGAGCCAGGGACACCCTCCTGCCTGGGCGCCACCCCGGACCTCAGCGGAATACATGTTCTATACGCCGCTGAGCGCGCCCTCGCCTCTCTGAACTTTCCCACCACCGCCTCGACGGAGGTGCCGAAAAGTTCAGAGGGCGAGACCGGGGCATCGAGGAGAAAGGCCTTTTCTTTCCCCCCGATGTCCGCCAGGTTCAGCCACAGATGCCTCTCCGTGGCGACCATAGCCGCCATCGATCGTCCGATGGCGACTGCTGTGTGTTTGGCCGCCCGGAGAGAGAGATCCGTGGTGCGGCGCAACTCAGCCATCGCATCAGGGGGTAGGCCCTCCCCCTGATCGAGGTCCCTCAGCAGATCGGCCTGATAGGCCTGCAACACTGACATTGTGTGCAAGGCCGCCGCCGCCTGACCTGCCGACGTGTATGCCCTGCCGTTAAGACGCGAGGTCGTCTTCAATGGTTTAGACGGCAGGGCAGGAGCTCTTAGTGTCGACGGCCGCCCAGACGCGAGATAGTTCGCGAACGTCTCGTCGATGGGCGGCATCGACACATACCCTGCCTCGGCCAATCCCTCGACATCAGCGAAGTTAAAACGCTGATGTCGATGGATTCGCGCCGAGTAGGGTTTCTTCCATGCCCCCACGACCTGCTCGTGAAGGTCGGGGAGGAATGGAAGGCTCCCGGGAGCTGGGCGGCTATGGTCGGGGAGAAACCGATCGCCCAATCTGTCAGGGCGGGCGGCCTCTCCCCTGGCTCTCTGCCACGGCAGCTGAAGTCTCAGCGCCGCGCGCCCCATTACATCTATCAGCTCCCTATACACGGGGCAGGATGGCTGGGAGGATTCAGCCTCAGCTTCATTTCCCTCCTCATCCACAGCCATCCTCTGATCGACCGGAAAAGCACGGACTGACGACGAGGAGGAGTCTCCATCCGACTCCTCCTCCGTCAGCCTGCTCTCGCGACCTGGCTGATCGTCCGCGAGAACTGTACTCTCCAGACGATGAGCCAGGTCCATCTGGGAGCCCCAGGACAGACGGCGCCGCTCAGCCTCAGCTTGAGCGGGACCGCTCCCAGATGCTGGCTCTTCCTCCCTCGAGAAGAAGGCCAAGCGAGAGCGGAGCGTCCTCAACGGAAAACGCTCGCAATTTGCGCAGGAAGCCCCCTCGAGAACCTCCCGCGCGTGCTCTTCCCCCAGGCAGAGCACACAAAGGGTGTGTGTGTCCTCAGGTGTGAGAAACCTGGGACACGGATCAGCGCACTTCCTGTACGCTCCCTTGATTTTGCGTGTGCACTTCATCTTTTTTTTTTTTTTTTTTTGACTTTCCAGCGAACCAGACAAAACAGTCCCTGAAGACGAAAGGATGTTGTCATGTTGGCACGGTGCCTTTTTATACTTCCTGGTCGCACGGTGATGACATCACCAGCTGCCGACGGTCAGTAGGATTGTGATTTGATAGCGATTTCAGACACCTGTCACGCTGAAGGCGTTCCCCGTAGCGTCAGCTGACGCAGCGCGAGTTCCCTTTCGAAAGGGAACAAAAAATAACTCACCATTATGGAGATCAGTATTCACTTTGGTTGAGCACTTGGAACATTCATATTATTATTACTCTGTTCATATTAATGCAGAGATGCAACAAGAAATCACAGTTAGTTGGTTTCAAAGGAAGAAGTAATAAATAGGTTGCTTTTAAAAGTTGACCTATAGCTTCTGACTGAATAATTGACTAGTTAATGTTTTAGTCAGAAATTAAGGTCACATTTACAACCAATATAATATTTCCCTTTATGTCATATAATGACCGTTTATAATTTCAATGCTAACACATGTCATAAACACTTTGTGAAACTTTGAATTTGGTTGATACAATCCCTCTATAATTGTAACAATATCGTGCAGTTGACCAAGCTTGAGTCACACACATACTTTACTAGACTAAGTCAAGAGTCATTCTTAAGTAAAAGATCACGTACTCTCTACAGTTACTCTTGTGTAAGTGAACAATAATAACTAACCATTTGTTTGCACCACATACTATTTCACTTTATTTGTTTTTAAGGCAATCGGTTTGCATGCAAGTAAGTCTAACAAGCCCACGCCATCACACCAATGTTGCTATAATGAGAGCCAACCTACAAATGGCTTACTTATAGTATCCATGATCTATACACAAAAGCTTTGAATTACCTTATACAAAGGCATAATGATAATGATCAGCACTGCTACTTTGAACTCCTTGTCAATATACTATATTTCACCGTCACAACATGATGCTATAAAACGCATGGTTTGAAATTAAGGTAAGAGAAAAATGCTCAATTTGTGCATGTTTACACAAACATCCAAATGAGCAGTCCTCCTAGCTGAACTGTCACGCTGTTTCCAGCAGGAATTTAACGAGTAAATGTTGGTTGTAGATTTAATTAGCCACCATGGGGATGTTTCTTTGTCTGAGGCGGAAAATTCCGACCATTGTCAGTCTTACACTGATGAATAATAAATTCTGCACACACTGCACAGGTTTTACCCTCAAGAGTCTGCAGCGTGTCAATACGCACTAATATTTAAAGCATAGTATAATTGTCCTTTCAGATTAATAAGGGCCCGAAGTGAAGAAAACCAGGGCTATTCACACAGGGAAGGGCTGTATCTCAGAAAACCAAACTAGCATACATAAAGACAAGGGTCAAATATATAATGAACCTTTCATTTTAAATGAAAGGTTGAACTGTGTTCTCAGCACAAGGGCACTGTTCATAAATGTCAGGTTGGGGCAAGATCACAGGCATTTTAAAGTCTATATATTTATACAATTTATTAATAGGCTACCACACTGTAAAAAGTTATGACAACATTATGTTTTTACATTGTTTTAACTCATCACTTTTTTTATAAGTTAAGTTAAGTTGTACAAGATGTAACTCAGTTTAACATAATCTAAGTTGAAATAACTTAAACATCCAAGTCGATTGTACTTAAAAATTTCAGGCCATAACTTTTGACTTTTGGAATGGTTTTCTTTCCCATGAAACAGGTTTAAAAGCCTATAATTTTGCACGTTTCATTGTGACGAATACTTTAAGCTGTGTCTCTATACAGAAACTGGCTTAAATTAAAATAAACCTAACCTGAGAACTGGGGTAGAAAGTGTGACAACTAGCCTATAGGCCTCCTATGTAAACTATGCATGTTCACACTTTTGTGTGCATTAGACGTTCGATTAAGGTACCAGTGGCAATTTGATGCTCAGATCTGATAAAGATCGCAGTATGTGCTAGAAATCCGCTCCGATTTGCAGCTTCTTACCAGGCCTGTTTTCTTTGAGCCATAGAATTAGTCATCTCGGCGAAATCTGATTAGTTACACTGACAATACGGCAATGTGGAAATTACTTTCTTGTGCATATCATTAAAGAATAATCGATATGATGGATGCGATGAAGGCCGGAGCTATTTATTGCGTCTGAGCAGAGGCCACGCGGGGCGTCTTTGCCTGGCATCTCCCTCATAATGAGCGTTTAATTTGTCTAAAAGACAAAAACATCGGTCCAGGGTCAGAGAGGCCCGGCTACGGTTCAGCGTTTTCTCTCTCTCGCCGTGTCTGCAGGACCGCCCCCAGCTTGTTCCAGCCCGTGACTTAATTACCTGAAAATAAATTGGCTCATGAGTATATGTGAGCAGCACTTCAAGACGAGACCTCCTCACACTCCATGTTTTAATGCTCTCATTATCCGAGGGGATTTGAATTCTGGGCAGAACCATGGAGGGAAGAGAGAGAGATTGAACCTCAGCTTCCTGGTGGCTTTTGAGCAGCTTCAAAGATTTAACGGTCAAATAATTAACTGACCTTAGCTTTACATGCAGAAGGTCTTTGTTAATAATGGTGAGCCACTTTATGAGACTGTACAAGAAAGAGACTTTCTGTGGAACATTAGCTTCAAAGAAGAGTTCATAGAAATACACTACTTCTGTCAACCATAACACAACAGATCTTGCAGGTGGATAAAATGCTAAGTTAAAGCACTTTACCAATGTAATAGAAACTTTTTACTGAGAAAAAAATCTGTATTTTTGTAAGGTTTTCCAAGTGGAATATATATCCTGAATAATTTGACTTGAAAGGCAAATACATTAGACGTGTTTGATATCTAGAGAATATCTTGAATTAAAGGCAAAATATGTAATTTTTCACCACTAGAGGTTGATTATTAAAAAACAAGTTGCAGCTTGATGACACAGAATCATGGGAGTTGTTGTTTACCTCTACAGAGAATGGAAAAAAATCTGACAGGACTCGGACAGAACTTATATTAATGGATGAGCTAATGTATTAAAGATTTTTTAATGTTACTGTAGTATGAAGCAGGGTGGGGCTGAAAGCCATTGGAGCGGAATGAGGCCGCTGGAGCGATTGCTGATGAGAGAAGTGTGACAGCAGTGGAGCTTTTATTATGCCGCAATCACTTCCGCTTCTTCCGCTCATGCATATGTGGGGTAACCCAGCGCTGTTTATCAGATTAGATACATTTGAGTGTGTTAAAAATTATGTTATAATGTTTCTCTGTGTGTTCGCTCTGCGGCAACGAGACACTTGTTGCACACTGCACTAAACTAGATCTGTATTAGGCATGGTAAAATATGGTACTCGCTGTAAATCAAGAAAGCGAAATTTAAAGGGTTACTTCACCGCTTTTTCATATTAAACTATGTTATTCCTAAACTAAAACGAGTTGATACATAACTCTCTCATCTCAGTGCGTGCACTTAATCTCTCTGACACGCGGTGATGATCTGATAGCATTTAGATTAGCCCACTAAGCCCAGTTCATTCACTATGGAACCAAACAGAGATCAAGTTAGAAGCGACCAAACACCTCCACGTTTCTCCTATTTAAATACATTTACACGAGTAGTTGAACGATCAAGTATGGTGACAAAATAAAACGTGGTACTTCTCTAATCGGATTAAAAAGGAGAACTATAATGTATGGCAGATTAGCACTTCTGAGAGTACTTCGGCTCGGCGCAGTAAAAAGTCCCGGTCGAAACATCTTTCCTCACACCTCCCCCTCACTCTCTCATTTCTGTCAATAGGGAGATGTGAGGGAAGATGTTTCGGCTGGGACTTTTTACTGCGCCGAGCCGAAGTACTCTCAGAAGTGCTATTCCGCCATACATTATTGTCCTCCTTTTTAATCCGATTAGAGAAGTACCACGTTTTATTTTGTCACCATACTTGATCGTTCAACTACTCGTGTAAATGTATTTAAATAGGAGAAACGTGGGGGTGTTTGGTACTTCTAACTTGATCTCTGTTTGGTTCCATAGTGAATGAACTGGGCTTAGGGAGCTAAGCTAAATGCTATCAGATCGTCACTGCCCGTCAGAGAGATTAAGTGCACGCACTGAGACGAGAGAGGTATGTATCAACTCGTTTAAGTTAAGGGAATAACATAGTTTAATATGAAAAGGCAGTGAAGTATCCCTTTAAGACTAACTGTGTTGACTATATAAGAATTTTTAGTTTTCTGTCGATGAATGTATCCAAACAGTTGCTCACCTGCTCATTATATATTTAATAATCTTTGATGTTTTCATTTTTTCTACAAAATAAACCCTGAAATCGAGGACGCTGGTATGATGTCATTGATAGGCGACACACGGATACGGTCCGTGTCCTGGTTAAAATGCTTTTAGTTCTCTGGATTTAAACATTCTTGGAAATGTTTAGCATAATGTAAGTACACAAGACAACAATATACATAGCATTGTTCTAGTGGTTTTAGATTTGAATATAGAAATCTCACATATTGTGCCTTTAACTTAAGTATTGGTCTAAAAAATGTGTGTGTGTGTGTATATATACATACATACATACATACATACATACATACATACATACCATACATATATTATATATATATATATATATATATATATATATATATATATATATATATATATATATATATATATATATATATATATATATATATATATATATATAGCAAAATATGTTAATACATCATCTAACTGTATCTTAACAGCATATCAGCTTTACTGCTTTCAGTACATTTACTTTGTTTTGAGGATGTTTAGAGAATTGTACTGGATTTAAGAAAATATTATTATAAGTATTATATTATATAATTTTTTTAGAGAAATAAGTAAATATCTCAAACCAAAAAGAATTTGCCAAAAACATATTCCAGTACATCGAAGACCGTATACAAACTTACTGTACAGTGTGCATCTCTGAAAACCGACCTCTTTGTGCACAGGATTCAGTCCAAGATCTACTGCACAGAGAGAAGATGATCACAACATCCAAACATGAATGTTTGGCACCCTGCAGGCATTTTTAAGTTTAGTTTAGTCAGGTCAGTTAAATTGATGGAGAACCTGAGAGATACAATAACTTTTAAGCACATTGGATTGCAAATTGCAATAGAATAAATGCCCAACACAAAACAATGAAAGACCCATGAAATATTAGTATTATTCTGATGAAGCAGGAGTTCAAGTGTTCTAAACCTCATGCTGTGTAAGAAGTTTGCGTTTATTTCTCGGAGACAGCGGAAGCAGATATTACTTTTTGACTCTATTACAAAGATTAATTGCATTAAAGGTGGGATTTTGTGTCCCAGAGTTCAACGTATGACATTTAAAACCAACAGGGGACTGAACTTCATTAAAAAGATTTATTACAAAGAATCATGTATAACATTTCTAAAACCATGCCTTATTAACTTTTTTAAAAAAGTAAACTGAATTAAGTGCCACGTTATTCTTTGTAATGATGACATCCTTTCTGCACTTTACCCAGACCAGAGACTCAGTGCTCAGGGGTAAAATTAGAGTACACATGATGCCATGTCTCGGCTAAGAGAATGGAAAAGTTTATGAAACAAACTACCAGCTGAGACAATTTACACAAGCACAGTAAGCCCAATGCAAAGCCCACTGACTTGGTGAGTATTAGCTTAAACACCATCGGTTGTCTTAAGGGAATATTAACAGTGGGGAAATAGTCACATGTGTATGCACATGATGTGTTAGAAGCAGGTTAAATAGGCAAGGGTAAGGATTTGCGAGTTTGACAAGGGCCAAACCGTAAGGGCTTGATGACTGGTTCAGAGCATCCCTAACCCCACCCCTAACCCCACCTGTGGGGTGTTCCTGGTCTGCAGTGGTCAGTATCTATCAAAAGTGGCTCAAGGAACTAACAGTGATGAACTGGCGACAGAGTTGTGGTCAGCCAAGGCTCATTGATGCACGTGGGGAGTAAAAGCTGGCCTGTGTGGTCCGATAAAACAGACAAGATACTGTTGCTCAAATTACTCAAGAAGTTAAAGGTGTCATGAACTGGCATATTATATATATATATTTTATGTATGTATGTATGTATGTATGTATGTATGTATGTATGCATGCGCACGCACGCACGCACGCACGCACGCACGCACGCACACACACACACACACACACATACATACATACATCCATGCACATGATTTCTGCCCGAGTCCTATTTTACACTGGCTGTGAGGTGAAGACCACCCCAAGATACTAATTGCTAATAAATAACTGTAAATTCATGTTACTTTCTCTTCGCTTAATTTTTTAATACATAAAATGTTGTGTTAAGAATAGTAATATTTATTTTTGTGATCGGTATATATATCGGCCAATACTGCTTCCAGTAATCGGTAATCAGTGATTGGCCCAAAATTCCTGATCTACACACCCTAACAGTGACTTCTGGCTGTTCTTAACATTTTTGGTGCAGACAACTTCCGTAAGTCACAGTGCATACTGCAAAAGTTTGTGTATCTGTCTGTCAAAACAAAGTCATGCTTACAAGGTTGATACAATGGGCATTTTTGAGAAAGAACTAATCTGGATTTACCAATGTTTTAAAAGATAAACAAAAGTATTTCGTTTGAGCCACTTAGGTAAATCTAACCTAGATATCCATGAGCGGAATCATTTTCAGTTTTATGACTGTGGTATATTTAATACTTTTGAAAAAAAAAAATGTAGGCTAATTCTCAATACAAAGTCAGCATACATTTCTGAAAGCTTTTTAATCGTATGTTCAACACATCCAAATGCAAACCTAGACTGTTGCACTATTATTATTATGTTGTTCTATATGCCAGTCTGTTGTTTGGTATCAACTATTTCTGATAAACCTGCCCATGAACACACAAAAACAATACTAATTGTGGTTGATTTTTCCATCAAACAATCTCTTCCCTTTAAATGTGAAGTTCGTGGCTACAATTAGCTGTAAAACTGACCAACTTTAAGTGCAATCATGGGTACTTTTCTTCTGGGATCTATTAAATGTTGGAATCCCTGAAGATATGTTGGGCCTTTTATTGTTTCAAGGTAGGAAGTTATAATCAAAGTACAAACAGATTCAGTTCTTAAAAAGTGTTCTGGGACATGCAATAAATATGAATTTCATTACAGTACACAATGTTTAATGTTACGCAGGTGGCCTCTTGCTTCACTGCTCAACCCCAGAGGCAGCCGCTTTGGCTTTTGTCTGTATTCATTTGTCAGTGCTTGCCGCAACACCAATACAAAATGTATCCTTGAAGTGTGGCAGCTAAATTAACTTATGTTCCCATGGTGGTAATCGATAGCATGTGTCCCGTAGAAATAGTGGTGATTAATTTCCCGTGAACCGTTCTGAACTTCACACAGTTTGCATTTTATGTAATATCATTCTATAAATGTTGTTTACTGCCCCCTAGCAAAATCTAATGGCGAAGCGAGAAACAGTCCATCGTTATCCTTGAGAGCAGTCCAGATTATAATATATCTGTGCGCAGTTTCACGTTTCCGTTGTTATTGTTGTTTTCCTGATGATTTGTGTATGGAGCCATATTGTGCCTTGCTTTCTAATTGTGAAATTATAGGCCAGGAAGATTGTCAAAATTTCTCAGCGGCTTCAATTGGTATTCAGCAAAGCAGTCCAAAAGGTGTGCCAGGAATATATCAAAACTCTTGCATGCCTACACAAAGCATGATTTCCCTGACAGACATCTCAAGCATGCTGAAGGCGGTTGAGAAATCTAACACAGCTGATGCGGAGAATCCAATATAATGCCACGTGGTATGCCATAGTTTTAATAATCAAAATTGTTCCTCACTTAAAAGGTACCATGGCAAAACTGTTCAATCACAGTGCAATTAAAAGAATATTGCATTCAATCAACAGCATTTGTGGCATTAAACATCACAAAAATTATGTCTTTAAAAAAAAGCACAAAAAGGTTTATGGTGAAGCACTTGTAATGAAAGTGAAGTGGCAATTTTTTTGAGAATTTAAAAGAAATATGAATCTTATAATAAAAAATAAAAAAATCTACATTTTATGTTAAAGGTCCACTAAAGAATACAAAAGTAATGCCTCTCAATCATTACTTGTGTTCCACTAGAAGCATCTCTGGTAGAGTTTGTGTCAACAGATGGGCTGTTTACACCAAACCATTTTCAACTAAATGGAAAACTTTTTATACATTTTGGCCGTTCGTTTACACGACAACGTTTTTGGTGCCTTGAAACACAATCTTTTGTAAATGGGTTTCGTAGTGCGAAAGTTTTTGAAAACGATACCATTATCATCTCCATGTAAAGAAACAAAACGGAACTTTGTGAAAAGGTATTCCCTCGAATTGGTTGGGATGCGTGCGCATTATACAGGAGAGGATAGGGCTTGTGCCGGCCGCCGGCCGTGTTCGGCGGCCGGAGGGGCGAAGTTTGAATGTTTACAAACTGACCGAAAGTCCTTCAAAATGCACCTTTAAAATGTGTATTATTTGAGTTGTAAAGCTGAATAAAATGTCATGTTTTAAGCCATTTTAGTGATTATAGTGCTCAGTTGTCATGGCAAAGAAGAAGTACAATTAGATATTGACTTTACAGAAAAAAAAGTTAGCAAGCGATTGCTAGCAAGTGCTAACAGATTATTTGGGTCTTGTGTCTAAACTTTTGAAATCATAACTATTTTAATGTTTATAGGTTAGTCCCACTTTAATGAAGTATGGTAATCAAAAGTGTCACTAAAGGCTTCAACATACTCTGCAAGAACAGAGAAAAAAGTTCTCGCTCTCATGGCTGCGAGAACAAAATGACGTCATTTTGTTCTCGCAGCCCTGGTTTGGGAGTTCTCGCAGCGCGTCCTCGACACTTCGTCTGAGCAGAACTTTTTTCTTGTGGGTGTCCGAGAACTATTGTGTGATTGGTCAGACATTTAAAGTGGGCATGGTTAATGCAGAGAAACGCAGAAGCTTTTCTCGTGAAGTGTGGAATGTACTGGCCAGAACGAACTTTGTTCTTGTTCTTGCCACTTGAGAAAACGAACAAATATCTTCGCTCTTGCAGAGTATGTTCCAAGCTTAATGCTGCCTTTAAGTCGAACTAGTATTATACAGTGCTGTCACTGGGGCGGTACTCTAAGGTACAAAAGTAAAAAGGTACATCTTTTAGGCTAAATGGTAGTACCTTCATATCAGTACTTTAAGAGTGCATGAAACCTTTTTGGTTTTGTACCTTAGGGTACTGCCCCAGTGACAGCAATGTACCTTTTTTTTGACAGTGGAATATTCCTTCAAGAAGCAAGAATTGCACATTAAAAATTTAATTAGCTAATAAAAAGCCCACAGTTTTGGGGCAGATTTGGGTTTTCAGACATATTCAACTATCAGAGCCCTCTCCTCACATAGACTACAAAGAACTTTACAAAGAGGAACCTACTCATGGCTCAGATGGGAGGCATTTGGTTGACAAATTTGTGCAGTGATAGTAAAAAAAAAAAAAGGCAGTACTGTCCCAAACCCTCCACTAACCCACATTCAAAACATTTCTTTGAACGCTACATCAGAGCAGCACGTCTAGCACTTGAAAGCTTCGGACATGCAAAACGCCTGAGGCAACATTTTCATTGTAGGTACACCAAAGCGATTCAATATCCAGAGTGGCTAGCCAAATACAGTAGTAAATTACTCAATTATTTCCTTCTCCTCTTCTTTTTTACCTTGGAATGGATATCAAGGTAGATATCCAATAAATATTCAGATGACCCTGACGAGAGCAATGTCAATCCATGATAGCATTCTTTCAAGAACTCATAACGTCTCTCTCCGTTCCTGCCGCCATGATCCTGGAAGACCCTCGGAGGTTAGCTGCAAGAAAGTGACTCCGTGAAGTTTCAAGGTGAGGCCGTTGTCAAGGCATCAGGTCTCTTATTAGTTTCTGAGCTGAGGCGCCTTATTAGGTATTCTGGAGAGAACAAGCTTCTCCAAGAATTTTAATTAGAGTGACTTTAACAAAAGAGCGAGGATTCTGCCATCTGCCTACCATAACAAGAATTCCTCACTAATTAAAACACAGAATAATACATAAAGAGAGGAATTATACTGTATTAGGGATTTCAACATGTGAAAATCTCAAGCTATTTTTTTTTTCTTATTTGTGCATATACTACAACAGCAGCACAAAGACAGAGTTAAACACGTGAATGTTTCTTCAAATAACTTTGGGCTCTGTGGACTTAGAAAAAGAATAAACTCTCTAAAAACAATATTTTTCAGGTACAGAAATTAAATAAAGTAATCAAATGTACACAACATAAGATATAATTTGCACTGTATAAATTAAATAAAGATTGATCATTAAGTTAGAAAAGCTATTCAGTCAACAGCAGTGAGTGATCAACATTAAAAACACAGACAGCTAGAATCTAGGTAGTCCTTCAACCAATCAGACCAACGATCCATCGCTACTCTATTCATCATTGTGTTAAACCCACCAAATCCCTTTTCACACTGCACGTCGGACCCGCAATATTCCCGGAACATTGCCGGGTCGCCCTCTGTGTGAAAGCAACCACGTCCTGGAATTGATTACCGAATTGAACCCGGGTCGGGGACCTAGTAACATTGCAGGATTCGATCCGGGACGAGCGCTGTGTGAACAAAAGCCGAAACTAATGCCGCAACGTGTACGTAGTTATCGTGCGACTCCTAGAGCTTGTTTTTTCAATAATACAACCCTGCAGTGCCAGAAGAGCTAGTCTGTGTTTTAAACGCAGAGAGTGTTCATATACAAAAGAAACTAAAATTAAACAAGCAGAAATGTGCGCAAACTGGACACAAGTCCAGACCACAGAGCTCCTTACTATGTGCGCTGAAGCTGAGATCGCTCGCCATTATACGTCACATGAGGATGTCACGTGTCAACTTGTTCCGGGACCGTTACGGGTTGTGTGTGAAAGCGCTCATATTACAGCATTTCGCTGGCAGTGAGAATGGACCAAATCTAGCGGCCCGAGAACAAATGCATTATCCGTGTATTTGCCGGAATCGCAGTGTGAAAGGGGCTCAATAGTGCCAGGTGGATAAGCCGGTTTGTGATTGGTTCCTGCAAATTTGTAACAGCAGGATAGAAATATGTACAGGTTTCCAGCCTGAGCTGCAGGGCGAAATCAAATTGCAGACACCGGGCTGGGTTTTGAATGTCCCTTCAAGACTCGAAAGAGAAATCAATATTTGAAAACCCTTTGCAGATAAAAGTGTGGACTCCTAGGAAAACTGCGAGTGCTTAGGTTGCTATTTGGGACAGTCACTACCACTGTTTTGTCCAAGCTTTTTGATAATCTGTGTTGTAACATATTGGGAATCCAGAATGCGCATCTAATGACTGAAACGTGCAGTATTTGAACTCTATGTTGCTATTTTCAACAAACCACATTATATATGTCTATTTTGAGATAAATCACAGTGAGAGTTTGTGCCGAACCGTGGGTGGAGGACCGTTTCACCCCTACAAAACACTATTTGTTTGCTTTTTGTCATTACGTTCATTAGATTATTTGGAATAATATATCAACTTTTAATTCAACAAAAATTAGTAGGAGCATCCACAGTTCTACGATCCTGAAAACGACAGGAACCATTAGCGAGAGGAAGTTGAAGGATAGTGGTTTAATTCTGCCTCAGACCTCCAAGTGAGCCCTCCGCTTTTGCTTCTGTGGTGAGGACCCTGTGCACGCATTAATTGATTGTTAAGAGGAATCAGGGGGCAGCGTGGGTCTGTTATTGCTATGCTTGAAAAGATAATTTGCTAAGAATGAATTTGTCACAGAGCTCTGGATAGTTTTATCTGGTCTGTCACGATAAGAAAAGTAGGGTGAGTAACAGTAAAGGCACATTAGCATCGGCACGGCCATCAATGAAGCTCAATGACATGGATATTTTTCATCTCTCAAGGGAGTTCAGCATAATAAACTGTCACTTATTAAGATATCATCGCAAGTACGAGGCTCACACCAATATTGCATGTAAAACTCAATATGCATTAAATTCAATGGCAGGATATGCCATACTTTAATCTTCTCCGTCAGGATATTTAAAGCCTAGAAAGCACACAATGGACCTTTTCAAGCAGTTCTTATCTTCCCAGTACCTACAGTTCCTCTGATCTAGTGGAGCCTTCTGTTCCCACAGCAAATCCAGACACCTAGACACCTAAACCTCTTGAGCTCACATTGGTAAGACCCATTACATCAGTAAAACCATCAGAAAGAATGAAAATGCTGAATCATGCCTTGTCGCTCACTCTATGAGGTTTCTAGATGTGGTCTAGTAAAAGTCTGGTCTCCATCCATTGGGGACATCACATATGAAAGCTAAAGTCACACAGTCAACAACAGTGGCATAACAAGTAGTGAGAAATTAATAATGTTTTACAATAAGGTTCTATAATTTAACATTATGATTAGGGGTGCCCCCGAATAGTCGAAGTTTCAATGCATAGATATGCAGAGCCAGATTAGACCACCGATCTCACAGTCGAATCTTGCGGGGGTTATGAAACGAGGATCATACCATGTTGGCAATATGGGGGTGTTCAATATTTTAAAAATGGGGCGTGGCGCTAAGCTTCATGTCTGGTGCGCGACCCCTTTAAGGGCGCTAAGCTTCATACCGGATGCAAAGCTTAGCACTGCGCCGCGCCTTTAAAATTAGAACACATTGAGCGTTTCTCAATGTCAAGGTAGGATCCTCGGAAGCCAGAATTCTAAGGATGCTACGTCATCGACATCCGACGAAGGACTGTTCCAATGTCGAGGATTCTCGGAATTCAACCAAGGACTGAGTCCTTCGTTCGAAAAATATGTCATATACAGGAAAGGATGCATATGAGTAGCCTTCGCGCACTTCGCGTTCTCAAATCACCCACAATCCTATGCGCGCAGCTTTGCTATCAGACGTTCCCGGAGTCAGACTCGGAGCGTGAACGGGGCAAATATGCTTGTATCGGGGTTTGTAGATGGGAAGGAAGGAGGCGGGAACCGGCAAACGTTCAACAACTTTATAATAGCCCCCTCACGGGCGACTGCCCACACACACATAATAAAACATAAACAAACCATAACAAAGTCCAGGCCTAGTCCTTCAACGCTCCTCCAATTATACTCCCGTCACTGCCGTGAGCCGAGACCGGTGTGGCGATCAGCTGCCGCTCATTATCACTCCACTGGCCCGCTCTCACGGTCCCTTACCTCGCTGCTTGCCACAATGTTTTTATTTACGTTACCAAACATTTGTTATAACCGTAGTAAATATAAGTAAAGTTTAACATTTAAATACCGGTACAAAATACTACTGTATTGATATTTAAAAAATACAAATAACGTTATTGATGGCCAACGGACCTTTTCTCTGACGTAATGACGCAATGACGTGCACTTGCTAGCCTGTTCCATTTACGTGTTCTCCGAATGCTTAAGAGGAGCCTCGTCTAGCCTCTGAAGGAAGTGACTTGGAAGGATCCGTCCTTCCAAGGAAGCATCCTTGACATTGAGAAACGCCTATTGTTTTCAATGACATTGTTTTCAACGGCGGCATTCGGCGCCTGTCCGCAGCGACTCAGGAAGTTGTTTAATATCCTGCCACGCCACAGAGCTCCATTTCAAGGTTTTATATTAAATGTATATTATATTTCCCTCAAATAGTCAATGTACATACTGATTTCACCCTGAGCTTCGCGTCCGGTGTGATATACCTGAGGCGGCGCTGAGCTTCGCGTCCGGTGTGATATACCTGAGGCGGCGCTGAGCTTCGCGTCCGGTGTGATATACCTGAGGCTGCGCTGAGCTTCGCGTCCGGTGTGATATACCTGAGGCGGCGCTGAGCTTCGCGTCCGGTGTGATATACCTGAGGCGGCGCTGAACTTCGCATCCGGTGTGATATACCTGAGGCGGCGCTGAGCTTCGCAGCCAGTGTGATATACCTGAGGCGGCGCTGAGCTTCGCAGCCAGTGTGATATACCTGAGGCGGCGCTGAGCTTCGCGTCCGGTGTGATATACCTGAGGCGGCGCTGAGCTTCGCGTCCGGTGTGATATACCTGAGGCGGCGCTGAGCTTCGCGTCCGGTGTGATATACCTGAGGCGGCGCTGAGCTTCGCGTCCGGTGTGATATACCTGAGCTTCCCTGAGCTTCGCGTCCGGTGTGATATACCTGAGGCGGCGCTGAGCTTCGCGTCCGGTGTGATATACCTGAGGCGGCGCTGAGCTTCGCGTCCGGTGTGATATACCTGAGGCGGCGCTGAGCTTCGCGTCCGCTGTGATATACCTGAGGCGGCGCTGAGCTTCGCGTCCGGTGTGATATACCTGAGGCGGCGCTGAGCTTCGCGTCCGGTGTGATATACCTGAGGCGGCGCTGAGCTTCGCGTCCGGTGTGATATACCTGAGGCGGCGCTGAGCTTCGCGTCCGGTGTGCGACCCCATTTAGGCATGTAAATAATTTAGGCAAAGTATTCTTTTCCTCTCTAGGCAGGTATTTTTTTAGGTTTATTTATCAAAATGTTCTTTTATATATTTATGTGATGTTCTGTATTTCGATCGCGGCTTTTACATGTAATGAGAAAACGTTTTACAAATGTTTATCCACCACATTACCTTTTATTTAAACTAATAAAATAAAATGATTAGCTTAATAAGCTGATTCATGACCGTTTCAATCTTTATTTGAGGTTTGAAAACAAACACGGAAGAGAAGACAATGCTGAATAAAGTCGAAGTTTTTGTTATTTTTGGACCAAAATGTATTTTCGATGCTTCAAGTGATTCTAATCAACTAACTGATGTCACATATGGACTACTTTAATGATGTTTTTAGTCTCCTAAAGTTAAAGTAAAAAAAAAGTTGCACATTTAATTGTGCATATTATTAAAAACTGTTTAATTAGTTAATGCATTAGGTCTCATTAACTTAAAATGAGCAACACTTGTATTATTATAAGCTATTGCATGATTTAATAGTAACATAAATAACATCATTGTTGCCAATTATAGCATCATTTGAAAATAAATTGTTGGTAATATTTAATCAGTACTTACTTGAATAAGTACAATGTAACTACATCACCTTAAAATACAGTGTAACCAAATGTTTTCCCTTTTGAAATCAACTGAGAACATTTTTTCTTATTACATAAATTTGATTGATTACGTTTTAACGGATCTTAATGTTAAACTAAAATATGATATGAAATCTATTGGGAGGCAACAAATTCTCAGACAAATTCTCCATCTGAGGTAATATCTACAATTAAAATGTATTGCTTAAGGTCAAAGACTGTTGTGGTGATGGATGAGATTATTTTTTACAAGGACCAATGATCAAATACAGTGTGGAAATACAGTTTACAATACAAATGGATGTCACTGGGTTTAAAAGTTCAGCTGGGGGCATAATTTGATTGCGATTCGCTTGTAAGCTCAGTAAGATGCATGATTTTGCCATTCAAAATATAATTGCTTAGAAGTATTCAAATAACACACAAATTCTCTGAAAAATATATTTAGTATTTGTAATGGAGTAAAAATACTTTTATTTTACCTAATCAATGCCTTGCATCTGGCTGAAGGACTTTCAAAAGGGAGCCACTGTCGAGACGTATTCAAATGAGGTCAGAATACATATTGGCTGATTTCTGCTGAGGCTTCTAATGTAATGTCAGGAAGATGGAGAGAACAATGTTTCCTCAATGGGAGGTTGGGAATTTTAAAAGGGTGGCTTACAATATGAAATAGATCCCAGAGGATCACAGAGCTCAGAGGAGGAAAATTACAGCTATAAGACCCAACCTGTTTTGGACTTCAATGACCCAGACCGAGTGAAAGCAACATGTTTGGCTGTAATTGTGTGGTAAAAGAATTTGCTATTCAACTATGGGTCTGATAGACTTAAAGGGTTAGTTCACCCAAAAATGTAATTGATGTGATTAATGACTCACCCTAATGTCGTCCCACACCCGCAAGACCTCCGTTCATCATCGGAACACAGTTTAAGATATTTTATATTTTAGTCCCAGAGCATATGCAGTCAATGCCCACTTTACTGTCCATGTCCAGAAAGGGAATAAAAACATCATCAATGTAGTCCATATGTGACATCAGTTAGTTAATTAGAATCTCTTGAAGCATCGAAAATACATTTTGATCCAAAAATAACGAAAACTATGAATTTATTCAGAATTGTCTTCTCTTCCATGCGTCTCCAAAAATATTCAAACGGTTAATGAATCAGTGAATCGATCAATGCTGCGGGTCGCCAATGTCACGTGATTTCAGCAGTTTGGCAGTTTGACGCGACTCAAACTGCTGAAATCACGTGACATTGGCAACCCGAATCATTGATCGATTCACTGATTCATTAACCGTTTGAATCTTTTTGGAACAACGCGGAAGAGAAGACAATGCTGAATAAAGTCGTAGTTTTTGATATTTTTGGACCAAAATGTATTTTCGATGCTTCAAGAGATTATAATCAACTAACTGATGTCACATATGAACTACTTTGATGATGTTTTTATTCCCTTTCTGGACATGGACAGTAAAGAGGGCATTGACTGCATTATGCTCTGGGACTAAAATATAAAATATCTTAAACTGTGTTCCGATGATGAACAGAGGTCTTACGGGTGTGGAGCGACATTAGGGTGAGTCATTAATCACATAAATTTCATTTTTGGGTGAACTAACCCTTTAATAAACTAGGTGCACTTAATGAATTTTTGTGTATATTTGTGTATATTGAACCAAGTTTTTCTGCTCTACCAGGCCTCTTCTAACAGTCCCCTTAAACATTGTTAACAAATGGGCATTTCACTTCACCTTAAAGGGATATTCAATGCAAAATGAAAAATCTTCCTTAATTCACCCTGATGTCATTTCAAATAACTTTGTTCAGCAAAAACACAAAGATTTGACTTTTGAAAGCCGTTGTATATAGGGGTTGACTTGAATATTTTGTACTGATATATACGTTTGAAATAAAAATGAAAATTTATATCAAAATTAAGAACAAGGGCTCTGACAAAAACTTTCTTTAAATGCTTTTAAACATATATTTAATTCTGAGAACTGTTAATAATAACTTTAATATTAGTCCTAATCTTTCTGTCATTATTTACTCTCTCCAGTTGCTGGGCCCCAGTAATTTCCATAGTATAGTTGTTGTTTTTTTCTGGACCAGCAACTGTTTGGTTCCCACATTCTTCAAAATATATTCTTTTGTGCTCAGCACAAGAACGAAATTAATACAGGTTTGGGGCAACATTAAAACGAGTAAATAATGACAGAATTTTTTGATTTTGGGTGACCTATCGCTTTAAGGACCAGCAGCAGCATGTTTTCTTTCACTTAAGACATACAGAGACGCATCCGATTTTGTTTCAAATGTTTAATTTCACTTTAAACATAACCAACTGTGTTTGTGTAAACCTTTTGAGTATTTTACACTATTAGCGTAATAAGAATCGAAAGATAACTAGCAATCAGGTGTTGTTTGACAGGATTTGAACGCCTGTGCGCTTCGAGTGCATACGCTCAGAAAAGCACACGTTTGACCAGCACATCAGCACGAGAAGGAAATGTTTAACCGGCAAGGCTTTAAATCACATGCAAATAATGAACATTTTTATGAATTTCACTGTCTTGTGTGAGTGTTACTCTACCACTGTGTTAACATGATGTAAATGTACATCATGTTGTACAGTACACTGTCAGAAAAAAAGGTACATTGCTGTCACTAGGGCGGTACTCTAAGGTACAAAACTGAAAAGGCTATGTTCCTTTAAGGTACTAATTTGCACTCTTAGAGTACTGATCTGTACCTTTTAAGGTACTAATATGTACCATTTAGGGGTGAGTAGGTACAAAGATGCACCTTTTCACTTTTGTACCTTAGGGTACCGCCCCAGTGACAGCACTGCACCTTTTTTCTGAGAGTGTATGTTGAGACGGAGGCACCATAGAACTGTAGCTGATAGAATGCAGATATTTCTTCAAAATCAGATTCTGGAGACATTTTAATCATCTTGCACTTCAGTGTAGTGATTTATTGCAACTTCAGCAACATCTGCTGCTGTCTTACTTTTGAGAGACAATTGATGCATGATTACAGCTCCCGTTAGCGAGTGCTTTAGGTGTGAGATTGCAAAAATGTCAGTACCTTCAGCCTACCGTGTTGATTGGGTGGACTCGTGACTCTCTACAAATCAGATTGGGTGGGCAGTGGTCTAGGCCACAGAGGCACTGTCCCACATAGCACCCTAAACCCTCACGGTCTTCATCGAGCCCGCACTTTGACTGCTGGGTAGAAGTCCTCTGCGTAGCTCGCGAACTTGCGGGCTAAGCTGATGTGCGCATCGAGGGCGAATAGCAGCCGCAATAGCAGCCGCATGAGCACCCTTCTTTAAGCTTAATTGATGAATGGGACACCCTACAGTCTTGTGGACTTAATGGACAAGCGCACACAGCAGCCATTGTAAGTCCGCCAAAAGTGCACATGAAGTTTACCATTTAGGACAGGGCCAAAGTGGAGAGTTCCAGACAAGCCTGCCATTCGTGTTAAAAACTGAAACTAAAACGTCTTGATCGCCCCCAGGTGGCTGGTCCCAGTATAGGTCATAACTCCTCACTCCTCACCGTAGTTGTATATGTGCTTTGCATGCATTTGAAAGTAATGGAGACTGAAGATTACAAGCTTCAAAAAGTTCTCAAAAAGAACTAAAAGAAAAATGGTCAATGTGACTCATGCACTATAGTCCAAGTCTTCTGAAGTCATACAAATGCTTTGTGTGAGAAAAGACTAACATTTGAAGAATTTAACATGCTGAAAATCTTGTCAAGCTCCCTAGCTGTCCTTTATCATATTCATGAGTGACAAATCTCTGATTCATGAAAAAAATCGAAAAGATGGCTCTTTTCAGTGAATCAGTTTATCTTTTCAATTAATCTGACAGACTTTTCTGCTCATATTGACTATGTATAAAGTCCAGGGGCATTAAAATGTATTTTCTAATTGGACATGCATGCGGATACCGAAACGGATCTGAATGAACTGTTCAGAAGTTTTGGTTCTCAAAATTGTGGTTAACAACTCACTGTAGCAGTAGATTTTCAGTAAATGATTATTCAAATTTCAACTATTATATGGCTTCAGAAGGCTTGTGATGTAGTGCAAAATATAATTATACACTCTTATTAATAAAGGTTATTTAATGACATCCACGACTAAAGAACCTTATAATATCCTTGAAACCGTTCCATTGCAAAAAAAAATGTTTAAGTCATTAAAATGTTCTTCACAGTTCTCTGAAAGGTTCTTTGTGGAACCCAAAATGGCTCTTCCATGGCATTACTGCGAAAAACCTTTTAGAACCTTTCTTTTTAAGAGTGTATAATCTTGCAAGCTTCCTTTTTCGAAGCTTCTTGTCCATGTACATTGTAATATCATGCAAAAGAGGGACCAGACTGTGGAATAAAGAAAGTCATACAGGTTTGCAAAGACATGAGGGTGAGTAAATTATGGCAGAATTTTCTAGGTGAACTATAAAACAGTCACTGCATAATTCCACATTATCTACACATCAAATGCAAAACCATGTCTGACTTTGTTCTGTGAAAAATATATATTTCTCCACAAAGTCTCAGACTTCTTGTGACCAGATTAGTGAAAGAGCGAAGTGACGTACAGGCAGTGTTAAGTAGTCCAGATCATGCTCAGTAGGGAGGACTCACTCCTGGGGACAAGCCGAACCTTGCCTTAGCTGCCATAGCTGCTCTGCTATTATTAACTCCCAACATGCATCTGGGCAAATATTCATGGAGATCAAAGTCATCACAAAGACATAGCGGGCTAGAGAACATGCCAGGAATGATTCATCCTAGCTTGGGAAATAGTGCCAATGTTTAAGCCCTTTTAGCCCATGCTTAGTTCACAAACAGCCTGAATAGACCATGTGCAATGGCTCCAGAGAAGAGTCAGCGACCTCTCTCCCCAGATATTCATCTGCTGTTAGAGATGATTTCCAGTCATATTAACATACAGTGGGTATGAAAAGTTCAGACCCCCTTCAATTTTTCACTCTTTGTTATATTGCAGCCATTTGCTAAAATCATTTTGCATTTTTTTTCTCATTAATGTACACACAGCACCCCATATTGACAGAAAAACACAGAATTTTTGACATTGACTGAAAGTATTCAGACAATCTCATGTCAATCTTGAGTACCCATAGAGTAGTATGCATCCTTCATATCTCCGAAAAGTCTTTAGTTTTATTATATTTATAAAAGAAATATGGGCTGTACCGAGTCTTTCCGGAAAAAAAACGAGCGCCTGGAGGCGTATCGTGTGGGCGGAGCTAAAGAATGACGAGAGCGCAAAGCGGTGACGTCCTCAAGCGTGGAGAAACTCATGGCTATCGATCTCAGCTAATAGATATGATCCAGAATCATTTGGAGGCTGAAATAAATAACAGGAGAAACAGCAACAGCAGGACGTCCGTCTCTGTGGTATGTACTGCATTTAGCCTGTCAACATTTGTGTGTGTTTACTCGCAGTTTATGAGGACTTGACTCGGTTTATGGACTATTGTATGCGACTAAACATTAGCAGTAGCAAGCAAAACGGTTTTGCACGTCAGACTAGTGTAACGTTATACATAGAACAACAATGGACTAACCGCATTTGAATGACGAAGCACGCGATCGTGTCGTTTACTGATGTTTACTCACATGACGACAGCCAACAGCACAGACATTTGAAGCAGTTTTACTCACCGGCTGCTTCCAAAGCAGGACCGAACCTTTATCGCTGGGACTGCTCCGTCAAAAACACACTTCTTTGGTATGATTTGGTGAAGTCCTGTGACAGCAGTGACCGTGGAAATCCACTTTGCGACGCGACTGAAGCGATGTTGTGAAGCTTCCTGTCATTTCTGCGTTCAAATCGGTTCAAATGCAGCGCTTCAATAATTAGTTCACTCCAGTGAATAATAATTTAACAAAAATGTATTAAAAAATATAATAACATTTACTCACCCCTATGTCATCCAAGATATTCATCTTTCTTTCATTCTTTCTTTTAATAAAAAATTTTTTAAGGAAAACATTTCACGATTTTCTCCATATAGTGGACTTCAAAATGGGACCAACAGGTTAAAGGTCCAAATTGTAGTTTCACTGCAGCTTCAAAGGGCTCTATACGATCCCAGCCTAGGAATAAGTGTCTTATCAAGCAAAACAATTTGTAATTTCCCCCCCTCAAAAAACACAAAAGCCCATCTTGCACCAGCTCTGCGATGCACATCGTTGACTTCACGCATTATCATGTGGCTTCACGCACAGGTCATGTGATGTTGGTGGAAGGGCGAAAAAATTATTTTCTCCAACTTCAAAATCGTCAGAAATTGTTGTTTTACCTTTTTTGTGTGAAGGGCATTTGAGTCTTTGCACATTCGCTTTGTAAACACTGGGTCTGGTACTTTTACCTGCGTCACGCATGACCTTTCCAATGTGACTACATAATGCGTGAAGTTGCAGACACATCACAGAGCTAGTGCAAGATGAGCATTTGTGGTTTAAAAGTTTTTTTATATATATAGAAAATGGCTAGATAAAACCTTTATTCCATGGCTGTTGTTGTGTAGAGCCCTTTGAAGCTGCACTGAAACTGCAATTTGGACCTTCAACCCATTGGTCCCGGATGAAGTCAATATGGAGAACAATCCTTGAATGTTTTCCTCAAAAACCTTTAATGTCTTTTCAACTGAAGAAAGAAAGATATTACCATCTTGGATGACATGGGGATGGGTAAATTAGCAGGAATTTTTAATTCTGGAGTGAACTAATCCTTTAAAGTATGAGCAATATTTACAGTGATGCATGCCTAGACAAACAACACCACCAAGATCTCTTATGGCTTCCATGGTCATTATATTTTAATGTTAAAAATGCAACTATGGGTTTTGAAAAAGTGATTTTGGAGGTCAGGGTATTTTGAAGTATTCCGTTTTATATTTGATTCACTGGAAACTGCTTGCAAGAGCATGTCCTCACAGATTTTTGGAAATTTTTCCCAAAGAACCTTTGGGACCAATTGCGGCATGATTTAATATTCAACTTAATCAAATGTATTTATTTTTCCATTTGCTAGGTTTTTAAAGATGGAGCTAAGATAAACTTCAGGGGTGCTTTCTAAAACACTGTGCGGCAAACAGATTCCAGACCTTCATTTGTTAATTTTTGATCTGTCAAATTGGTTTTGAAGTCTAAATTGAAAAACAAAAACAATGTGCCGTTGTGGAAAAATGCTCTGAGCCCAACAATACAGCTTGTGCTGCATACTAAGCTGGGAGAAAGTACAAAGTCTCATCCTCTGCCCTTCTCAGTCTAGCCGATTATCAGATGCTCCTTACTAACATTTGCTTTTATAGTGGTAGGCATATGTTTGATAGACAAACCTTCACAATCTTGAACCCATATGAGTTCTGCATATGAATAAGATGTATGCTGTCAGAGAAGATTTCTCACTGACCACAGCCTTTTCTCTTAACCATCTTTTCATCCATGTTAGCATTACTCTTATCCTTTCTATTGTCTAGCCTTTCAGCGGTTACATGTAAGTGGCTAACAGCTCACTTGTAAAGGTGTGAAAATTGTACTGCAAATTGAACCATCAAACATCACGGCAACGTAGAAAACTCGATGAAAAGAAAAGCCTGTGCCTGATAACCCTTTGAAAACAACGTCTATCACATTAGGAGGAAAAGTTTCATTTCAGAATCCATTGGCTTACGTGGTTACGGTTCACTCTCCAAAGGTTGAGCTCAGGTTCAGTGGATGATTCTACTGAGGCTCGCCACGGCCTCCTCCTTTATGCCCCTATTGATCCATAAGAAAGAAGTGGACTCAAAGCATCGAGGAACCTTTTGAAGGTTTGTTGATCAGTTTCTGCTTAACCTCTACTACACCAGACAGCACTCAAAAAAAGATGAAAGGAGATCAGGATGATTTCTCTCGTCATGAAAGGAGATCCAGCTAATATAACTTTTTACATTTTTGGTTTGGGTATCGGTTGGAATTTATATAATTACAAATAGGCTGACAACAACACTGTTAACATTCTTCTTACAATGTCTGTGGTTCAGTTTCACTGACCAACAGGGACCTAAATAAGGAGGAATGATCCCATGATTGACTCACCCTCAAGCCATTCCTAGATGTATATGACATTATTCTTTTGGACAAAAGGCCTTTATTAACTTGGTCTTGACTCGGTCTCACCCTGCCTTGATCTTGGTCTTGTCTTGGTCTCAAACCTTCAAAGTCTCGGTCTTGTCTTAGTCTTAACACACATTGATATTGGTTTTGACTTGGTCTAGTGAATTAAAAACATTCAAATCACAAATAAATTGCTAACGATTCATCTGTGAATATAAAACATACTAGCCTGGCTTTGCCCTCCTACATATAACGCTTAATTTTCAGTTTCCTTTAGTACGCCATCTGGGATTTTGGTATATTCTCTGGTTTTCTCTGGTTAAATTTTTCATTTCGAAAACAAGAGCCTTGGTGTCAAAGGCCGAGTTGGAGATGATCATTCATGCTTTTATTTTATCCCGTTTAGACTATTGTAACAGTCTTTTTATTTGTCTAAATAAGAAAGATTTGTGTCACCTCTAGACTGTCCAGAATTCTGCTGCAAGGCTTTTAACTCACACCAGTAAAAGAGTACACATCACACCGATCTTAGCTTCCCTTCATTGTTTACCAGTGAAATTTAGAATGCATTTTAAAATTTTGTTTCTTACTTTTAGAGCCCTACAAGGACAGGTGCCTTGTTACATATCTGACCTGTTACAGCTGTGTACGTCTTCACGTAGTCTAAGATCAACAGGTCAAAGATTTTTAGTTGCCCCCCACACACACTTTAAAGGGGGGGTGAAACACTCAGCTTCAGTCAATCTCATGTCAATCTTGAGTACCTATAGAGTAGTATTGCATCCTTCATATCTCCGAAAAGTCTTTAGTTTTATCATATTTATAAAAGAAATATGGGCTGTACCGAGTCTTTCCGGAAAAAAACGAGCGCCTGGAGGCGTATCGTCTGGGCGGAGCTAAAAAATCACAAGCGCGCAAAGCGGTGACGTCCTCAAGCGTGGAGAAACCCATCTATCTCAGCTAATACAGATAATGATCCTCAATCAAATCTGAGGCTGAAATAAACTGAACAGGAGAAACGGCAACATCAGGACGTCCGTCTCTGTGGTATGTAAGTTACTGTATTTAATGGCCTCTCCACATTTCTGTGTCTTTACTCGCAGTGTATGAGGACATGATTCGGTTTATGGACTATTGTATGCGACTAGACCTTAGAAGTAGCAAGCAGAACGGTTTTGCACGTCAGACTAGTGTAACGTTATACAGAACAACAATGGAGTAACCGTTAGCGCATTTGAATGACGAAGCACGCGATCGTATCGTTTACTGATGTTTACTCATGCGACGGTAGCCAATAGCAGAGACATTTGAAGTTGATTTACTCACCGGCATCTTCCAAAGCAGGACCGCTCTGTCAAAAACACACTTCTTTGGTATGATTTGGTGAAGTCCTGTGACAGCAGTGACCGTGGAAATCCACTTTGCGACGCGACTGAAGCGATGCCTTGAAGCTTCCCGTCATTTCTGCGTTCAAATCGGTTCAAATGCAGCGCTGCCTTCCCGGAGCGCGACATAAGTGTTCACGGAGGACTGGATCTGCACCTGAGAGACTGTTTACAGCGTGCATTTCCTCTCTCTCCCTCTAGTTACGCGCGCGCGCACCCTTCCGGGAGAAGAGCCCGTACAGCCCATACAAGGACCTTCCGCTCTATTTAACGTCAATTAGACCCATACTCGAAAAAAACTCGCCGAAACTTGTGAGAAACCGGAAGGAGTATTTTTGACACAGAAATACTCCATCAAACGTCCAACATTAGTTTTTGAAACTTTGTCTATGTTTAGGATGGGAATCCAAGTCTTTAAAGGTGTAAAAAGCTCAGTATGCATGAAACAGCATTTCACCCCCCCTTTAAAACATGAGGGGACCGTTCATTTCAAGCTGTGGCACCTAGACTGTAGAATGCATTGCCTTCTTCCTTAAGCTGCCTGGACTCAGTGGAACATTTTAAAACACAGTTGAAAACTCTTCTATTTAAAGAGGCTTTTATCTAGAGGGTGGTTTGGCTGGTCTTTTGTGTATTTCTGTTTATTTTCATTTATACTTATTGTTTTTGTTACTTATTTTGACTAGAACTGTAATGTTTTTTTTTTAAATTATTATTATTATTATTTTATGTTGTGCATTTCCTCTTTTTTTTTTTTTTTTTTTTTTTAAGCACTTTGTGATTTGTATCTATGAAAAGTGCTATACAAATAAATTTTACTTACTTACTTAAATTTTAACCGGTTCAATTAGCGAATAGAGGGAGTGGCTGAGAAGGATGACATTGATGTTGTGCACTAGTTTGAAACTGACATAGATCACGACCAAACGTTACCGATTGGTTATGGAAGATCCAGAGTCTCTCTGGGCAGATCCAATAGTTTTACCCGCCTTCAAGAAACGCTTGTCAATGGAGTATGGCCAGACTCTCTGTACAAATGATATGTAGGTATGGTATGGTAGGACCAGGGTAAAAACAAAGCACAACCAATAAAAATGTGAAAAAATACCAAATTCACATACAAATGATTATATATTGTCCTTTTTTTTTTGGATTGTCAGAATTGACTCAAACACTGCGACCAAATATTACAATATTTAAATATTATCATAACATTTGAAACCGTGATTGGCATGAAGATAGGTTTATGCCATGTTTTGCATTGATATTGTATGCATTTATTTTATGTCAAGGCGTGTATGATTGCTAGACAAGAATGAAAATAAGTCGACAATTCTGTGCAACAGAGGAGGTTTACACTGACTCCAAGACAGCTTGTGACTAAAAAGGCAATTGAATATTTCAGGAAGTTAAATATGTCAGACAGCAGACAGTTCATCATTTTGTCTTTGCTGGGGTGTTTCTGGGATATGAAGATATATCTATGAGCCATAATGCTCAAACAAACGGATGTTAAATATAGAATTGTAAATGACTGCACAGAGAAAAACAGCTCTTTAAATAATTTATTGATATATTTCGAGCTCCTCATTCCCACAGACAGAATGAATACCGTTTCCTACCAGATTTAGAGGAGGAGACAAAAGATGATGGTCTTTAATGCCTGTGCCATTTTTGGGTTTTACTGCATAATGAAAATGGTCTTGTGATGTTTGACAAAAATGTCTTCTAACAAGTAACTGAGTAGCTTAAATTAAGCAAAACTGTCATGGCTGTTTGCAGCAAGGATAAGTTTGAGGCAGGGTTGATAGAGTTGACATAAAGGCTATTTAAAAATATGTAAAGTAAAATGAAACTGCGAAGAAAAAAAAACACTGGAAAACATTTATTCTGTCTTTTTGGAAAACATTTTAGCAATCATTGAAAAAAAGTAATTTTACAACAACAAGTAACCAATACTTAAGTAACCATTTCCAGAATTGAAATACATTTTTGGTTCCCAACCCAGTCATATCTCATTCAGTGTGTGTGTGTGTGTGTGTGTGTGTGTGTGTGTGTGTGTGTGTGTGTGTAGACCATTTCATGGAAACAGTATTCCCTGGTGGCTGTGGCCTCTTTCAGCAGGATAATGCGTCCTGCCACAAAGCAAAAAGGGTTCAGAAATGGTTTGAGGAGCACAACAATGAGTTTGCGGTGTTGACTTGGCCTCCAAATTCCCCAGATCTTAATCCAATTGAGCCTCTGTGAGATGTGCTGAACAAATAAGTCAGACCCCTGGAGGCCCACCTCACAACAAACAGGAATTAAAGGATCTGCTGCTAAAATCTTGCTGACAGATACCACAGAACACCTTCAGGGTCTACGTCTACTGGAGTCCATGTCTCGGCGGGTCAGGCCTGTTTTGCCAGCAAAAGGGATTTTTTAATCTATATATGTAGCAGTTTCAGATCTCTCTAGAGATACTCAATCTGGTTCCGGGCTCTGGCTAGGTCACTCTAGGACACTTTTACAGAGTTGTCACATACCAACTCCTTTGTTATCTTTGCTGTGTGCTTAGGGTCGTTGCCCTGTTGGACAAGGACTCGCCCCAGTCTGAGGTCCAGAGCGCTCTGGAGCAGGTTTTAATCAAGGATGTCTCTGTACATTATTGCTGCTGAAAAACATCCCCACAGCATGATGCTGCCACCAGAATAGATATGGTATTGGCCAGGTGGTTTGTGATTGGTGGAGTGCTGCAGAGATGGTTGTTCTTCTGGAAGGTTCTCCTTTCTTCACAGAGAAATGCTGGAGCTCTGTCAGATACCCCTTTTCCACCAGAATGAACCAGGTGCTAGTTTAGAGCCAGTGCTAGTGTCAGTTCTAAGTTGGCTCGACTGACGAGCCTTTAAGAACCGTTTTTCGCTTTCCACAGGCTAGAGAGCCACCACAGAGCCAGGTTTTACGTCACTGTATAAGTCTTATCTTTCCCAGCAACGATAGCGCAGTAGCAGGAAACACAAACACACCAGGCTTGTTCGAAATGCATCTGCGCTGCGCGGACTGATCTGCACAATATATAAATAACACAAGAGCGATTCAAAAGCATAAAGAGTCGTTTGCTCTTGCTGTACTTTGATGTCATATGGTGATCGGGCTGCACAGCATGGGCCGTCATCAAAACACCGCAAATCCAACACATTCGTGCAGCTCACAATGATTTGTGTTGACAGAGATAACAATCGAGCAGCTGTTAGCTTGATTAGCTGCTATTTATAAAATGGCGTTCACAAGTTTGTGTTCGTCTTGTTGGTCACGGTCACCCCGCCCCTAGCCGCTGACGCAATCGGTTTTTACTCCCAGCCCAGCAATGTTTTGGTGCTACTTAAGAACCAATTTTTCTGGTTCGGAGCTGGTGCTTTGGGTGTGGAAAGACAAAGAACTGATTTGAAACTAGGCTCTGGCTCCAAATCAGCACCAGCACTGCCTTGGTGGAAAAGGAGTACGAGTGACCATCGTGTTCACCTCCCTGACTTCTCCACCAATTCCTCAGTTTGTCCAGGATGGCCAGCTTTAGGAAGAGTCATTGTGGATGACGAAGGCCACTGTGCTCATTGGAACCTTCAATGCTTTAGAACTTTTTCTGTACCCTTCATGGATTGGATTTTGCTCTGACATGCAGAGTTAACTGTGGGACCTTATATAGACAGGTGTGTGCCTCTCCTAATCATGTCCAGTCAACTGCATTTACCACAGTTGGACTCCAATTAAGTTGCGGAAACCTCTTAAGGATTATCAGAGGAAATGAGGATGCAACTGAGCTTAATTTCGAGTGTCAAAGCTGTGAATACTTACGTACAATTATTTTATTTTTTTTATAAATTTGCAAAGCTTTCAAAAAACTTCTTATATTCATTATGGGGTATTGTTTGTAGAACTTTGCATATTTTTTTGTATTTTAATTTTATATTTATTAAAACATTTTATTCATTTTAATAATGAATATTTTTCATTCATTTTTAAAAAAATGTATATACAATTTTAAACAGACTACTTGGCAGTTGGCATACAATCTATTTACCTAAACTACAATTTTGAATCGTCTGACAGCCAATTTTTAAGAAAGCTGAGTCTGAAGGAGCTATGAGGGCTTTTTGGAGGTAATTCAGGTCAGTTCCGTGGGCGATTGTCTCTAGGCAGCTGTAGGTACAGTCTGTTCAGCTCAAAGATCTTAATATCGTGCTGCTCTGCTTCACTAACCACTGCATCTCAGTTCCACACCAGAGCACACTGCAGGTATGTCCACTTTATATACGAATTTCCACCTGCAGTGAAAGAAGAGGAAGAATGAGGTGAACTTCGCCTCTGTCTGTGTCCAACTTCAGTAATGAATCCAGACTCCCCACAGCTAGCCGAACAGTTCTTAATAGGCGACCGGGGGGGCTGCACACAAAGGCCGATCAGAGCTAGGTGGGAATTACGTGGGATCACACCCTCCAGAGACAGACGCAGTCCCCTATTTCTGCATTCTCTCCCTGCATATTTCTTTCTCAATTACAGCCATCCACATCAGCAAGACACCTGCTGGCCTGTCACTTGACTGGTTACATTTTGAACAGACGATGATACGGAGCTGTCTCCATTTGTGGACAGGTAAAAATGACATAATAATGAACTATATCAATCAGAGACCCCTAGGTTTATGTTAACTCTTCTGAGCCAAAAAACTGCAAAAGTTTTCAAACATGTTTCCCAAATATATACTCCCATCTGCTATTGGTTTCGACAAACAGTCCCAAACTCACACCATTGTTTAAGCCAATGTTGTAGTAACAGGCTAGTCATGATTCTCAAACAACAGCAAAAACAATCTGGATTTCAGTTAAGTAAGATAAGTAGGTACTGAGAAAACAAGCGACAGAGAATGACAACACAAGCCGCCTGTCTGTCAGTAACACCCATTCCTGTCTCTCCAGCAGCAGATAATATGGATAAATACAAACACGTAATAGAGTCTGTCTTTTCAGAAATATGATGTTTATATTCACTGATGTGAATATAAATCAATGTAAATCTGTAGTTTTGCATGACACTAGTCTGCATGACATCAGACAACGCTGAATTGCTGAAATATTCAACAGCCTTTGTAGTCGAAGGGTGTCTTGGAGCTCTCTTAGCAGACAGAACCGTCGACTTCAACTCCTTTTTGTGCAGTGAAAGTAAGACTTGACAAATCCATCTATAAAACATGAATCCTTATACAGGATTATCTCATTTACAAATAATCTATCTAATCTAAAACATGAATCCTGAGATCATCTCATTTACATGTCTCCAGTGCTATACGAATAGTTCATATTACAATATAATATTTAGTGGTTAGAAATGTATGGAAGTGTTCATAAAGTAAACAAAGATAAGTCCTTATATGTGCAAAATACATTTGCATTTCCAAACCAGCGAGCTAAATAAAAGTAGAAAATTTGGCAATATCATTAGCCTAGAAATCTAGACGCACCCTAGCGGCAGCAAATTTAATCTGCTCGCAAGTGTCGTCTAGGAACTCTCAATACCCTTCTGAGCTGTATCCCCCTCACTCTGGACGAGCCAATCACATCGTGTATAGAGTCGGCGGGCGGGGCCATAATGACGACGGCCGAGTTGCGTTTGCGTGCTTCTAGTAAACACAGAAACTGGTGAACGGCGGCGGTCTTTCGAATCAGCTTTGACTGCGATTCTGGAAGACATGAGTTAAGCTTTTCTCTGAGAAAAGAACAAAGAACGGCACTGAAGTCATTCTTAAAAAGGGAAGATGTGTTCGGAGATTAGCACTACACCAACCAGAGCAACGAAGGTGAAACAGAGCTTGTTGATAGATTAAACATTCATCGTATCCGGTCGGCTAAACTCCGAACACATCTTCCCTTTTTATGAATGACTTCAGTGCTGTTCTTTGTTCTTTTCTCAGAGAAAAGCTTAACTCCAAGTCTTCCAGAGTCGCGGTCAAAGCTGATTCGAAAGACCGCCGCCGTTCGCCAGTTTCTGTGTTTACTAGACAACTGAAGCACACGCAACTCGGCCGTCGTCATTATGGCCCCGCCCACCGACTCTATACACGATGTGATTGGCCCGTCCAGATTGTGAGGAATACAGCTCAGAAGGGTATTGAGAGTTCCTAGATGACACTTGTGGGCAGATTAAATTTGCTGCCGCTAGGGTGCGTCTAGATTTCTAGGTTACTGGTTGGTTGTAGCGCTATCCTATCGCGTGCAGAGGGAGTTTGAAAGACAACCGTTTATCCCGCCCCTCGGATTGAGCCGTCAATGGTGAGTTTCCAGACCAAACATCTTGATGTGGGTCTGGCTTGTCAGGCTACAATATCATAATAATGATCATATAAAATAATGACAATGCCTTTTACATGCACTACCATTCAAAAGTTAGGGGTCAGGCATTTATTTTTTTATCAATACTTTTATTCAGCATGAGCACATTTTTAATGCCTTAACTGCCCAATTTCTACAAAAATATTAAACAGCACAACTGCTTTCAGCATTGATAATAAGACATACATCATGAGCACCAAATCAGCATATTATTCTGAAGCAACGTATTGTTCTGAATTAACAATGATTTCTGAAGGATCATGGACACGTATCAGATTCGGTTCAGATCTTTGCACGAGCCTTTAATGACATCCGAACTAGATTAGCATCTAAACGCATTTTAAAAAAAAGATCAGTACACCCCGCTATATGCACAATGCCTACTGCTCTGCGTGTTTAATTTCCAGCCTTTGCACGGGGATGTACAACAGTAAGTTAATGAGCAGGATACAGTAGAGTGATTTCTGTTCAAGCTCACTGCCATCTCACAGGATGTGTGCTGTCTGAGTCATCCAATGAATCAGCTCAGGTAGCTATGTGTCTACACTGCAGGGGCTGTTTCATTAGTGCTGGCCATCATACCACTTTCTTTCTTTCTCTCCCCCCACAGTATCGCAGTAGTCACCATATGGACCACATGAAAACCAGAGAGATGCAAACAGTACCATATTAACTTCTTTGTAAACCACAGCATACACACACACGCAGACTAACCCAGCCCACGCCAAATGCCCTTCCAAAATCTCCAGCAAATATGGTAACATAATAAAAATAAACAAGTTAATGGAACCGGAAGGTGATTCAAAACAATCCCTGTGAGAGATTATGAGTTAATTACATACGGACGCCGCCTCAGGCTAAAAAAATATGTCCCCTTCACCTTCATCTGTACCAGCTAATGTAAGCGCTGTGTGCTAGTTAATGCAGAGCGTCAGCTGATATCTTTATATGAGCTGATAGTAGGCAGATTGATTTGGCAGTCAGAGAGCAGGGAGAGGTGTCTAATCAGTTTTGTGGCAGGCCCTGATCAATAGATGGCAGCGCTTGTTTGCAATGAGGAATGAGGCCAAGCATAATGGAGACAGCTTTAGCTTTCTGTCAAAGTGCCACACATTGCTAAGTGAAGGGAAAAAACATTTTAATATGAAAGTATAACATACAGTGGTCTTCAGTTGTTTTGCTTCACAACCCAGATTTTAAATAACACGTCAAATGATGAGCAAAAATGTTTATAACAAAATTTAATTTGGATGGTTTTATACTCTCTGGTAACAATAATTCAAGACAGAAAACACATTATGACTGGCACAAACTATGACCTTGTTGACATTTTTAATGTAGTCTGGGATGTTTTGCTAATGGAGTTCAAGCATGAGGGTATTTCATGCAACCTGTCCATGTTGGCATCTGTGTAATTTGGCTGGAATATACAAAAAGTGATACATTTGTGCAAAAAGAACAAAAAAATGTGTTTGTTTGTTTGTTTGCTTTTAACAACTGAAGGGTTGCAACTGAAAAAAACACCCCCGGTTTATTCTGAGCAAGAAAAAGAATACTGCTATTGTTTATTTAATGAAAAAGGTGTTGCTTTTTTATCATTTTTGGACCTTGACAGCCACTGGTGACCAATGACAGTTTGCCAAACATCTCCTTTGTGGTGTTTAGAGGAAATTAATCTCATCTATCTGTAATGACACAAGGTTGTGGAGCCAGGGCCGTAACCACCATAGACATTGGGGGGCCATTTCCCCCCAATAATTAGAAAGAGCAAAATTGCTATTAACCCTTGTGTGGTGTTCATATTTTTGTTACTCAGCCAGTGTTTGTGGGTCTGCCCGATGCATTTTTGGGTTTTTAATTCAACTCAATCAAAAATGTTATGTTAAAATACTCAACAGATGTTTACTTCATCCCAATTACAAGCAATATAAACACCATATATCGTTAATATTTTCTCTTTACCTTTGTTAGATCACATTTAAGAATTGCAACCTCGTGTGGGAACGGCGGTGGTAGAAACGAAACTCACTCTTGTAGCTACTCTCTCACACTTACACACAATCTCTCTCTTACACGCATGCACGCACACACACACACACACTTGGATATGTGGTGTATGGGTACTCTCCAGGAATACTGGTTTTTCTAATGTGCAAACTGTATAATCTATCATGCTACACTAACCCTACCCCTAAACCTACCCATCACAGAAAACTTTTGGCAATTTTTGAATTTCAAAAAACACCATTTAGTATGTTTTAGTATGAGGACAAAGATGTCGTCATATACCATGTTTACGTTGTAAAATCCATGTCATTATACACATTTGTGTCCTCATAAACCATATACATGAACACACACACTAACAGCAGGCCCTGACATGAGGAGGACAGAGTAAAGGTACACAGGACCTACAAGTTCCACACTTTTATTAGCCCCGGGTCCAGTGGACCCGAACATCCTGTGTGTAATATAAATGTGTAGGGGGGGTGTACAACGTGTGGTCTTTGAAAATGTGTTCTGATAAATAATCCTCACAGAAAATGAGCCAAGGCCAATGAGTCTCAGTTTGAAAATATAATTAATCGTATCAGTTTTCTTTCGATAAAAAATGAAAACACCATACAAGGGTTAATACTATATCTGACACAAATTAATGCAAATATTGTTTGCCAAGAGTCCCAAAAGGATGATTTCCCAACTAGAAATAGACCTAGAATTTTGTTCCCTGTTCTGTTTCTTTATGCTTGATAAAAAAAAATTTTTTTTAAAAACAATAAAAAATTAAAAAAAAAAAAATTTGTTCTCAGTTTTAATAATAATTATATTTTATATTATGCATTTTTTTTCCTGTGAAGCCAAGCTGATTTTTTTTCTGCATCATTACTCTAGTCTTCATTATCACATGATTATTCAGAAATCATTCAAATATACTGATTTGAAACACATGATTATTAATGTTTAAAACAGTTAAGCTGCTTTATTTAACCATACTGCGAGTTTAACCATATAGAAGCTTGTTTCCACCACCAAATTAAAAAAAAAAATTCTTCTTTGTCTCTTTCTATTTAACATTTCACACTTATGACTTTTTTCCCTCAGAGTTGTATGATATAAATTCGTAATTGCAAGTTTTTTAAATTCGTAATTGCAAGCATCTTGAAATTTTAAAGATTATAAAAGATAATTGTGATAAAAAGTAACAATTTAAACATTTTCTATGTAATTTAGTTGAAGCCACATGAGGCAGAAGCCAACTCGGCAGGTCACGTGACATGTTTACAAACCTGACTGGGTACACGTCCCATGAAAGGTCAAAACTTAAGAGACATTCCCACATCCCAAACCCACTACCTATTATATATCTCACAATATAACAAGGACAAACAAAAAATGGTATGACAAAAACAGCACTGAACACTACTTTTCTGCTAATTATCGACTGTACATGAATGCTCATTACAATAAAATCTTGGCAAAGTGAAATTCGGGAACATTTATCCGACTCTGTGATGCCCATTTCCATACCGTTCATCAGGAGGGAGGTGTCTCGCAATAGTTAGTGACTGCACTTGACTGAACAAAGGGAATCCTTCATGCTTTTTCAGCTGTCAAGGACAAACAAAAGACAAGCCGTGGGGGACGGAGAGACAAAAAGCATCTGTTGTTGTCATGCTTGCACGCTCAAGGTAGTAGTGGACCCCACGGCACGCAAATCGCCGTGGCCCGAGTCTTCGAAACACCTGACAGAATTGCGTTCCCTCTGATTTATTATTTCACGAGTCAGGATTCACACCAGCCATGGACAGATGGGTCCACTCAAAGGCTAATGCAATTATCTGCCTTGCTTGGGACTGATGCTGATGGATTTTTATGTTGTGTTATGCATTTATCTTTCCGATGGGTCATTTAACCATCTAATTGACTGTTTAAGAGTTTTCAGTGTTTGTCTGCGCCTATATATGAACGCTGAAATGTTTGTTGGATTATATAATTCGATCGATCAAGCTTGAATAGGGCTAAATACACAGAAAAGATGTCGCTATCATTATTTCACGAATGGGACAGTTAAGAAATTAAGCATCTGATCTATTAAGCATTATACCAACAACAAAAAGAAGCCAAAACTGCCCTAAACATTTAGGTCGGTCAGCTAACTGTCATGAAACTCAAGTCTGACTTTGCCACTTTTCGAGCTGATGTCGTTAACATGCCAATCAGCTTGCCCGAGAGCGCAGAGAGACCCAATCAATCAAGCTGATTGGTTGTGTCACAAACTGCCCGCAATCAGCAGCGAGTCTAGACCTGTTACTGTAACTTAATCGACAAAGTCTTTAGTTAACATTACCATAAGCCTCGTGTCTCTGAGCGGTAAAACAACCCTGCAAAGCGAAGCATGACTAGGGTGGATTTTAACAGCACTAAGAGCCCATTAGTGGTGAGAGAATCTATACTTGGATATATACTGCTAGAGCAGTATGAACTCACAAAAAATAGCCAAGCCAAGTGTTTGCCATCCCAAAGGGAAGTAAAACATTCTTATTTATGTGTCTCTTTCTCGGGTCCTTCCCAGGAGAGAGCAGGATTGCTTTGGCCTAAATGGTAGACTCAGGAGAACAGATGAATCAATCTTCAGACACACACACACTATGCAACACAAAGCAAATAAACAATACATATGTTATGATATGCCACACTCACATCAGACATCGCCACAATCATGTAGAAAAGCCCAAAACAAAGGTTTATCTGAATGTAAATGAGCACCTCTTAGTTTACCTGTTTCAGACTGAAGCATAAATGGAGCCATATGGACTGCATACTACATATTCTGAATAAAACATGTATGTTTTTGTTTTTTTGTTTATATGTAGCAGAGTATGAGGCTTCTCATGTTGCAATGCAGAAAGATGATAGGCGGTCTAAACAAAATGTAAAAAAAAAAAAAGTCCTGCTGTTTGCTGCCAACGTAGACATTTGCCTTTTAAGGTATGATTCGAACTGAAATGGAACCTGACAAGTAATCAATTTAGCTACTCTACATATTGAGTCAAACAAATGGCACTCCTCACCAGTTTTTTTTTATTTATTTTTTTTATTTTTCATTTTTATTTGAGCAATTGTATAGGTTTTTCTTTGTCATGTCTTTTATACATATATACATACATATACACACTATATTACCAAAAGTATTGGGACACCAAAGCTCATTAATGCATGTGGGGAGCGAAGGCTGGCCCATGTGGTCTGATCCACACGGGCCACACGGCCTCAAAAGGCTCAAGAAGTTAATGCTGGTTCTGATAGAAAGGTGTCAGAACACAGTGCATCACAGTTTGTTGTGTATAGGGCTGCATAGCCGCAGAGCAGTTAAGGTGCCCATGCTGTCTCCTGTCCACCACCAAAAGCGCCAATGTGCGCACGTGAGCGTGTGTCGCTTACCTGGAAAACACCAGGATGCACAAAGGGAAGAAGGCAAGCTGGCGGAGGCAGTGTGATACTTTGGGCAATGTTCTGCTGGAAAACCTTGGGTTGGGTTGATGTTACTTTGACATGTGCCACCTACCTAACCATTGTTGCAGACCATGTACACCCTTTCATGGTAACGGATAATGTGTCCTGCCACAAAGCAAAAATGGTTCAGGAATGGTGTGAGGAGCACAACAATGAGTTTGAGGTATTGATTTGGCCTCCAAATTCCAAATTGGGATGTGCTGACCAAACAAGTCCAATCCATGGAGGCCCCACCTCCCAACTTACAGGACTTAAAGGATCTACTGCTAAGGATCTTGGTGCCAGATACCATAGCACACCTTCAGCAAAAGGGGACCAACACAACATTAGGTCATAGTTATCCCTGATCGGTATTTATTTATTTATTTATTTATTTATTTATTTATTTATTTATTTATTTATTTATTTATTTATTTATTTATTTGTTTGTTTGTTTAAAATAAACCGCTCTTCCTGAGCTTAAATTGCTTAACAATAAACAAAAATACATTAAAAAAAAAACTGAACACATACAATAAAGTACTTCAACTTCAACTTTTGTATTTTAGTTAGTTACCAAGGCAAACAATAAGTTAAGATTTAATTTTCACCTAATATTTAGATTTTATTTCAAATTTATTTAAATAACAATTTTTAATACTTTTAATTTTAGTTCAAAACAACACTGCTCCACACAGAAACTTCATCTGATATTTACTTTAGCATATTGCTAAGATACAGACTCAGTACTCTAATAAGCATAAAATAAGATGTACAACACATTTTAGACAACTATTTGTTGTTATATTGTGGAAAAAGTTATTTTTATATATATATATATATATACACACACACACACACATACATATATCAAGGGTGCTTTTGTTCGTATCCAACATTTTGAAAAAAAACAAAAAAAAAACAAGGTTTAGCTCAATCTAAACTGGTTTGCTGACTTATGTAGTTTAAGCAGTTATAGTTGTAGTCTCTCCAAGAGTTCAGCTGGCAAATGCCCAAAACCTTTCTAAAACCACAAACCAACCTGGCGAAACTAAGAGAGCAGACAGCCAAACCAGCTTCAGCTGATTTAAGCATTCTGGGATTGCTTTCTCAATGAAAGTATATGCAATACTGCTTTTGAATTGGCATGATTTTTGCACAATTTATGGATACATTTGTTGTCAGATTTTGCCTTTCCCCATTCAAAACTGTGCTTGCATGATTGGAAAAAGCTCTTTGGAGACTCTACCAATATGGCCACCAAGTGTCCATAAATTATAGTGAATTGCAGAGTGAACCGAATCGCCAATAACCACAACTGAGATGTAGATTAAGCCATAAACTGACAGTAAACTAGAAGCTCTCTACATACATTACAGTGTCCTGCTGTGACGGCAAATCTGCTAATGAGCTTGTTAGCCTTACACATTTTGTGTCCATGAAAGCTGTACTTGCTGGATGCTGCAGCGAAAGAAGGAGAGTTTTTCTCTCTGTATTCAACACCAAAGCAGCACTCAGCACAGCACTGCTATAAGAAGACGTGAGCTGTGCCTGTGGCCATCGTCCCATCACCCTGGCTGTCCGTCTCCCGTGATGGGCCTTTAAGACACATCAATATTTAACCAGCCTCTTTCATTGACTCAGCAATTGTGCCTTAATTAATATGTGGTTGATTGCCATCAGACATCGCCAGCTATTCTGAGCGCAGATTTCTCAAAATAAACGATTTTGCTTGGCATTAACGTATTTGCAGGAATATTAGAAATGAATCTGTTGGGTTGGGGCGTGGGGGGGGGGGTTAGTCATTAAAGTGAATTTTTACATGATGAATGAGTCAGCAGATGCTCACTTTTTAACACAGCATTACAAATATGGAGCATGTGCATATTTACCCTGAGCTAATGCATATTTACAAACTGGGAAAAAAGGAGTATTTTTAGCAATATAGTGTCACAATCACTTAAAATGTTGAGCTAGTTGCTAAACAGTAAGACAGATGACACTGAATAACAATGTGGAATAGTGAGAAAGAATCAGACACACACACACACACGCTAAACCATTCAGCCCAGCCAATCAAAGCCACCGATTCTGCGATTCAACAAAGAGGCCATCCTCCGGAGGCAAAGTCTTTTTAGATGGGCAGTTTGACACATCAATCAAACGGCAACTGTGGCCTCAATGTGCCTGTGATGTTTCCTCCGTACAGCTCAAGGGAGGAAAAAAAACTGCAGTGGTGTCACTTTGCTCAGGATGTTATAGATTTTTTTTTTTCACATTATGATGTTTGCCAGCATCCTTCCGGGTAAAGCTGCGGAATTCGTGTTTGTCCACAGTCAAGCATAAAGATGCGGCATTCTGTGAAACGGTCTACCTTCTAGAGGACGAATTCTGACGTGTAAAACCTTTTAGATGAATCTGCAAAAAAAAATGCTCTTGCACAGCTGCTAACAAATAGTAAAAACATGCTGGAGCAAAATGAGAGATCATTTTCCCCCCCAGCACATCCCATTAAAAAAAAAAGATGTCGTCATGAATCAGTCAAAACAGAGTCGCGTTAAATGCGTGATTCCTAATAGATTGCAACAGTGTACTTTTTCAGTAACCTTGGTTCTGTACGTTTTTTTGTTTTGTTTTTTTCATTTTGCCTTCAGGGATTTAAAAAAAGTTTACATTAAAGAGTTACATGCCTTCAACCAAACCAACCGGTTATGAGGTGAATCACATTACAAACCTTCATTTTGAAGCATGTATTTGAGAATTTTACAAAAAGAGGAAGGTGCAAGTTATATACTTAATAAAGGGAAAGAAATACAATCCAAAAAGCATTGTAAATGACAATCAAATGGATGAAAATGAAAATATTGACTTATAGATGCAGATTATTATACAGAAATAATACATATTACATGTATTGCAAAATGTGCATAATATATACACAACCTATTTAAGCAGTTTGAGAATGTAGGAAGATTTTTTTTTTGTTTAGTTTTTTCTTTTAAAGGCCAAGGCTGTGTGGACATTGGCAGAACATTTATCCTCCAAAATACCCGTGGCTTAATTTGTTTCTGAAGTGATTATGACTTCGCTATTGGCTAATTAGGAACTCTCATTAAAATTTCCTACGAATGCTTGTAATGCATTAAGCCGCACTGATTGAATATGAGATCCTTGATGACAGCTCGCAGCAGTCGTAATGCATCTGAAAGTAACCTTCCCGTCAGCATGCAAATTCTGCCACCACTGCTCTCGCTGAACAAAGCGGAACTGAATGAATGTGCTTTTATGTCTCAATTACAGAGAGTTCAAACTGTGGACTTCTTGAGGCCTATATGGCTTGTGTATTGTTTGAATAACGGTATAGGATTATGCCAATTCAAAATTAAATTTAAATCTGAAATTACAGAATGTTTTTACATTTGTAAAAATTTAAAAACTGTGAATTTACAAAATAAAAATGTAAAACAATTCAATAAATACAAAAATAAATAATATATATAATTATCATACAATTATCTAAGAATTAATACATTTTCACTAGTTCTAAAGTTTTTTGTCTTCATGCAAACCATGACACAACCGTTGTTCATTGTGATTAAAGTTATTTGATTCGCTTTTTTTGCTTTCACCTCTAGCAACATTTTTGTCACTGTCCCAGAATCCCTTGCCTTCTGTGTATAACGGAGACCAGCTAGTAGTTGCTGTGCGAGTAAACCTCTCTCCTCTGACCTCAAGAGCTCTAGCGACTGATACTAGAGGTTGCAGCCTTTAACCTCCTTGTTAGAGCGTCCGACTCTCATGCCGGCAGACCCAGGTTCGAGTCCCACTTCGAACTGGCGGTTCGAATAGGAAGAGTTACATTGGTGCCATGACCCGGATGGGAGTGAGTGTAATGAAGGCCCTGTGCGAGTAAACCTCACTCCTCTAACCTCAAAAGATGCTCTAGAGGCTACAGCTTTTAGCCTCCTTGTTAGAAAGTCCGACCCGGTTTTGAATCCCAGTTTGAACATGCCTGCCCTTGCGTGGCCTTCGTCATTTTGAGGTCACTCACACAATAGCTTCCATCTCAGATAAGCCCAGAACCATCAGAAGCCCAAGGAAGAGCACAAGGTGAACACAATAAACATGCTGTTTAACAGTGCACTGCTCTTATGTGGGTGAAAGAAGCAATTCCCAGTAGCTGTTTTTGACTAAAGCAAGCCAATGAAATGATGCTGGGAGCAGATATGGAGAAAATACCCTTCTCCATAAACACAATCACCATCTACAACAAAAGCACTGGCTCAACAGCAGTGCAATTTGGCTTACAACCACATGGGGTAAGAGTATCTCTGAAACAGCAAGGCTTGTGGGTTGCTCCCAGTCAGTAGTGGTGAGAATTTACCAACAGTGGTCTGAAAAGGGGCAAACCACTAAGAGGTGATAGGGTGTTGGAAGCCCAATGCTCATCGATGCACAAGGGCAATGAAGGCTTTCATATCTGATCCGAAGATCTACTGTGGCACAAGTCACACAACATTTTTGTGATGGTTATTGGAGGAATGTCACAACACAGTGCATCATACTCTGCTGCATTGGGCTGCGTAGACCATCAGAGTGTCTACGATGACCCCTGTCCACCATTAAAAGTGCCCACAATGGTCACATGATCGTTGGAACTGGACCTTTGGAGCAGTCTGATGAGTCCTGTTTTCTTTACATAACATGGACAGCCATGTAAGTGCCATTTACCTGGTGAAGTAATGGCACCAGGATGCACTGTGGGACAACGATGGTGGAGGGAATACGATGCTCTGGACAATGTTCTGCTGGGAAAACCCTGGGTCCGGTCATTCATATGAATGTAATTTGACACGTACCACCTACATAACATTGATTCAGACCAGGTAACCCCCTTCATGACAATGGTGTTCCCAATGGTGCACACATTGTCCACGAATGGTTTGAGGAACATGATGAAGAGTTCAGGGTGTTGCCCTGGCCTCTAAATTTCCCAGATCATATTTCATTTTGGAATGTGCTGGAAAAACAAGCTTGATCCACAGCGGAAGGATCTGCTGTGTCTCAGTGCTAGATACCACAGAACACCTTCAGTGGATTTGAAGAGTCCTTGCCTCGACACCATTTTGGCAGCACATGCTGGACCAATAGCATATTAAGTGGTCATAATGTTTTGGCTCTTCTGTGTATTATATACATATACATATATGTACACATATAGACACATGCTCAAATGACTGAATTTGGAATCAAATCAGTTTTAAATTGGAATCTAATCAAAAAGCAAAAGCTGAATTGGAATAAATTCCAGCCCTACAAGATAGACAGAAGAGTCAAGTAAATGCAATGCATTTTGGGGGAAAAAAAGACTCCTATTTTCAACTTAACTTGACATTCATTCAGTGCAGTCACCTATCACTTCTTGTGTCTGAGAAAACAAAGACTGATTGTGTGAGGTTTAAAAATGTGTATTAATTATGCTCTGTTATCACTGCACTTTTGCCAGTTAAATAAAAGTGCTCTTTAAAACACAGAAAGCTCCAGGGAAGATGTCCCAAGGACAGGGTTTAACAAGTGAGTACAGCGTTTTGCTTAAGCGCACACTCATTAAGTAAAAATCTGAGCATGCAGCACAAATGGATATAGATGTATTGTTGCTGGTAAGTAATCAGTTTTGAAAAAAGGTTACTGTGTAAGCAGAGCAGAGAGAGATATGTGTACACGCTCAAGAGAGAGAGACACAAACAAGCAGACGGTTTGTCTGATTCAGCTTGGCTGGAGACCGGGCCAGACTGTCTTGCTCCATGTATCTCATCTATCACTGACTATTTCCAGAGATGCACCCCTTTCTCACCTCAGAGAAAGAGGATTCAATCTTTCATGGCCTTCTGTTTGTCTCTAAAAAAGCATTTATTTGGGTCTCATGAGGGAAGCTTGAGCTGCCAGTGATGGGCCCTGTCGTAAAGTGGATGACCAAGAAATCCAGAGTCTTCTTCATGTTTTCTAACATTAATTTTTAAGGCCCCAAAGCACAGGACAACTGCTTATGGGTACACAGTACATTTACGGGAGTTCAATGAGGGCATTGTAAGGGAGGGACAAAATGTACTCCTCTTTAGTTTGTCAATTGCAAATTCATGACAATAATGTTTAATGGTAGCCTAGAAATCTAGACGCACCCTAGCGGCAGCAAATCTAATTTGCAGCGAGTGTCGTCTAGCAGCTCTCCATAGACTTGTAAATAGGACTGGGACGGTTACCGTTTTACCGCGGTCACGTGACGCCTATATATATATATATATATATATATATATATATATATATATATATATATATATATATATATATATATATATATATATATATATATATATATACAGTCCCTGACAAAAGTCTTGTCGCTTACCTATTTTCTAGAAATACCTGATATGAACCTTACTTTTAATTAATTAATTGGTGTTAGAAATAGCTCATATGAAAAGCAAAAACCCTCCAAAATGATGTTTAATGCACTGAAATAAATAATTTTCACTGAAAAATATTTATCATTTAATCAAGACAGAAAGGTCAAATTTTGGCAAGACAAAAGTTTTGTCGCCTATACAGAAATGGAACAAATTTACTGCAAATACAAAAATATGTCAGCAAATTAAGTTGTGGTGCTGTGAGATTTAAATGTAATATCTTGTATGACTTCCATGAGCTTGAAGGACTGCATCCATGTGGTTTGGCAAGGATTCATACAATTTATTGATGAAGTCATCAGGAATAGCTAAGAAAGCAGTCTTGCATGCCTCCCAGAGTTCATCAATATTCTTTGGTTTCGTCTTCCATGAGTCCTCTTTCATCCTACCCCCCATATGCTCAATGATGTTCATGTCTGGTGACTGGGCTGGCCAATCCTGGAGCATCTTGATCTTCTTCCCCTTGAGGAACTTTGATGTGGAGATGGAAGTATGCGATGGAGCACCATCCTGCTGCAGAATTTGGCCTCTTTTATGGTTGGGAATATAAGAGGTAGCTAAGATTTCTTGGTATTTTAGACTATTGATGTTGCCTTCCACCCTGCAGATCTCTCGCACACCCCCATACTGGATGTAACCCCAGACCATGATTTTTCCGCCACCAAACTTCACTGTTTTCTGGGTGAACCTCGGATCCATTCTGGCTCCAGAAGGTCTCCTGCAATATTTGCGGCGACTGTGGTGTAATTCAACAGAAGATTCATCTGAAAAATCCACCTTCTGCCACTTTTCCAGCATCCATCCTTTTAGCAGGCTGTGGGCCTTGGCAAATGCGGTTTTTCAATTGTCTTTTGTTTAGTGCTGGCTTCTGGGCACTGATTCGACCATGGAGGCCATTTCGAGACAGAATCCGACAAACTGTTCTGGTTGACACAGGGACTTCAGGTGACCAGGTCTCGTGGAGCTCTGCTGCAGTGGAAAATGGGCTGGCCTTGGATTTTCGAGCCAACAAACGGTTCTCTCGAGCAGTTGTCTTGGGGGGTCTGCCTGACCTGAGCTTGTCAAAAACGTCTCCAGTCTCTTCAAATCTTTTTTTTATCCTCTGAGACGCTGAGACACATTGAAGGTGTCTGCCACATCAGCAGTGGATCTGGTCTTCAGCCTCTTGATAATCAAAACTTTAGTCTCAGGGTGAATCTTAGGCATGTTTGCAGAGGTCTAGTTGCAGTTGATGTGAAGGTCTAGTGTACTGGGGTTCTTTTTATACACACTTGAGGCCTAATTGATCCATTATTAGTCACAGGTGAAGCTCATATGACAAGGTGACAACACTTATGTCTTTGTAAAAATTGACTCAATGGGCTTTACCAAGCTATGAATATTAGAATACTTTTTGAAAGTTTAGTTTTTCACTGAAACATTATCCCAAAAGCTGGTGGGATTAAAATGAGCCATTTCTTGTAAAAAATATCTTGATTAGAAATATATTTCAGCGGCACTTTAGGTCAATTTGTACACAAGCGACAAGACTTTTGTCAGGGACTGTATATATTCTTTTTTTTTTTTTTTTACATTCCAGCCTTCATATTTTTTTGTTAGAAATGTTTTGTTTTTTTTGTATAATAATATATAATTTACTATCGGCTACTCTGTATTTTATCTCTTTACATAAATATATTTTCTACTTAAAAACAAAGTTTGTTATTTTACTAACCCAAATAAGGACTCATCCGCGCCAAGTTGCATGTGAGGGAAAAAAAAGTAGCTTGCTTCCACTTACAGGGAGTTGTACTTTTTATTTTAATTATATGTAAGGCATTTTAACAATAGGCCTAACATACATTTTATTCCACGGGACCTCTCGTTTCTTTTCCCAAATCTTCACTCGCGTCGCACTCATTTTCGCAAGGAATTATAATCGCTTCTTCCTTTCGTTTGCTTAAGTCTATTACACCCGTTCACATCTTTTACTGTGGTAAAGTAGAAAAACACTGTAGGACGACATGTTATTTAACACAGTTTGTGCTTGTTATTAGAGTTGAGGCGTGTCAAGTTTATTTGAATAGCGCAGTTCACACGCAGCGGTTTTACTTTCCTTTTCTCTAGCAGTGCATAATCAAACATAGCCTAAACGTCTTGACCCTGTGGAAGATAAAACTCGCTCTTCAGACGAGAAAACATGAAGAGGAGAAAACATGAAGACAAAGATATTCGAGGTGGTGTCTATCCAGATCATGTCCCACATTCATCTCAAAGCGCAGACCGGCATGGCAAATCTTTGTGGGGAAATAGGCTATAAAACGAATATTTCTTAAACAAATATATAACATTTTCTTATATTCTTAAAATTACCATTATTTACTTATAATAATTTAAATGTTTTACAGGCTGTATGTGTTGTTTCACTGACGGAAAATAAACATGCATGCTTATGAAATGGATGTTTGAGCGTTTATTATTTAAAAATGTATATATATCTGGAATATAGCGCAGTATTTAAAATAGCATATATGCATTAGTTATACTCTCAATTTAATTTACAGAGCAAACTATAGAAAAAGATTAGTGTGTAGCACTCACAACAAGACACGCAAAAGAGGGAGAGGCGCTACGCCTGTTGCACGTCTTTTTTTTTTTAAAATGTCATGGGTTTAAAATCGGTTTACAGCTGAACCGCGGGAATCTCTTGCTTTTCAACCGCGGTAAAAAAAATCCATACTGTCCCAGCCCTACTTGTAAGCTGGAAAAAACAAACTCTGGTCGGGCCAATCACATTGTGTATAGAGTTGGTGGGTGGGCTTAACATAATGAGACAGTTGAAACACAGTTGCGGAGGTTCTGCGTGCTTCTTGTAAACAAAGAAGCTGGCAAAGGGCGCTCTTTCGAATCGGCTTTGGCCACTACTCTGGAAGACTTGAGTTAAGCTTTGAGAAAAGAACGGCACTGAAATTATTCTTAAGAAGGGAAGATGTGTTTGGAGTTTTGCCAACCAGATACGGCTTAAGTTGAAATATCAACTAGCTCCGCTTCACGTTGCTGTTGGTTGTAGCGCTATCCAATTGCGTGCAGAGGGAATTTGAAAGACAACAGCTATCCCGCTCCGCGGATTGAGCCCTGCCAATGGTGAGTTCCCAGACCCAATATCTTGATGTGGGTCTGGCTTGTCAGGCTAGTCTAATGACACAAAAACAGTCCCAAAACCTTCACTAACTATATACTGTGTCCAAGGAGAAAGCTATTTCCCCCAATGCTAAGCAGCCAAAAATTATATTAGAGGGGTCAGCTCTTAAAAGAACTTGTGATATTGAGTGTGGTTTGAATTTTGTTGATGACACAATGAAGAATGAACAATCAATTTGAGTTTCCAAATGTTAAAAATGTAATTGAAAATGGAACTGAATTTTGCTTGCTTTACTGCAAGCAAAATTCAGTAATGTTTACTGCCCATAATTTCAATTCTCCACCTGTAAGAAATGTTTCTTAATGGGAAAAATATAAACTTTTGATTAATTCTCCTACTTCTACGTAGTTGGTTTTTTTTTTCAGAGAAAAAGTCTTAAATAAATGTCAAACTGTTGAGAAACGTCCAATTTGCAATCGAAAGTCAGAGGCTTCAAAATGATCAAAATTCAAAGACTTTAAGTAAACCCAAACATTTCTAAATAGATTATTCCAAGGCCAAATGATCTGAGCTATGCCATCCACATATCCTCTTAATACTATGTCAACAAATGACTAATTTTCTTCCATTTTCATCTCTTTTAAGAATTTTGACACAAACTAAAAATAACTGAAATCTCCAATAATTCTCCTGAGCTATAAGAGAACAACCTCTGAGCAATAAAAATGTTCTCCATTCCAAATCTCAACACCCTCGACGAGAGACCTGAGAAGCGAAAGACCTTTGCACATTAATGTTCCATCAGAGCAAACAGCAGTTTAGAAAAGCTTTCAAATTTCCTCATACGAGAGCGGAAAAAATGAAGTGTTCACTTCAACACTGCCCCCAAGTGGTGTTTTCAATGACCAGGCCGGCTACAAACAAGCAAGCACAAGATTGTTCATCCTCTGAAGATAATTACACATTCTGATCAGATATCAAAGCCATAAACGTGATTTAAACACTTTGGTGGTCTATTAATAACAGAGGAACAGTTTGACTGAAGGGTTTAGAAAGAAGGAAGTAGAAAGTTTTAAGTGGTGTGAGTCACGCTCCTTGTCACCTGTGTCTTCACACACTCAGGTAAAGCATATCTCGAAAGGTGACAGAACGGAGGAGGTATTAAAGGATCTACTCGCAGTGTTTATCACAGGCGGCATCTGTGTGTAGGGCGAGATAAAGGAAAGGTTGACGGCAGAGCAGGAGCTATACTAGCTTATAATTACGTAGTGGTGAAGCTAGCGACTGACCTCTCAGCGAGAGTCACTGATAAGAGTTTGTTTTCACCCCGACATCTGACCCTCTGCGGTGAATGTGCTTCGGCAATGCTCAGATGAAAAAAACAGAAGCTCTTATTGTATAAATGCATAGTGGCGAGATAATGAGACGGTGATGAATGTGAAGGTATTACTCTATAAGTGAAAGCCGAGGGAGGTTGACCTGATACGTTGACATGCGGGGCTCTAATCGGTAGCTACAGCTTTCAATGTGGTGCAGAGCCAAGCCACAGAGTGGGGCTAAATAATTTAACAGGTGCAATATGTTCAGGCTGGAAAATTCTCTAAAATGGCTTCCTTGTCCCAGAGTTGTTAAGAGGCATCAGATGTCGGCCAAAACGTTGAACTATTGCTCTTGTTTAAAAACTGTAACCTCTGGTCAGTTTCACTAGCAAATTTGTGCACATTTGCTTTTGGAGATCTTTTATCGTTTTTCAGCTTGTTTTCATATATTATATTTTATCATAAATATATCATTTTTTATTTTTTTTTCCCTCTGGTATAAATCATTAAGCTGATTTTGTCAATCAAATCTGATTTGATCAAAATAAATACATACATAAATACATACATATATATATATATATATATATATACATATATATATATATATATATACATATATATATATATATATATATATATATATATATATATATATATATATATATATATATATATATATATATATATATATATATATATATATATATATATTATATACATATACATATATATATATATATATATATATATATATTATATACATATACATATATATATATACATATACATATATATATATATATATATATATATATATATATATATATATATATATATATATCAGATATTATACAGAGAGAAACATAAAAAAAATAATATGTTATTATTATAGAGACTCTCCATAACATATTCACCTCATTGTAGTTTGCCAGCTTATGCCAGTTTTAAGCTGCTGTATCCTTCGGTTAGTGGCAAAATTATATGGATTTGTTATCTATCACATTCCATTTCTTTGCCTTTTTTTAAGATGGTTTATTGTTTTCCTGCTTTTTTTTTAAGCCATCAAGGCCGGGTTTCCATGACAACAAAGTGGAATGTCATGCTGAATTTCACCTTTCCTGTCTCACCTCATATGGTGTTCTCAACCCACTCAAATATGGATGGCACGGCTGCCATACAGATGCCTGATATTGTCCGGATGGCTGCTGGGAGCTGACCTTGAGAGGGTGGCCCTCTGAGTTTTGGAAGCAGCTGCTTAATTCCCAATCTGGTGAATCCTCAAACAGTGGATGCCACAACTGCACTCAGGTGAAACCAATGGAGCAACGGTGTGAGGTTGTCGGGCAAATTGAGAGGCCGCAAAGTCTGCCCTATGTGACAAACTTGTCATGTAGTTGCATAAAAAAGGGTGGCCAGGAAAAAGAAAATGGACAAGAATAGAATCATCTCTTAGTGTCAGGTTCAAACTGAGAGAGCTACAGAGGCGAAATTCCTAAAACGGCTATTCATCTGGGACAAGAAAACGTAACCCTTGCATGCATTTCTCAAGAGTTTCCACCACAGTTCGCTCAGAGACAATCTTTCCTTGTCACTCTAAAGTGGGAGAAAGAATGACAAACGTCCTCTGGTGGAAAATACTTAGGGTCTCTGCTATCACCATGAGGCGCATCGTAAGAAACCTGTCAGTCTTCCGGACAATGCTACTTGGGGCGGTGTAGGGCGAGTAAGTGACAAAAGCGGGCGAGGCTGTCAGAGCTGACGGCTGTATTATTCACCTTAACTAATGTGTTTGAATAGGAAGAGGATAGGAAGTCATGGATCAAACCACCCATAATCCAACTGGGCCACTATAATCCTCATCCTCTCAAAAGGTGATGGACAAGTCTATTATGGCACTCCAGAGGCAGGGTCCCTTCTCCGAGTAAATTTGGCAGACGAGCTGGAATATGTGGGCTCATGCATAAGAGGGGAAGAGCTGCTCTTGACATGCCTGACATCAATTGTTAGAGCTAGTGGCGGGGGGGGGGGGGGGGGGGGGCGGGGGGTCTGACCATTAGAGAATTCACAACGACAGTAGCAGCAATAAACCCTTGTACTTCTGCTGCATTGCAAAGAATGAGTGACTATCTGATTGTGGGGGTCATTATTTGGAAATCACATCAACATGTCAACAACTAGCAAAAACAAACTTCAATGAGGTGAATGTATTTTAGTTTTCTCAAGTGTATAATATACTTTTTTTCCCATAAAGCTGATAAGCAGTGTCTCAGAATAAGCCATTTATAGTTTCTATGCGATGTGGCGCCACATTTGTTTAGGCCCCACCCACGACTGCTGACTATACCTTTTAAGTGGCCGGGAAAGTCCCGTATTTGACCATACTTTTCCGCTGGCCTCCCGTATTAGTATTTTCCTGTAAATATCCCATATTTTAACCTGCGTTATTAAAAAATTATACTACCGGAGGGAAAAAACAAAAACCTTTCCAATCTGAGCGCTGTAAGTAGCCTCGCGATAACTGCCATCTGCAGTAGCCTATACTGTAGGTGGCCGCTATCGCAAGGTTAGTGTGTGAGGTCAGATGACGAGTGACAACGCGGGGAAAAACAAAAACAAAACAGAGACGGATGATGGACGTAAGACGGAATGCACTCCTGCAAAAAATCAAAACCCTCATGTAAATACTGTGATCAATCGGACAGCGAATTGAATTTTTCTGAAGTGGAGCAGTTGGAGGACAGTCACACGCTTTGTAACTGTGACTTCAGCATCTCATTCATATCGTGCAAGAGCGGACTTTGTGACAGTAACCAGTTTAAATGACAATGTAAAGAACGAAAGTAATTGCTCACTAAATATGCTCTGCTCTTGACTAAATAACTTCAGTACCTTTTATAAGGATTAATCTGTATAGAATTCATAACTTATGCAGTGCAAACTGATAACAATTTATGTATTTTTCCTACTCGATGGAGCTGTACACAGTCCACCATGTTTATTTCCCCGCCAGAACATTTAACAGCAGCATTCAAGTAAGAAATGTATTCTTATTAAAGCTACCAAAGTTATATGCCTCAGTATCCTAGCCTGACAAGCCAGACCCACATCAAGATGTTTGGTCTGGAAACTCACCATTGACGGCTCAATCCGAGGGGCGGGATAAACGGTTGTCTTTCAAACTCCCTCTGCACGCGATAGGATAGCGCTATAACCAACCAGAGCAACGAAGGTGAAGCAGAGCTAGTTGAAAGATTAAACTTTCGCCGTATCCGGGCGGCAAAACTCACGAACATATCTTCCCTTGTTAAGAATGACTTCAGTGCCATTCTTTGTTCTTTTCTCAGAGAAAAGCTCCACTCCAAGTCTTCCATAGTCGCGGTCAAAGCTGATTCGAAAGACCGCCGTTCGGCAGTTTCTAAGTTTACTAGTAGCACGCAAGCGCAACTCGGCCGTCATTATGTTAAGCCCCGCCCACCGACTCTATATACAATGTGATTGGCCTGACCAGAGTTTAGCGTTTATAGCTCAGAACTGTATTGAGAGTTCCTAGACGACACTCGCGGCAGATTAGATTTGCTGCCACTAGGGTGCGTCTAGATTTCTAGGCTATCAGTATCCCTAACTGTGCGGTAAACGTTTAGTCTAATATACAAATGTCAGTCAGTTTTATATTTTATATTTCCTGTCGCTGATTACATTCCCCTCCAGAGGGCATATTACTCAGTGTAATAACATTTCACACTGTCTCAATTTCCTGTATCCACTTTGTGTCCTTAAACGCTTGTTTTTTGGTTCAAGCGCTTATAAAAACTTCTGGGATTTTTAGCCTGTTTTTTGCACACCTTATATGCTGTCACAAAGCTGTCACATTTTAGCTTTTAGACATTGTTCTGTTTTTTGTTATAAGTCAGAAATGACAAAGCGTCCACTTCATGCAATACAAAGTAAATGGAGACAGTTGGTTTGATCCATGTGCACAAGTCTTGAAAATCTCATTCTCAGGCATGATAAACACTATCAAAGAAAAAAACAATATTGACCTCATGTTGAAGACAGACCATTTCAAACATTTTGAGATCACAGACAAAAAAAAATGCACCACGGTCTTCAACCACGCTCAAATCAAAGGCCTCAGACAAACCACACATAAAAACAGACACTAGAAACCACAAAGGCCACAGACTTGAGTTCAGATCAAGATCACTACTTCCCAGCAATATACTTCTGTCAGTTAAAATAAAACAAGGGGAATGGATGATGTGTTTTGTGGCCCTGTGGGTTCCCTGCATGCTGTTAGGATTCATTAGGCTGAATAACCCCTATGGATTAGCTTTGCTTCAGGGTTCTGGCACCAGGCCTGCCACTCTGACAGGTCATTATTGCGCATCAAGCTGGGACCAACTGCGGAGCTAACCGCAGCAGCAAGGCCTTTGAATCACACCCCGCTCTCTCTACCCACATTTCATAAGACCGCAGTGTTCCAAACGTCCTCTCGCCTGCACCGTGGGGCTCTCGGTGGGACGGCGGTTCGCTACACCTGTCTTCAGGTGCGACTTGAAGAAGTACAGCTGACAGCAGCATGTAACGTCAGAATAGATGAGACAAACTTCCATTTAAACATCAACGGCTGATTTCTCTGGACACAGATTAAGGCTAGGACTAGATGATACTGTTAATTGACAAACACATTTAGATAAATAATTTAAAAAAAATATTAGTCATAAAAAATATAGACATAAATATCTATATGCACTGATCAGGCATAACATTATTACTAATACTTCTTATATATTATACTTAACATTATATATATATATAAAATACTTATATTGTATTTGTCTTTTTTGCTGCCAAAACAGCCCTGACCCATCAAAGCATGGACTCCGCTAGAACCCTGAAGGTGTGCTGTGGTATCATGTACCAAGATGTTAGCAGCAGATCCTTTAAGTCCTGTAAGTTGCGAGGTTGGGCCTCCATGAATTGGACTTCTCAAACCATTACTGAACCATTTTTGCTTTGTGGCAGGGCGCATTATCCTGCTGAAAGAGGCCACAGCCATTTCCACACCCAGAATGCCATTTCCATGAAAGGCTGTACATGTTCTGCAACACTGCTTAGGTAGGTGGTACATGTCAAAGTAACATCCACATGGATGGCAGAATCCATGGTTTCCTAACAGAACATTGCCCAAGGCATCACACTGCCTCTGACAGCTTGCCTTCTTCCTATAGTGCATCCTGGTGCCATGTGCTCCCCAGGAAAGTGAGGCACACGCACAGTCACAAGATATAAAAGAAAATGTGATTCATCAGACCAGGTCACTTTCTTCCCCTGCTCCGTGGTCCAGTTATCATGCTCATGTGCCCACTTTTGGCTCTTTTGGCTCTCAGAATGGTCACCCTGACTGGTCTGCAGCTATGCAATGCCATACGCAACAAACTGCGAAGCACTGTGTATTCTGACACCTTTCTATTATAACCAGCATTAACTTCTTGAGAAATCTGAGCTACAGTACCTCATCTGTTTGATAGGACCACACGGGCCAGCCTTCGCTCCTCACGTGCATCAATGAGCCTTGGCCACCCATTACCCTGTCACTAGTTCACCACTGTTCCTTCCTTGTACCACTTTTGATAGATACTGACCACTGCAGGCCGGGCACATCCCAAAAGAGCTGCAGTTTTGGAGATGCTCTGACCTAGTCGTCTAGCCATATACATACTACAAAACTCAACTTTCAAACTAGTCAATATATGTTGTCAATAAATACAGCTTTATAATATGCTTTTCAAAAAGGCTGTACAGCGATTCCTACAAGTAATCATTAAACATCCTGCTACTATTATACCATTATACTCCAGTTTGATATCATCTTCTTGGCATGCAGATAAAATCAGCCACTTCACAGGGTCAGAAGATACAGCTAGAGGAAAGAACAGCACCAATAATAAATACCCAGATACACAGAAAATCAATAGGACTTGTGTGTGGGTTGATATTAACAATTGACAATGTCATAGAGCTGCTTGCTGTGCTGAGGAGAGATGATCAGGATACATGAAGGCAGATGGTATTGATTTGTTCTCCTGTTTAAACAAAGCTCCGTAATGCAATTCTGAGGGTTACTGACAACCAAAGAAAAGCTATTATTTCTCAATATTGCAAAACAAATTGTAATTAGAGGATGGGGCCACAGACGATTGAGCAACGGCACTCTGAATCGATCAGCTCTTTTTCACTTGACCCCTCATAAATGGCTCAGATTAATACGGTTTAGATTATGAACCCTCCCTGTGCTGGGTGTTTGATTGGCAGTCTTTGCTGAGAGGGGCTGCAGATCTCCAGAAATGAAAAGAGCTTAACCCAAAGACTGCTTTCAGGGGCCGCTCACCTCTCTAACGCACGCCTCCGCTGCACTTGGCCCGGTTAGCAGAGACTTTAATAATAAAACAGTGGAGAGTGGGATTTATGAACAGGTCATTTAGAGAGCACCGGAAAAGTGCTCTCAATCACACAATATTGAGGGATGATTAATGATGACCTGTTTGAACTCGAAGAAATCCGTGATGAAGTCATAAGACACACTCTCGTATTCGTGGCTAATTAGTGTGCGGCCTGCCAATCAATCCGACAGCTTAAACTCATAAAATTCCTGAGTACGTTTAGAAATAGTTTAGAAACAAACCTGTTGACAAGCCAAGCACAGCATGAATTACTTGGCTGACTTTGTTCAGGTGCAAGGAGTGAATGAAAACGAGTGAGTAAATTCAGACAGCCGTTGTGTGTACATCGACTGTACACTCGTTATTGCAGTGCGATTTGGTATTGAATGAGTGCACTCAATAATGTCCACTATGGTTTCGGACACCGGTACAAATGGCTGTACCCTCAAATAATGTCGTGCATACAAACTTAATGCTCTTAAGCTTGCATGTCGTGATTTAGAGTACCAGTCAAAAATATTAATGTTTTTGAAAACACAAGCAAAAATCTTATACTTATCAAGTCTGCATTTATTTGATCAAAATAAAAAACATTAAAACATCAAAAATATACATTTTTCCAAAAGTCTGACTTTTGGTATTGAATTTTGGTATAGCAAGACATATAATAAATATTATTGCAAACTTATTGACAGTAAATATTTTGTTCTGTATGTGGTTAGACCATTGTTGAATTGGAGTAATTATGATATTTTCTATAGTTTAATGGCATTTTGTGTTTTGGCTGAATAAGATTAAAGGTCATGAACAGGCCTTCATTGTATAGGTGGCCCAGGTTTGACTCCATTTTAAACTCAAACGATCACGGAAAAAAATCAAACTCTTAATCTGGACGTACAGGGTCATCTCTCTCCGCATCACAGTTTTAATTGTTCTTGATTTAAGGATTATAACTCAAAACCACTGGACTGAGCACTTAAGTCTTTTGATATTAACTTTGCCACACAAAGGACACGTGAAGGATTACATCAATTTAAGCAATTACTGTTTGGCTTAAAGTTGACTACACACAGTGCCTCTGAGTTTACTTGCTATATTGATTTCCAAGCCAATGTTCACTGTAGGGAAATCCCAGGATGCCTCCATAATCTGCAGCCAAAATTCTTTTTGACTAAGGCTGTAGCTCTGCCAGAAACTGTCGGAATCACTTGGGCCGCAGTTCTGCAGACGTAACAGTTATATCGGGTGTACAAGAGACGCAATTTAATAAACGACTGCAATTTCATGCATAAGTTGCAAATGGGAGACTGAGGAATCATCAACTAAAGGGATTCTTCAGTCTTATTACTACAGAGTGGCACTCTGAGGTCAAATGTCAGGCATCTTTTCAATCCAAACTTGGGAAATGACTGCAATGAATTTTACACTATGTCAATTCAAATTTTATCCTTATTACTTAGATATCAATTTACTCCCTCTCCTCTTCCAGAGGATTTCACTGCTCATGTGAAGTGTTTTTCTAAGAGTTGCCTCACGTAATAGTCTCACACACACTGACACGCTCACTCACACACATTCGCATTCATTGGTATGCTAGATGCGATCTCACCAGCATCCTTTTGAGAAAACCTCCCACCTGCTTAAGGAGAATGATGAGACATTAGGAGACGTGTTCTGTTCAATAATTCATGTTATTAATAATGAAAGCTACAGACATATCAGTGGATGAGAAATATCGTTTCTGCTCAGTAATTTTATGAGGCTGTAACATATTGCCAACTGTGCCATATCGCTGCCTTGCCACATTTTCAAGCTTTCGACTTGAAATTAGCTGGGCATGAGATGCATTGATAATCTAAACCCTGCCTAAGAAAACTAGATTAATTTACACAACAGTTACGGAGCCTCTAATTCAAATGGCCAAGCAGAGTTCTAATACTGCTAATATTTAGAGTATCAGCAGGGACGGTTCACTCTCAGTATCACTCTGCTTGTCTGTGTTGTTCAAAGCATTTAAAGCAAGAATATGTGAGTGGAATATGAACAAGTGCCTACTAGGGTGGAGCAAAATTCAGAATTAAAGAATTGTCTTCGAAATTATGGGTTTAAATTGAATTGACAACACCCCAAAGGAATTTGAATTTGAGTGATGGAGAGAGGTATTCATTGAACTGAAATCAAAAATAAATATTCAACACCGGTAATGCATTCTGAGAAATCAAGTGTTCCTCCACCCTGGTTTGAAAAAGTGAATTTAATAAAAATTATGACATATATAAGCTAAATACAAATAGGTGCTTTCAAAAATCTATCCATAAAAACCATCAAACGTCAACATTTAACTTTTTTCAAAACATTCAAACAAGGATTTGTCAAGCCAACATGTATCACTTTTGTAGTTAAAAATTACAGTTCAATTCATTTTAGCTCTACTTAAAGGGATAGTTCACCAAAAATAAATGTTTATCTGCTTACCCCCAGGGCATCCAAGATGTAGGTGTGTTTGTTTCTTCAGTAAAACACAAATGAAGATGTTTAAATCCAACCGTTGCTCGTATAATGCATGTCAATGTGGTGTTTTCTATGAGAGCCACTATGAGAGTAAAAAACACAGACATATCAATTTATATTAAACCCTGTGGCTTGTGATGATATATTGATGTCTTGAAACAAACACTAAACGATCAGTATCTGTGAGAAACCGAACAGTATTTATGTTATTTTTTTACCTCATAGCAGGCGAATCTCATCTAGTATTCCCAATGTCATTATTTCCGCCGGAGAAGGTCAAAATACTGGCGCGATCATATTATATATATATATATATCTCATTAGTGCCTGGCACAGACCGGTCGAATGAGGCATCTACATACACATATCTATGACCGTGCCGGGTTTTGACCTTCTCCGGCGGAAGTAATGGTGGCAGAAACCGATCGTTTCGTTTTTTGAGACATAAATCACAAGCCACAGGATTTAATATGGATTCGTATGTATGCGTTTTTTACTCTCATAATGGCTCTTGTAGAAGAAAAAAAGACATTGATATACATTATACAAGTAACGGTTAGATTTAAATATCTTCATCTGTGTTCTACTGAAGAAACAAACACACCTACATCTTAGATGCCCTGGGGGTACGCAGATAAACATACATTTTTCATTTTTGGGGGAACTATCCCTTTAAAGCCACGTCTCCACTGCAAGAACTTTCCCCAAGAACTAGGGACTTTGGGGTGCTACTCTGTGTTTCAACTGCAGGGGCCAGGGTCTAAATGAAGTTCTGGGTAAAAAAAATGTCCCCCTCAAAACTTCCCTGCTCACAAGGTAGTACTTTTTCAAATTTCAGGCACTTTCATGGGGGAGACTTGGGTCATGCTGATTGGTTGAGTTCATGCAGTAATTTTGGTGGAAACAGGGTTTTAGTTAGCCTAGAAATCTAGATGCACCCTAGCGGCAGCAAATCTAATCTGCCGCGAGTATCGTCTACCAACTCTCAATACCCTTCTAAACTGTAAAGAGTCGGTGGGCGGGGCTTAACATAATGACGCCAGAGTTGCGTTTGCGTGCTACTAGTAAACACAGAAACGGGCGAACGGCGGTCTTTCGAATCAGCTTTGACCGCGACTCTGGAAGACTTGGAGTTAAGCTTTTCTCTGAGAAAAGAACAAAGAACGGCACTGAAGTCATTCTTAAAAAGGGAAGATGTGCTCTGAGTTTTGCCAACTGGATACAGCGAAAGTTTAATCTATCAACTAGCTCCGCTTCACGTTGCTCTGGTTGGTGGTAGTGCTATCAATCGCGTGCAGAGGGAGTTTGAAAGACAACCGTTTATCCCGCCCCTCGGATTGAGCCCTGTCAATGGTGAGTTTCCAGACCAGACATCTTGATGTGGCGGCAGTGGCTCAGTGGTTCATGTAGATCACGTAACCCCAGCTGCTCCCGACGAGCTGGAAGGCGCCTTACATGGCTGACATTGCCGTCTGTGTATGAATGGGTGAATGTGAGGCAAAAATGTAAAGCGCTTTGGATGACCATCGGGTTTGTTAAAAGCGCTATATAAATGCAGTCCATTTGATGTGGGTCTGGCTTGTCAGGCTAGGTTTTAATCACATTTAAACTGCAATCCAGTATACTGTTTGTAACCTCAAAATTTAATTCAAATTCAGGACATACTCAATTTAGTTCTGAATGGTGCACAACACTGGTTGACAAACACTTGCTTAAACTTGCTTAAGTTTAAAAGTTATCATGCAATTCTTCACTGACAAAAGCTCATCTTCAAAGTTCCCCATCATCCCTGCCAATCAAAAGTACAATGGCTTTTGCTCTGGTAGTTTGTGTGTAGTGTTAAGCAATGACGAAGAAGCATTTCACAGCATGGCTCTGGGCAAACAGCCCGATAGATCCCGTTTCAGCAGCAAATATAGATCCCTGTGCCCCCATTCCATGTCCTTTCTTCACTCATGCTGAGTGAAAACCCATCTGGGATTCTAAGAACAAAAACCAGCGCAGGATGTCTCACAGCACACACAAGCTGACTAAGATTCAGCACTGAAGGCCGACATACAGCTGGGTAAGAATCCCACTGCAGTCATGTTGGCCCTGTTTGGCATTCAGCGAAGGATGGGAGACATATTAGTCACAAAGAGTCTCAGAGGGAACCGTTCTTACACATTCTGATCACTGTCCACCCCAATGGCCCTGAAAAAGCCAAACCCAGGATTTATACATTTCTCTTAGATCGTCATAAATTCTTTACACCAACACAAATACGTCCTTTGGGAATAAGCAAGGTTACTGCAGATGAAATAAGTCGAAGATTCAGCTGGGCTTTCAGACAGCACAAAAAACTAATGAGATAAAGACCAGCTCTGGCCTTCATTTTGTCAGTGCTAAGTTAACCTGAGCTATACTTTAAGATGTGCTGTTTGGAGGAGGTGCAGCAGAGATGTCTTTATGATTTCAGAGCACAAAAGCTCAGAACACACTACATATAAAGTTATTTATTTATAACTATTTGTTTTTCTGTAGTATGTCCAAGCCAGGAAGCCGGGCCCTCAGCAAACTTCCAGGGGAGTCCAACAAGTCTTAAAATAATTTAAATGTATTTATATAGACATCATTTTAATTAAAATGTTTAATTGTGTTAATGTTTAACTGCAACAGAAGTGCTAGTATTACATATCAGTCTAGATAGAAGGGCATTTGAAGGGGGCCTTTGAGTAAAAAAAAAAGTTGAGAACTTGGTCACTGAACTATCCAATGTAGGGCTGCACAGTTTAAGGCTGTAACCATCCCTGCGTCCCAATTCGCATACTATCCATCCTAAATAGTATTCGAAAATAGAATTAGTATGTCCCAAATTGTAGTATGTTGAAAAGAGTATTCCAAAGATTCCCGGATGGTTTACTATTTCCAGTCCGAATTCGAAGTATGGATCGATGGGCACTCTAACGGCTGATATTGCCCACAACCCATTGCGAGTTGGACGAGGATTCGATTAGAACTACAAACGCGGATAAAAAGCGTTAAAAAACTACAAACATGACTGATGTGCGAGTTCGATGGTTAAATAGAGAAGTTTAGATAAAGGGGTTTCAGTGACCAACTATCAATATTTAACCTGACAAAAATATATTTATTCAGTGTTTTCCACATTATATTTCACCTGAGGCAGCATTGTGAACTTTTTTAATGACACGTTTGGCTATTAACTTTTAAATGCATCATTATATTTAAACTGCAAACACATGAGGAGAGTCTCTGACCACACATGGAAGATCAACGAGCGGCTACATTTCTCTCCGATACGGTAGGAGATTAAACTGGATGTGGAGGATTTGAACTGTCACGAATCTGACGATGATTGACAGGGCAGATAAACGGTGACGGGATGCACGTAACTAAGCGACAGAGTCCGTTAAAGATGGCGAAGTAATATGTCCCGAAGCTTGCATACTTTTCTGCTACACACTCAAAAGTATATACCTTTTCTTCACAAAAAGAGTACATACTTTTAGGACGTAGTATAAGTAGGCGAATTGGGACGCAGCACATGTCTTGAACATTGGGGGAGGTGGGGGGACGATTTTTTATAAAACCTATAGACCTAAAAAAAAAAATGTCGAAATTTGCAAATGTCGAAAATGTGAAACGTTTCTTGTCTCTTTACACTCAGTTAGGAATGCATATTTTCAATTCCAAACGGCCATATTTAGGAAAAAAGCAAATAAGTATTGAGCAAATTGAGTAGTTTGAATCACTGGATGTTACTGACGGTTTCTGTCTGGTTTCTGTCCAACATTTCTGTCGCAAAACAGTCCACGTGTATTAAAATGTTTCGCTAACCTTACTTTCCTTCAACATTTAACTGGCGCTTCACACTGGAATACCATTTCTAAATATTGGAGGGGATTTGTCTTTGGTTTATGTTTGTGGTGGTTACAGCCCTAGCACAATTCATCTAAATTAAACCCCAAGCAATTTGGCAAAGGCTGCGATTTATTTTTATGCACAGCTTGTCAGTGAAGCACAGCTCTGTGAGTAGTCCTCCATTTGAAAGCCAGAGGGTGCTCTCGCGAAGAAACTCCAAATATGCCCCGCAGAAGTATGACAATGCATGACATTCCAGGAATCATATGGGCATCATACTTAGCCTAGAAATCTAGACGCACCCTAGCGGCAGCAAATTTAATTTGTCCGCGAGTGTCGTCTAGCAACTCTCAATACCCTTCTGAGCTGTATTCGCCTAACTCTTGCCTGGCCAATCACATCGTGTATAGAGTCGATGGGCGGGGCCATAATGACGACGGCAAAGTTGCGTTTGCGTGCTTCTAGTAAACACAGAAACTGGCGAACGGCGGCCTTTCGAATCAGCTTTGACCGCAACTCTGGAAGACTTGGAGTTAAGCTTTTCTGTGAGAAAAGAACAAAGAACAGCATGGAAGTCATTCTTAAAAAGGGAAGATGTGTTCGGAGTTTTGTTGACCGGATACAGCGAATTTTTAATCAATCAACAAGCTCCGTTTCACCTTCGTTGCTCTGGTTGATTGTAGCGCTATCCTATCGCGTACAGAGGGAGTTTGAAAGACAACCGTTTATCCGGCCCCTCGGATTGAGCCGTCAATGGTGAGTTTCCAGACCAAACATCTTGATGTGGGACTGGCTTGTCACGCTACATCATACTATCACTGCAGCTGAATAAATAGAAGATTGATACGCTTTCATTAAACATGAGTAATAAACACACGACTTCTTTAGGCCTTCTTGTGGATTTATGATAATAAAGTATATTTATACTTCAATGCTAATCGACATAGCCTTTTTCACTGTATAGAATATTATTAAATAATATGTTATGTGCCTTAGTCTATGTAAGAAGCCACATCATATCATCTCATCTCAAAGTTTCCAAGCACTCAACTGACATTATGAAGTAATTTTGGAGTAAATACATGTTAAATGTTGAAATGTTAAATGTTGTTACATGTTAAAGAGGTTTATAAATGTTTCTCATGTTTGGTAAGATGTTTGATGCATGTTGCTTTTTCAAATGCACGTTATAAGCTGCGCATAAAAATTAATCCCAGCCTTAGATGCCATATCTGTTTAAGCGATAAATTCGGGTTAATTGCGAGAAATCGTGCAGCCCCAGTCCAATTTTATATTTTCACATGATAACTGTGCAGCGCTTCTAAAAGAAAACATTTGGTTAGGTTTTACAAAATAATTCATATAGTGTTCTACAAAAAGTGTAAATGATACTTTATCTAATGCAAGGAAATTCATACATTTTTTATATCTGTCAAAAAAAAGTGTAAAAAAATCATTCTACTGTGCATTGAATATACAAAATTGCCCGAAAAAAAATGCTTTAGTGCAATGAGTTTAGGGACCTCAGCATAATTTAGGTCATATAGAGTCTTACCGGTTAACTAAGTTGCCCATTTGCAGTTTTTTTCAAACAGAACAGACTGCGAAGATAGTCACATTTTTTGACAGGGACAGGAGCTCATTACTGTAGTCTTGGGTTAGACTGAAATGGTGACCTTTGTGATGACTCTTATCAAAGGCATTAAACATCAATTATTCAAATGAATTACTTCACTTACTCTCCAAATCTTACTCATTCGGACAACGCCATGAAACTTTTAAGAGTTGCATGCATGAAATATTAACAGCGATGCCTTCACTCATTCCATAATGAATAAGCACACCTTGGCATTGACACATTTACTTATAGAGCAAGAAGAGAGAAAGCAAGTTGTGTCCTTCACGGGGCATCGTAATGCTCATCTTCTGCTTTGTTCACCACAGTAAGCAAAATGTTGTTGGGAGGTAAACTGATGTGTGACAATAGCGAAACTGACTGACTGACTGACTGACTGACATTAGATAGATAGATAGATAGATAGATAGATAGATAGATAGATAGATAGATAGATAGATAGATAGATAGATAGATAGATAGATAGATAGATAGATAGATAGATAGATAGATAGATAGATAGATAGATAGATAGATAGACAGACCTAGGCTGATGTATATTTTTAGATGCACAGCTGTCACATTTCACCCTGTTGACTCTCTAGTGCTTTACGTCACTGCAATCTACCTTTCCTTTCACAACATAACGGTCCCAGCAACAGCTTGACGTGACCCTTTCCGTAGGGATGGGCCACAGTCATTTTGTACATTTTGAAGACCATGAGAGCAGACAAGAGTCATCATTCATAATGTTTGTTTGGCTCCTGCTGAAACAGTCAGTGTACTTTCGTCTTGAAGAGGACAGCTCCTACCTGCACTCCTAAACTCTTTGACTGGGTGGACGGATGCCCCAACAGCCACATGACCTCTCCGGTTGTCATGGTTATTCGCAAACACCAGGGCCGTGTCACAAGGCATCAATCTCCGGCACTCGCTGAAAACAACAAGAACTTACATTTGAACAAATAGAAGGCAACACACAAAAATCCACATGAAGAGCAAGAGCAAAGTTATGTTGTGATGTGATGTGAGTCTATATTTATCATATGGAACATGACAGGGGGTTTCTAGCTGGTCCACTGGGTTTATTTGCAGGTCAAACTGGTCTTTGGAATATTCTTGGTCTTAAAATAACATTCCTTACAAGTAATCAGATATTAGGGTTAGATTATCGCCTGGGTTAGAGCCTCTAGCATTTTTATAAAATCTATTATTTCCTTTATATTATTTCACAACATTATATATTATGATATTTGTGATAATTACACCACGTTTCCAAATACAAACATACATATGCATATGCACATTTATTGCCAATTCATTGGTAACATTCCATGCAAAAGGTGTCATAATATTATTTGAGCTAAAAATAGTTCTCACAGATCATGTCAAGTTCGTCACAAGTTCATTTTGATTTGAATCAAAGTGAGTGGGTGAGTTATTTACTTGCAACATCAATTTCCACTTCTTTTCCTTCTTCTTCTTTCTTTTATAAATGACGGCCACTTATTTTCCTTCTTCCTCTTCTTTTTTCTCTTACTCTCTTATAAATGACGCCACTGATAATGCCAATGTGAGAGTGAAGTCAGACGTGGCATTTTCTTGTTGACGCGCTAAATTTTGTATCACGTTGGCAGGGTACTCAGCCAATCAACACGAAGATCTAAATATGATAGGCGGGCATCGTGTAAGTAACAGGTTAATAAGCCAATCGTTTTTTATGAATTAAAATTAATTTTAAATACATAGGGCATGGTATGCATCGACGTCACTTTCCCACTGGAACACGCCCCCTCAGCCTGCAAAATGTTAGTAAAACAAATGATTATCAGTTAAACTAAAGGTTGGATTTGATATAGTGTTCCGTACAACTTACCAAAGATCCAGTGATATTAGCATGCAGCCAAGAATCGTGTTTTCCTGACATTTATTGTCAGTCATCACAATTTCGAGGGTGAATCCTGTATGGATGGGCTTATTTATTGAAGCGTGTATGTGGCCACTTGTCAAGAATGGTAAACAAAAGAATGGTGTTCAAAATCTGAACATATTAATTTTTTTTTTTTATATTGCATAGACATGAATCATGATATCACATATGCATACACTCTATAGGCCTGGTTTCACAGACAGGGTTAGATTAAAGGGTAGTTCACCCAAAAATGAAAATTCTGTCATTAATTACTTACCCTCATGTCATTCGACACCCTTAAGACCTCTGAATGAATATATTTGTGTTGAAATCCGATGGCTCAGACAGACCTTCATTGACACCAATGTCATTTCCTCTCTCAAGACCCATAAAGGCCCTAAAGACGTCGTTACAAAGCCCATCTCATTACAGTGATTCTACAATCATTTTATGATTCAACGAGAATAGTTTGTGTGTGCAAAAAAACTAAATAATGACTTAAAATAAATAAATAAATAATTCATTACATTTATATAGCGCTTTTCTAGGCACTCAAAGCGCTTTACATAGAAGGGGGAATCTCCTCAAACCACCACCAATGTGCAGCATCCACTTGGATGATGCGACGGCAGCCATGTTGCGCCAGAACGTTCACCACACACCAGCTGATTGGTGGAGAGGAGACCGAGTGATGAAGCCAATCAGGATAGGGGCAAGATTGGGAGGCCATGATGGACAGAGTCTAATGGGCAAATTTGGCCAGGATGCCGGGGTTACACCCCTACTCTTTATCGAAGGACATCCTTGGATTTTTAACGACCACAGAGAGTCAGGACCTTGGTGTAACGTCTTATCCGAAGGACGGTGCTCTTTGACAGTACAGTGTCCCAATCACTATACTGGGGTGTTAGTACCCACACAGACCACAGGGTGAGCGCCCCCTGCTGGCCTCACTAACACCTCTACCAGCAACAACCTAATTTTCCCAGTTGGTCTCCCATCCAGGTACTGACCGGGCTCAGCCCTGCTTAGCTTCAGAGGGAAACCAGTCTTGGGCTACAGGGTGATATGGCTGCTGGTTATATAGTGATGGGCCAATTTCTAAACAAAGCTTCAAAAAGTTATGAATCAGTGTATTGAATAAGCGGTTCAGATCGCCAATGTCACCTGATTTCAGTAGTTTGGCAGTTTGACACACGATCCGAAACATGAATCGATACTCTGATTCATAACAGTTCAAAGTTTTGTTTTGATATCGGCCCACCACTATACAAATCGTTATTTAGTTGTTGTTTTTTGCACACAAAAAACTATTCTCATCACTTCATAAAATTATTGTAGAGCCACTGTAGTGAGATGGGTTTTGTAACGACGTCTTTTATCTTGAGAGAGGAAATGATATTGTCAATGAAGGCCTTTCTGAGCCATCGGATTTGAACAAAAATATCTTGATTTGAGTCCCGAAGATGAACGGAGGTCTTGCAGGTGTTGAACGAAATGAGGGTATGTAAATTATGACAGAATTTTCATTTTTGGGTTAGTCCAGAAAGAGAATAAAAACATCATCAAAGTATTCAAACGGTTGTGAATCAGTGAATCGATCAATGATTCGGATCGCATGCCAAACTGCCGAAATCACATGACACTGGTGATCCGAATCATTGATCGATTCACTGATTCATAACTGTTTGAATCTTTATTTGAGCTTTGAACACAAACAAGGAAGAGAAGACAATGCTGAATAAAGTCGTAGTTTTTGTTATTTTTGGACCAAAATGTATTTTCGATGCTTCAAGAGATTTTAATTAATTAACTGATGTCACATATGGACTACTTTGATGATGTTTTTATTACCTTTCTAAGCATGGAGAGTAAAGCGTGCATACACTGGATATGCTCTCGGACTAAATATAAAATATCTTAAACTGTGTTCTGAAGATGAACGGAGGTCTTACGAGTGTGGAACGCAGAGGTGGTAAAAGTACTCAAAAGTTATACTCGAGTAAAAGTATATATACCTAAATAAAAAAATACTCCAGTAAAAGTAGAAAGTCCTCCATTCAAACATCACTTGAGTAAAAGTACAAAAGTATCAGATTTAAATGTACTCAAGTACCGAAAGTAAAAAGTAAATATTCAAATTAACTGTAAATATCAATAATTAAGCAGATAAAATCTTTTGGGACTGATACGCAATGCTTTAATTGAACAAATGATAAGATTAGATACTGCAATTAAGAATTTGTTAGAATTGCAATTAATAGGAGACAATGGCTACACTGTGTGATATTTTCTCCCATCTAGTGGTGAAACAGTATATGACCATCCAGTGAATAATTGTTTCTGCTCCTCTCAATTTCGATTTCGTTTCAACTCCTACGGTGGCCGATTTAGTCATGGCTTTCAGTTCGACCTTTTCGGTGAGTGTTGCGTCAACTCAAGTGATGAGGTAATTTTTGAAAACTATTATAATAATTGCAGTTATTTAATTTACCAAATGATCTATGATCAAGTTAATCTATGTAAAATGAATAATAGAACTGAATAATAACCAGTTCATTGCTAACATCAGCTATCAGGTTCCCAGACGAATGCAAGCTCTTAGTAAAGTAACTTTTATCAGTGCTATCATTATTCTGTATATTGTACAACACCACTAGCGTAAGGCAAACAAATTATAATGCAATTAAAATATTAATCTCATGTTATCCGTCATAGAACACGGATTTATGTTATAAGGTAAACAATACTTTTTCATCATTGACGCGAGGAAAACTATCCTAGACGTCGTTCTAGTGTTATGCACAGCACACCGTGATATAATTAGCCAAGCAACAATAAAACTTCCAATATACACAAATAGGCTGAATTAATATTACCTGTCGAGAAGAAAGCAGGCAATGTCGGCGTTCTTTTTAAAATCGTTGCTCCTCATGAGCTCTTTCCATCTTGGAAAGGCCACTCCAGTATTTACTTTTGTCTTGTTGATTTGCCCGTTGCGTTGCCGTCTTAATTCTCTTTTCCGCTTCCTTGGCGACTCTGATACATATCCCGCAATGTTACTAGGTCCCCGACCCGGGTCGAATTCGATAATCAATTCCGGGACGTGGTTGCTTTCACACAGAAGGCGACCCGGCAATGTTCCGGGAATATTGCGGGTCCGACGTGCAGTGTGAAAGGGGCTTAAGAGTGATCCTCCATCATCATATAGCAGCCTCAAGCAATCCTCCTCTTCACATGCGACACAGTGCCATCGAGTGTAAAAACGCGAAAAGCGAAGCTTGAATTTACGGGTATGTCCCTCTTTGGCAAATGTACTTTCAAGATGGAGAAGCAACATGGCGACCACCATCCGAACCCTCAACACTTATGTATTTTCAATGGTATATTATAAAATTATGAGAATGCATTATTACTTGAAAGAAGTAAATATACATTAATGAGCACATATATTTTTGAAAGAACTAAGTGATTTTAGCTAAGAATAAACTAAAAAAGTTACACAGTGTAGCTTTAAAATAGACATGTTCCATAACATTAGCTCCATAAAACAGATGAGGAGCAAGGTAGTATTAACTAATTCAAAATTAATTCAAAAGCCATAACCACAATGACATATTACGTAACAATTAGTTAATAGTCATGTGCCTCAACAAGTAGTCATACTATAATTTTGCCAATTGCTATGATTAATGATTAATTAAACAGACAACTGAGGGAATGCATGCTTTGAATACATGAATTTACATTATTAGTTTATGTAATATGTTATTAGGGAATTACTGGTCATATTTAATTAATAGCAATTCATATATTACTTAATCTATTAATCATATCAAATGTTCATTAGTTGCTGATGCAGTAATCCTTAATAAATGGTTTAGTTCTTCATTAGTAATACATTAACTCATGATTATCTGTGCATTAGTTAGGCATGAATTATAATAGTGCACCTGTATTGTAAAATGTTACCGATGTTTTCATAGTGAATAGTGTGCCACAAAATAAAAAAGTTGGGGAAACACTGAGCTAACGTTAGTGTGGCAAAACCTGACTTGTCAGCTTTTCCAAGTCTATAGGCTACCCGACTGGATCATCCATGAATGACCAGACCCGGTTTGGAAATCAAGTGTAATAAATACGTACTTGGAGCGGGCATTGGGAAATGTATTGGAGTAAAATGTAAACTTTGCCTTTAATATTGTAGTGAAGTAAGAGTAAAAGTAGATGCAAATAAAATATACTCAAGTAAAGTACAGATCCCCGAAAAAAATACTTAAGTAAAGTATCAAAGTATTTTTACTTGATTACTTACCACCCCTGGTGGAAGGACATTAGGGTGAGTCATTAATGACATCAATTTCATTTTTGGGTGAACTAACCCTTTAAGTCTTTTCTGTGAAATGGTGCAATGTGAATTAAAACCACATTCATATTAGCTTGCTAATGAAGATACTGTCTTTAATTGTGTCCATCATGTTCAATAATGTTGACCAACCAAATGATATATGGCCTAGACCAGGGTTTTTCAAATTGTTTAATTCCACAGGCACCTAAATATGATGTGTTTCCTAATAACCTAGACTAAAGCCTATTTTAGGGAGTCCCTGTAGCTAAATTGAACCACCTTAATAGATTGTTAAAAACCAAAATAAATTCTTATAGAAATCAGGGCTCTCAATACATTTTATATGGGTATCATTGACAACCTCTCCCTTTCGGGCATGGGATAGTTGTGCTGTCCAGGTGATGACCCTGACAGAAATTATTTTCATCTAAATGCAGATCGCCTCATTAAAAACGTTCTCCTTGTGTTAGAGCTCTGAAGCCCTTTGATACCCTCATTGCGTTCCCGCTGTAGGTAGGAAAGCACAGCAATGTCCTTTGATGTGTCCTGCTAGGCATGTAGGCAATGTTGTGCTGTGGGCTCATGGTAATGAACCGACGCGGCTCCTGCAGGTGAAGATCTACAGACATTGTCATCAATCACACATGTGCATCGGGCGGAGGGGAGAATAGGCACTCGACCTGCGGCTCGTACTTCAATGCCACCCGTGAGGAGTTCCCATCTGCGAGATACTCTGCCACTGACTTCAATGATGACAAATGCACCAGCCGCCGTGGAAATATTGAGAATTACCAAGACATTTATCAGGTATAATTCCAAAGGTGATAAAAGGGCCCTTGTTGGGAATGCCATTGGACAAGACGGAAACAGGATTTTTTTTCCTCATCTAGGCGAAGCAATCAAGAGCATTTGAATATCAGATGGGCTTCATATGACCCACCACAATCATTTTCCATGTTTACACCAAGGATGAACTATAACTATAAAGATAAAGCTGTGTCCCAAATTACGAACTATACACTATGCATTTATGTACTCAACCATCTAGTGTATGAATTTTATACGGTGATTTTTTTTTTTTGATTTTTTATCCAGCATCAGAGTCTGTTAGTATGGAACTTTGTTTCTGCAACAGTTTATTTTTTTGTTTTATTTTTGCGTTTGCGTTTATATCTCGCAATTCTGACGAAAAAAAGGCTGAATTGTGAGTCACAATTACCTTTTTTATTTTGTGGGGGAAACAATAGTTAGCCCCTCCCCTTCCAGTTTGTAACAGTGTGCAACAGTTGGGATTTGGGAGTAAAAAAGCCATTTATTTTCTTCATAGGGAAATTGATTTTTAATGATGACTTATAAACTTAAAAGACGAGCTACGAGGTTGTTAATCAATGGTATTTAATTCAGTTGAAGCTGAAAACCTACATTAATTCAACTTATTATTATTTTTTTATCGTGTTGAATAGCATTGCCGATGATGCCATACAGAAAATTCCACCAATCGGAGTCAAAATAAGCAAAACGTGCCAAAAGAGCTCCTTAGCACCGCCCACTTCCATAAAGCACTGTGAATGGCACTGTCCTTAATGGCACTGCACATGCACTGACGGTGTTGCGGATTTACAATGGCTGCCGTATGTCCATTAAGTCCATGATACCGAACGGTGTCCCATTTGTCATTTTAGGATTCAGAAAGGTGGCTGCGAGCCTCCTTTGCAGTTGATGTGCGAGTTTTGCGCCAGACTTTTTTTCTGACATTACATAATGTGGCGTTATGTCATGAAAGTGCAGACTCATAGGAAGGCTGCAAATGTTTAGGTTGCCATTTAACAGGGCCAATAACATATTTGAGACAGTCTCCTCCCTGTGCTCTCATAATTCTTAAATATTTAAATATATTTTCACATAAGTGTTGCACGGACGAGTGAATCTGCACCTTGAGAGCAGTGATTATGGGCGTGCGTTTGCTCATTCGCCTCAGTCACGCGCCCGCGCACCCTACCGGGAGAAGAGCCTGTACGGCCCATACAAGGACCTTCCGCTCTGTCGACGTCAAGCGGACCCATACTCGAAAAAAACTCTCTGAAACTTGTGAGAAACCGGAAGGAGTTTGACACAGAAATACTCCATCAAACGTCCAACTTAGTTTTTGAAACTTTGTCTATGTTTAGGATAGGAATCCAAGTATTTAACAGTGTAAAAAGCTCCGTATGCATGAAACAGCATTTCACCCCCCCCTTTAAGGGAGTATGCGATTTCAGACGCAGCCCAAGAAGTGTCCAACATTTCACACTCCATTGTTTCTATTAATTTAGTGCATCCTCCATATCGTTCTTAGTGTGAATGGGCCTGTTTTCAGCTGGTCTTAAACTAACAACAACAAAAATCCATGGGAAAGTGGTTGCTTTCTGTGACGAAAATGTTTAAAAGCTGAACATCTCAATTCTCATGCATGCTTAATGCAATGTCGAGCATCATGATCGATCATAACAACCAGTAACATTTGGAGTCCCAAAAATCAACCTAGTGCAATGCATCTTGAGAATCTTAGATCACAGAACTACAGACTTAAGTACAAATAACAGCTAATCTTCTGAGTCGAGCCAGCCCTGGTCACAGTCTTTCTTGTGTATTGTTTGTGTTTGTCTGAGCTCTGCTGTATTGACAGCACCATCTGTTGCTGTACTGCTGGAAGATGAGCTGGCTGACTGATAGCGACTTCTAAATTTATTCTCCTTCACATCAAAGGCACATGCTGTGCGTGCAGAACAATACTGGTACCATTAAACATCTAGGATCCGACCTTTTGCAACCTTGAGTGCACAAACAACCAAGATTAATAACAATATTACAAAGAAAAGTATATATAAACAACACTGCTATGAGAAGGTCTTGAAATCAAGCAGCAGTTTCAATGAAGATGCCAGATGGCAGTATAATTTCCTTTTATTTGACTGTATTTCAAGACATATCAACAAAATCAGATCCTATAAAAATAAAATATTACATTAAATGATGATGAACTTCAGCCCAACAGGACTCAACAGCGGCACTCTGCAATAAAATTGGAGGGAAAATATGTGAATATTAATAAGATATATGTGCGACAATGAAGAACAGTTTGGCAACAGAGTGCTGTAGCAGAAAAATATTGCATGACATTTGGAAAAATTCTGTTATTATTACCTATATTTTCTTTTTGTTTTATTATAAAATCAAGCAATTTAAATAACTCTTTTAAAGGATATTTTAAAGGATATGAAGCAAAGATGGAGCTCCCATAGGCTCATGACTGAGGTAATTTGATGCAACATCAACATCATCTCAAATAAATAGAAATGGTGAGTTAAAATGTATCTGGAGAAAAAAAAATCAAGAAGCTATAATTCAAAATTCATTGAAAATTCAGAACATTTTCACCAACCCACTTCAACATACGGGCAGCTTGAAAAATAAATGAATATAATGTTGGTCTCAAAGTGATTTAACCCACCGGTTCAGTGTTTTTTCCCTCCTTTCTTTGGGTCAGAAGATTCCAGTTTAGGTTTTGCAGATCTGGCGAATTGCTGGAGTTTAAGTTAAGCAATGTTATTTGACAGAAAAACATTTGTAATAATAAATCCTAGGTGTAACCAGACAGTAACAGAAATTCCTGCTGAAAAAGACAGCATGTCTAAAACCAGCTTTGATTTGCCTCAAGTGGGTTTCTAGATGCCCCTTCATCTATACGTGTTAATGCTGAAAACCTCTGAAAGCAAAGGATACCACCACAAGAGGTCTGTCGTTGAGTACATATCCATTGGTTTCCTTTAAGGCCTTCTCCGCGCTTCTCTCGCTGGGGAGTCCGATGAAGGCCTGACCTTTCATCCTCCCCTCTCTCATCAAAACAATATCAAACCTGATGGGAACAAGCACAGTTATACATCAGCACATGTTCACGAACACTCGCCAACAATGTTTACTTTTCATTGGCTTTGATTGTGATTGGAGGTGTTGAGGCCTCAGACAAGGGCCTGAGGCGTTAGATAGTGGTGCTTACATGTTTCTCTCCTCCTCTGAGGAGATGTCGATATACCGGCCGTAGATGAACTTCAGATCCTGCGGAAAAGATTGAGCTGGGTTATCTATCTGGTACTAAAGTGAGATTTATCAGCTGTCAGGCTGTTCTAGGCACATGCTGAAGTGGAATGTGATCTTTAAAATTTGCTATTCAAATATATGTATATTTGGAGTATACTGTTATGATGAAGCGTAGTAGCACTTTCATTTACAGTCCCGTTCTGCATGTACATACTATGTATGTTAATTACAATAACTGGGTAATAACTAGGTACTAACCTTGAACGTACACAAACCCTAACCATAACCCATGGAGTTACCATATAGTGTACTTGCAGAAGAAAGAGCTGTGTAATATAAGTACGCATATTGTAACATAAAGTGCAACCTTGATATCAACCACACCAACTAACCCACACTTGGTCATTGACAAAACTGGTTAATTTTTATCCAGAAATCATCTAGTTATCTAGAAATTGTCCAGCCCAATTGTAAAAAACATGTTTGTAAAATATTATATATATGTGACCCGTCACAGAAACCAGGGACACAAGTCGGCAGCACAACTTTCGAGCAAACTGAGATTGAAGCGTTTTTTTTCAAATTATGTGATTTTCGTTTTTTTGCAGAGTCTGTTAGATGAGATCACGAAGAAGCCTCTCTGTTTTTGAGACAGCAGTTTAAATTTTGTGTATTTAAAAGCGTACATTTTGAGGTTGAAATTGGCTTGTTTTCGGAGATTCTAGCACGCAGTAGGGGTGTGTCATTGTCTGTGTGTATTTCCATATGGGATAAGCCTGCTTTTGTTTCTTTTGTTATTGTACCCGCCCTCCGGGGGAAGCGTGGCTACTTATTATGCAGCGCTCTGGCCGGCTCTAGCTGATATCAACATTCAATGAAGATGGACGCCGCAATGATCATCGCAGATGAGCTGAACCGTGGCCGTTACACCGTAAATGTTTCGAAGTACTTCTTCGACAAGCCGGATGCTTATGAACAAGCTCTCACAGACTCTGAAGAAGATCCAAGCGACGATGAAAGCAGCATAATAAGACTGGATAATACCCTAATCTACAACTGAGTGAAGATGAAGAAGAGGAAGAATGTATCAGACAGGCGTCAGACGAGTTGGACCGTAAGAAATCAGAGGCTATATCGATAGTAACATTTGACAGGGATAAAGGCAGAGAAATGGCTCAAATCTGTAACCTTGGCTATAGTGCAGTGGTAAGACGCATGTCATCAAGTTTTGATGCAACTCGATCGAGGATCGAATCTGCCTTTTGCCACACTCTCTCTACTCCCTTTTCCCATCATCAGATCGGAAAGGCATTTATTTTCAAAAAGAATTGAGAAAATGTTAGTGGGAATGAAGCATCTAACATGTGTTTATTAATAAGTGTTTCTCGGTTAGAGTGTGTGGCAAAGGGCGGACTCGAACCACTGATCGCATATGCTTCAAAACTTAATGACATGCGCCTTACCCCCTACACTACAGCTACGGTTAAGGACTGTAACCACATCTCTGTCTTTATCCCCTTCGAACAGACGCAGTGTTCCAGATACACCAAAGTTTGTCGTTTTGTGTTCATTCTAAGAACACACACACATTATCTCATGTTTAGTCCTTCCTATACCTACCTATTGTTCTTAACTGTCGTTTTAATTGTAATCGTTAGCATCGTATCACTTGCCAAAAAAAAAAACATTACTATAATGGGCTTTTAGATGGTAATTTTAGCATCTTTATTATTAGTAGTATTCGGTCCGATTTTTCCCGTTGCGTCTGTCGTTACTAGCAACCATGCAGCTTTACAGGGGGTATGGCTTATCTAAATGAGATGTAAATGAGCCCTATTGTCACTCCCAGCAGGTGAGAACAAGTGAGAACTGCAAAACTTTAGAGGCTGTTTTCTCTCTTTTACACTTTTCTAAAGGTATACATTCAGATGGACACAACTTCTCCAAATATTATCAGATTTCCATGTGTTACACATCGTTGGAAAGCTTGGAGACTACACTTTCAGAATCTGTGAATAACTCAAAATGTCCCAGAACCGACTTGTGTCCCCACTTTCCGTGACTGGTCACATTAGACTATTATCATGGTCCAGTACTTACTTTTTCTTCAACTTGCTTTGCAATATTCTTAACGTAAAGCCTGCAGGTTGGTTCTCCAGGTTCATAATTTTTAAATACGGACATTTTCTTTATCTCTGTAAATGTAAAAGAATCAATAACAAAATAAAACAGCCGTATACAATCATGTAAAAAGGAATTCCAAACATAAATGAAGTCGTTAAATGTACGATCAGGAATGACTTAATGTCTGACTTAAAATAAATGCCCGCTAGTAATCCCTAGAAAACAGGACAACTGAAACATACAAACAGTCATATGACAGCCTGGTGTGCTTCATATTTAAATATTAATTTCCTCTTTACAGACCGACTGCATGTTTCTTGTGAACACTCGAAGGCAAATTCTTTAGCAGAGCTTCTCAATTCTATTTGATGTTCTGCGTGCTACAAAGAAGAAGAGAGTGTTTGCGAGCACAATTTGAGAGTCTTTTACCATCTCTGGAGAGTCTGCCTCTCTCTAGATCTCTCCTAGAGATGAACTCCGAAGGGATGTCCTCATCTTCCTCCTTCTCTTCCTCCTGTCTGGGGACCTGGGCGCTCGGGTAGATCTTCCCAAACCCTTCTACAGCTTCCTGAGCGGAAACCTCCTTCTCTGCCGTGTCTAGGAAGAAGTTGCATAAGCATAATTAGTGCATGTTTTGAACTGTCACGGTGCTCAATTTCAATCTGTTTGTGAAAGGCTGCCTGTTGCAGATTTCAACGATGACAAGTGAAAGGCGGCACCGAAGTCTTGTGTGAACATGCATCAAAATGACAAGCCTTTGACTCTTCAAAACAAACTCGAAAGCACAGGATTGTTTTCTTGTCATGCACAAAAGCAAAATCAATTCCTGTAATCAATAACAAAAGGCACGTAAATACAGATAAAGTGGAAAATCCATGCCAGAGGAAAAACAGGCGAGTGTATTAATCTCTGAGGGTGACACTGGTGTGTTTGCGTGGGGTCACGCTCTATGGGGTTTCCTTTCAGGTTCTTTCATAGCGCAGTTGGAGATGTCACCTGGCAGTTGGCAGTAAGCCGTAAGCAAACGCGTATGAGGAATTATGGGAAGCAGTGAGGCTACACAAATCCTCTGGAAACTTGTCTGACAGATCTATAGTGCCTAATGTGTACTAGAGCAGGAAGTGCTGATAAGTTCCCTCAGAGAGGTGGATGCCTTTGACGTTTCTCGTCATTTAAACATCAGCTGAACGCGAGCATAATGGAAAAAACTATCAGCCCTGTGCTAGTTTCTTTTATAAAGAGAGTTAGGAAAGCTGTTTCTCTTTGACTTTCAAAGGTTTCCCATCTCTGTTATTGGTCATAAACATTAATGGAAAACAAACAAGATAAGGTAAACAAAAGACTGGGGCTCTCAATTTGAGAGCAGAGGATGACTTTTATTTGCTTTGTCTGCATAAAGTGCCGACATTAGATCATTTCTAAGATGTACTCACACCAAAAAGTATAGTGTCAGTTTTATTTTGTTTGATAGTTCTGTCATTCCTGTTTCCCAAATTAAGTTTGCAAAATATATTGAAATAAAACTGATATCACGATGCAGCTTAGTGAGATTGTCACTGGCTGTGATTAAGTTAATATATACACCAATCAGGCATAACATTATGACCACTGAGAGGTAATGTGAATAACACTTTTTTTTCTTCTTCATCACGGCACCTGTTAGTGAGCGGGATATACTAGGCAGCAAGTAAACATTTTGTTATCAAAATTGATGGTCAGAGCATCTCTAAAACTACAGCTCTTGTGGGGTGTTCCAATCCAGTATCTATCAAAATGGTCCAAAGAAGGAACAGTGATTAACTGGTGACAGGGTCATGGGCGACCCAGGCTCATTGATGCACATAGGGGGGTGAAGGCTGACCCGTGTGGTCAGATCAAACAGATGAGGTACTGTAGTTCAAATTGCTCAAGAAGTTAATGCTGGTTCTGATAGAACAGTTTCAGAATACACAGTGCATCACAGTTTTTTATGTATGGGGCTGCAACAGTTGCCAGGCTGAAAGCAATAACAGTGGGCACGGGAACAGCAGAACTGGACCAGTGGAAGAGGGTGGCCTGGTCTGATGAATCACATTTTCTTTTACATCACGTGGATGGCTAGGTTTCTGTGCGTCGCTTACCTGGGGAACACATATGGCACCAGGATGCACTATGGGAAGAAGGGAAGTCGGTGGAGGCAGTGTAATGCTTTGGGCAATGTTCTACTGGGAAACCGTGGGTCCTGCCATTCATGTGGACTTTATTTTGACACATACATTTGACACATTAACTACGCTTTTCATGGAAACGGTATGTCCTGGTGGCTGTGGCCTCTTTCAGCAGGATAATGCACCCTGCCACAAAGCAAAAAAAGTTCAGGAATGGTTTGAGGAGAACAACAACAAATTTGAGGTGTTGACTTGGCCTCCAAATTCCCCAGATCTCAATCCAATCGAGCATCTGCGGGATGTGCTGAACAAACAAGTCCGATCCATGGAGGCCCCACCTCACAATTTACATAACTTAAAGGATCTGCTGCTAACATCTTGGTGCCAGATGCACAACACACCTTCAGGGGTCTAGTGGAGTCCATGCCTGGACAGGTCAGGATTTTAGCAGCAAAAGGGTTTTGGCAGCAAAAGGGTATCAACACAATATTAGGATAATATTATGCCTGATCAATGTATCTGCTACCAGTTCATAGTGAGCCATGTCATTTACAGATGTTTAGATCATGATAGAGTGTTTCAGAGTCTCAGAACAGTTTGGTTCAGTTACTGTGAATAAAGCCATTCTGAGAAGCTGTGAGCTGCATACGTATAAATGAACATACAGTGCCCTCACTTTGAAACCACGCTTCATTCTAAGGCCCTGTTTCACCTGGTATTAAAGGTGCCCTAGAATTAAAAATTGAATTAACCTTTAGTGAAATAATAAGAGTTCAGTACATGGACATCACATACTGTGAATCTCAAACACCATTGCCTCCTTCTACTTATTTAAATCTAAAGCGAGCTGCTTCGCTGAACAACTGAACTGCTGTGTGCTGTGAGCTGCTGAAATAAGCCAATCAGAGCAGAGCTCAACATTAATATTCATGACTCTTCCAAATTAGGCAAAAACAGAGCATTACATCCTAGCGACAATTTATAGGGTTGTAAATGGACCTGTAAAACTGTATCTGGACAATTTTTGCCCTTAAATAAGCCACATACCCTCTATGTAGATATCAGAGAACAATTTAACATATTATTTCAACTCATTCTAAGGCACCTTTAAGATGAAATCAAGTGAACGCCTTGTGTAAACGGTCATTAGCTTTCGATCACTTCCAGAGGCAGTCGAAAACCCATTCGACCGGATTGTTTTCGTAGTGTAAACGCTCATGTGGTCGAATGTGTTAAGACAGCCACAAATAAGACAGCCTACCCTCGAATAAATTAGGACAAAAGTGATTGAAAGTGGACAAAAGAGACGGCCAGGTGTAAACGGTATGTGTCTCCCTCATCTACTTGTCTGATTTAGCAAAACGCATTATAACAGTGTCAATGTGCCCTAAGAAACCTCAATTGGAAAGATATTTTTTTTTAAAACACTGTTAATTTTATGGTTTGAGTTGTTAAATATGAACATCCATTTTTTGCACGTTTTTTCCAAATCTTTCCGCATTTTAAAAAGGTATTTTTGTTTTATATGCAAATGCAATACTCAACAAAACCACCACAATTATTTAAGAATTATTGATCCGTTCAAAATAGAGCTATTCAAGTCACTCTTCATATTGCAGAAACATAAAACAATGCTATTTTTTTTTCCAGTATCGTGCAGCCTTATCCCGAGTAAAGTTTCAGGGTTATCCTGACACAGGGGAGGGTCTCGGCGCCTCATGGTGAGAGCAGCTCGGCCTGCTGACAGCCCGATACATTAAATCTTCTCTCCAGCTGAGACACTATTCTCAGGGCTAATTGCTGTGTTAATTGAGCAGGTCCGCACAGGATGGATGGGTGAACCCGGGGCGCATTCGGTGATGCAGGCGGATAGATAAATGAATGATGGGATGCCAGGGGTGGCGGGGGACCTGCAGCCTTACCTTCAGTCGCATCTGCGAATTGCAGCTCTTGATTCTGTCCAGGCCCCTCGAGGATGGTGGACACCTCAGACGATATATGGAACTCAATTTTTTTCTGTCCAAGAGTCTGAGGTTGCTCGAACACATCTGCTGGCTGCAGGGCTGGGCCTGAGGCTCTGAGAGATATAACATTGAGCAAATCAGCAAATCTCTTTGCATTCCTGAATGTGGTCTTTTGAAACTATAAAGCGATGTTTCATTTTACTTAATTAATGATAAAGCAGCTTATGGTTGAGTGAAATGCAGCTGAGAGATTACCCGTGGGAATCCGGTTTGGGAATAAACAGGAGGTCTTTTAGTTTGGGTTTCTTTCTCTTGGAAGAAGTCTTTGCTCTCAGCGGTCTTTTGCATGGCTGGTTAACAAGGCCCATCAGTCTGATCATCCTTTGTGGAATGCAGGGAGAAGAAGTGCGAAGCTATTAAACATGTATGGCTTTTGAACGCAAGGCAAAATGCGGCAATGAAACAAACAAACTGAACACTTTGCAGCTTTCAGCAGCTGCCATTCTGGAGGCTGACAATCTGTCATGAGAAAACGTGCCAATGCTGGTGATGCAGTCAAAAATACTACCACATTTATTTTTAGAAATTTTTGTTATCTGTCTGTCTGCAGGGGAAATGCCCAGAAAAATAGGATTTATTATTATAATTAGTTGAGATTTTGATATGGAACATTTAATTGTACAAGCTTATTTCTAACATTTTTATATTTAGGACTTTTGGGGTCAGAACATTTTTAAAATATTTTTGAAAATAGTTGCATAGTAAAAAGAGCAATACTGTGAAATATTATTACAAATTTTAAATATGTTTTAAAATGTAATTTACTGCTTATTTCTGCAGTCATTACTCTAGTCTTAAGTGTCACATGATCTTTCAAAAATCATTCTAATATGCTGATTTGCTGCTCAAAAATTTCTGATTATAATCAGAATTAATTTCTTCAAGAAAAAAAATCTTACTGACCACAAATATTTGTAAGGGACTGTATATCTAAAAACATACTGCCCCTTTTGGTTTAGCTACTGTATTTTTGCAGTATCAGAAGTACTACTCTCTGACATTAAACCAGACATGTTATTATTCAAGAAGCTAGCTATTAACATGTTGACAGCTTCTGAGAAACACTATTTGAAATCAACCCAAACAAACACACCCCTTTCTTTATTGCCCTGTCGCCAAAATGCATGAGTGCACGCGATGCAAGAGTGGATGTCTCTTTATCATAGCTGAAGCGGAGCAAAATAATGACACCACACCAGACAAACAAGGACACTCAAAACTGTCCTGTTAATGGCTAACATTACAACAGAAGCATGTCTTGGTTGTGTAAAACCTAGCAAAAACACCACAAACTCTTGAGTCCATTTGAGGCCTTCCCACTGAGGTCTCTCCAGTGTTGGAAAGCCTTCCTAATACTAACACGGGCCCTAAAGCTGATCATAACCCTTCTTTTTAAAGTGACATTTTCTCATTTGCAATGTCTCTCAGCCATCTCTCTTTCTAGAGTCTTCAAATCTCCCTCGTCCCCCATCATGAGTGGACACGCCCTCTACTGCTCATTACTCATTACAGCTACAAGTGTGTTGTGGTCAAGCAGAAACCTCCCGCGATCTCTCTTGAAGCCAATATGGAAGCAATGTATACTGCAATTCCTAAACTGGCCACTAGGGACAGGCTCCAGAAGGAAGGAGAATCTCATTAAGCCCCATGTTAAAACTCCCAACTTTACAGAAGAAAAAAACATGTTTACAGCCTGGTACAAATTGTGGTTTTGGTCTATATGGCTAATTGTGGTTTTGGTGTATTTGGCTAATTGTGGTTTTGGTCTATATGGCTAATTGTGGTTTTGGTCTATATGGCTAATTGTGGTTTTGGTCTATATGGCTAATTGTGGTTTTGGTCTATATGGCTAATTGTGGTTTTGGTCTATATGGCTAATTGTGGTTTTGGTCTATATGGCTAATTGTGGTTTTGGTGTATTTGGCTAATTGTGGTTTTGGTGTATTTGGCTAATTGTGGTTTTGGTGTATTTGGCTAATTGTGGTTTTGGTCTATATGGCTAATTGTGGTTTTGGTCTATATGGCTAATTGTGGTTTTGGTGTATTTGGCTAATTGTGGTTTTGGTCTATATGGCTAATTGTGGTTTTGGTGTATTTGGCTAATTGTGGTTTTGGTCTATATGGCTAATTGTGGTTTTGGTGTATATGGCTAATTGTGGTTTTGGTGTATTTGGCTAATTGTGGTTTTGGTGTATTTGGCTAATTGTGGTTTTGGTCTATATGGCTAATTGTGGTTTTGGTCTATATGGCTAATTGTGGCTTTGGTGTATATGGCTAATTGTGGTTTTGGTCTAGATGGCTAATTGTGGTTTTGGTCTATATGGCTAATTGTGGTTTTGGTCTATATGGCTGATTTTGCCCTTCATGACAACTGTGAGGGGATGAATTTTTTTTATAACTCATTCGTTTACATTATATAAAGCCTTAAAGTTCTGCATAATTAAGGGCGTGGTTACTTTGAGTGGCAGGTGGATAGCCATAAGCTCCGCCCTGCCTCTTTGCCCATTTTCTGTTATCCAGGGGTGACACGTGAGCAAGATGGCAACGGCCAGCTACAGAAATGTTTATGTATTATTTGCTTATAATAATGATCATTGTAAATAAACATATAAACATATTCAATTTAATAGATTTTTTTGAAATAGTTCGATTAAATAAATAAAAAATAATAATTAAAAAAAAAAAAACATTTTGCTGTTGTACCAAAATTGGTAGCTACTGAGTACCGTGTAATTTTTATGGTAGTGGTACCGACTACTGGAACTACTACACTCTTTCAGGTGTAAAACAGTTTGAATAGTTGTTAATATGAGAAATATGATGCATAATTTAAGAGTTTTAAGTATTGTATAACATTAGAAGCTCTCGACGACTTCCATTTTTAAAAAGTAGCTCTCAAATGAAAAAAGGATGGAGACCCCTGGTTTACAGCTACTGTAGAAACATGGTGGCACAAAATGGTAACTTCACTGTAAGGGGACCCACGGTGTACGTAGAAAACATAACGATTCATGATGTAAAGTCTTTATACACCACTGAAAACATGGTTATGTATATTATATTGCATTTCTGTCAAAATATCCACATAAATATTACACACTGCACCTTTAACTTTAACTAACTATATAGCTCCCTATTTGGAAACAATGAAGAATGCAACACATACTTTACTACTGATTTTCAAGTTTAGTCGAACATGCTTGCATACCTACTGCTTATTAGCTACAAATGTGTTGTGGTGCTCTGTCTGATCCACTTTAAACAGTGTTGCTCAGAAATCGCTTAACTTTAGCTAACCCTATAGCTATAGTGCCCCGTATGAATCGTACATTTTCAAAATCAGTTTGATTTTCAAAATCAGTTCTGATACATTTCAGAACAGAATTTGCTTGCATACACTGTGCTTCAGACATTATCTTGATTGCATGCATCTACTAATAATGTCAAACTATTTAAACAGCTTGTAAATAAAATAGAAAGATGGAAAACCAGCTACCTCTCTTTGTCCTCATCTCCACTCTCATACTCGGATTCTTCTTCGCTGCCTGACGCCCCCTCCTCATGCTCCGGCAGAGGAGGGTTCTCCGGGGGGAAAGGTGGGGGCATGGGCCGCAGTGGGCCTGGGGGCATCTCAAACTGAAACTATACAGATAAGTGGGTTACACCTTCGTGTAGCTCATCAATATTAGCGGAGCACTTAATCCGATTCAGTGAATTGCAAAGCATCAGTAATGATGTTGACTTTTTAATTCCGGCGATGCCTGACATTACCCATGCTGCATCATCATGCTGCTTGAATCGAATTTGAGATAAGATAAACATTTACAATAGTGCAAAATACCAACTCACCATTGGCGGACGAGACGTCACTGGCCCAAATGGGCAGGGGAGGTTCATCTTATTCATCAAGTGAAGAACCTGTGGAGGAAAATGGTCATCTGATGAAGAGAGCATGTGTGTGTGTGTGTGCTGTTTTTACACACCTGGTGCTGCGTATTTCTTGGACACAAACATTAATTGTGACCCTGGCTCCATATGTAACCCAGATTGCTGCTTGGGAATATATTTAGGCTCAGTGATGGCTCTGAGCAACAGATTTAATGTGTTTAAACCACCAGCCTGTTTCTCAGAAAGCTAGCACCACCAAAAGGCAGCCCAGGAAATATCATGCCATTTCAAAAAACGGTGTAGCTTAAGGGAAAATGTTAAATACATCACTCATCCCTCCCACATGAGCTCGATATTAATACCATCAGAATAATTCCCTCCAAATATTGTGGTTTGATGTTTTAGAGACTGGACTTGACTCAAAAAAACAAAACAAAAATTCACATTAGTGCCACTCTGAGGGAGAACATTTCCTGTCTTTTACCTGATATGAACTAAAAACCTGAAAGAGATGCTGGTACACATGAGGTTATCATATACATGTGCACGTTTTCACATTCTCAACATGAACTGATAAATAAAACAACAGAAAAAGATAGGGGGGGAAAATACTTTGTTTTCTCTACTCACTTGAACATAGAACTTGGGCACGCTCAGAAGTGTGTGTGTAATGTTTGTCAAAATTCCACTTGAAGGAGGAGGGTATAAATATTTCAGCGTTGGATTTGTTTGAAATTTCAACCTGCGGGAGGAAAGAGAAAAAGAAAGCATACATGAAAAATTGCCAGTCGTTCCAGAAATGCTACCCATGACAAAATTCAAGAACATAATAGTGAAGCATAAATATAAGAGCGAGGTACAAATATTTGGCTGTGTTTGGTAAATGCCCACGCCTGCAAAACGTACCTGCATTAGGGGATGGGTGAGTAGCTACAGTTACAGCTACAAGTTACCAACAAATATATATATGATATATATAATATAACAAAATATAAAAATTATATATATATATATATATATATATATATATATATATATATATATATATATATATAAAAAAAAAATTTTTTTTGTGGGCAACTTTTTTTACAACGTTTTATATTTGAGTATTTTTAGAATTATAAACAGGTTATGTCACGACACTTTTGTAAGTCCATCCTCACTATTACTGCTACTCACCAATACAGAATAATATCACTATATTAATTAATTTAGAGCAAGCAGTATATAAAATATTCATAATGATTTTGTGGGTGATATAAATATAAGCGATTTGTGGGTGATATGAAATTTCAATTTCATAAACACGCTGTTCAAAGTTTCATTCTTTGCTAATATGAGAGCAGCAAGACAAATTTTTAATTAAAACATTTGTAATAATTAGAATTAAAACATACATAATTTCAGAATGATAATTATTAATATGTTTGATAATAATAATAATAACAACAACAGTGTTGATGGCGATTAATCGTATCCATAATAAAAGTTAGTTTACATACTGTGTGTACTATGTATACTTAGTATGTATATAAAAATACACATGTATATATTTAAAATAGTATGACTATAAATATTTAAATTTAATATAAATGCATATTGAGGCAACTATTTCATAAATAGATACATGTATGTGTGTGTATTCAAATATACATAATATTATACACAGTACACACACACACACACACACATTATGTAAATATTTTGGATGCTATTAATTGTGATTAATCGGTTGACAGCCCCAATACATACATATAGTACACACTCATTTTTAGAGGTGTTACCCTCAACTCCAAGATCCAACTTTGCCATGGACTTCGCTCGCAATCCAAATGCTTTGAATGTCAAGACACTTTCAAGTTGAATTTGATTGCGTGTTCTATCATTGAAACGGTCTGCACCTCATTCAGAGCATCACACAGCTGAAAAACACGCTTATCAAGCGACGCTTCTCTGTGCACGAGCTGCTCTGGTGGAATTAAATAAATAAAAATCTGTCACGGCTCCGCTCGTTAAGTGAGGGTGAGGTGCGGGCTCCTTGTGCAAAATTATATCTTAGCCCACGGTCTCTTTATCAAAGGCCACCTGGTGCCACCACATGGCAAGAGCAGACGGGCTGTCACCACAGAACAGACACTCTGAGACATGGGCCTGTAATTGGACATGAGACGGATGGTGACAGCCACTCTCCAACCTCCTCTCTCCTCCTTTCTCCATTTGCTATGGGCACTTCCTACAGGATCACCAGGACCTGAACTACTGACATCAGGTGCGGGATGTCAACCGAGAGCGTCAGCCTATCTCAAATCTCCAGTGACATCATAAACACAGTGAGATTGCGAATGCTAGAGGATGTCAATGTTCTGATCAAACAAACCGAGATGCATGTGCACACCTACCCCAGACTGGGAGCAATGCAGTTGTCTACCATAGGGACATTGTGTTGTTGTTTTTCTTTCTTCCCCTTTTCAGCTTGAGCACCGGCGCCACTGAAACATAAGGAAAACTATTATGGGGGTGTTTTATTATAAATATAAGCAGTGTTGGAGGCAAGGCTTTAAAAGTTGCATTTTTCCAGTAACTAGTAAAGTAATGCTACATTTATATTTACAACTAAATAATTAATTTGACATTTTTGTAAAAAGTAACACAATTAGTTACTTTTTTTAAGGGAGTAACAGCATAATGTAATGTATTACTTCCCCAACATGAACATAAGGGTGTTTCTTTAAACATGGACCTTTTCTGGTTATGTGAACTTTTAGAAAATAAACTCTCTTAAAACATATTTGTCACACAAACAAGTTTCATTTGTCTACTAAAAATGTTAAAGGTATAATTCACCCAAAAATGTAAACAACTCCATGATTTACTCACCATCAAGCTATCCTATGTGTATATTATATTAAAAAAAAATGTCCTGATGTTTCCAAGCTTTATAATGGCAGTGAATGGCAGCACAAAATTTGAAGCACAAAAAAATAGATCCATCCATTATAAAAGTAATCCATACGGCTCCAGGGGGGTTATAACACGTTATAAAGTAAAATATCTAGCTTCTGGCAGACCGCTTTCCATATTCGACTTACGAAAGAAACGTAACTGGTGCAACGCATCACTAGGACGTAAGTGTTTAGAACTTCAGGTTTACACTTTCTGCGCAAACTGAATACACAATGCGGTCTGGCGCAAGCTAGATATTTTACTTTATAAAGTTTTGAATATTGATATTTTTCTTACACAAACCCATTGTTTCACTTCAAAAATACTTTATTAACCCTCCGGAGCCATGTGGATTACTTTTATGATGGATGGATGGATGGATGGATGGATGGATGGATGGATGGATGGATGGATGGATGGATGGATGGATGGATGGATGGATGGATGGATGGATGGATGGATGGATGGATGGATGGATGGATGGATGGATGGATGGATGGATGGACGGACGGACGGATGGACGGACTTTTTTGGGCATCAAATTTTGAGCTGCCATTCAATACCATTAGAGATTGGATTAGCCAGAACACTTTTTACAACTCTGATTTTAATTCCGATCGTCTGAAAGAACAAAGTCATATCCGCCTAGGAGGGCTTGAGGGTGAGTAAATCATGCGGTAATTTTTGAGTGAACTATCCCTTTAAGCAGTGTATATACTGTACATGCCTAATGGGAAAATTGTCTCTTTTTTTTTTATGAAACATCTTTACAATTTCCACATTTCAGATGATGAATTCTGTTTAATATGATTATGTGTAAGAAATTACATTTTAACATTTCTAGAATAAAATGTCAGACTATTTGGCCTTTCTAAGGCTAATTTTCCAGCTAGAATTGTATGTATCCTAAGATACACAATTAAATATGTTCACTTTTTGGGGGCATAAACTGAAAACAGCTTGATTAGAAATGCCATACAGTAATAAAAAAAAAAAACGTAAATATTTTTTTCTTTCTTTTCTTCACACATCACAAGTCTCATTTTAAGTCAAATAAACTGATAATGTTGTCACAATTTTTAATAAAACTTTATTGGGAAAAACTGTTACTCAGAAATTAAATTAATTGTATTTTGGTAAACAATGCATACAAACTTTATGAATATTATCAATGTTTTTTAAATATATAAGTTTGATTATCCTTTGCCTGGGACAGGGACAATGATAATCTAGGCCTATTAAAAAAAGCATTTGAAAAGTAGCCAAAATAAATGATAAAAACATGAACAATCTAGAACTATATATAACTAAATCAAATATGCTTGTTTAAATCAATCTGTGACATAAAAGTGCCCATATTTGAAGAAACATCCATAAACACAGTACTGATAGTGATGAATATAAAGAAACGGACAGTTAGCCAATCAGACTAGAGTATATTAGAGAAGGAAGAACAGGAATAGCTGAAAGTTTTATTTATTGTTATTGTTATTGTATTGTTATTATATGTATATATTTACCTGTTAGTCACAGGTGGATCTTTCAAAACACTGACATCCTCTTGGTCTTTTGCGAACTCAACCACTAGTGTGTGTCCAAGGATTCTCAGCTGATGAAGTCTGTTTAGCGCCTGTGGGAGGAAAGAAACTACTTACTTTACGAACCTGTCAAAGCCATCTCTTAAACCACAAGAGGAGCGTGTGTATTTTAATTTTACCTTAGAGGCTGAGGTCTCGCTGCTGAAAGTTGCAAATGCCATATGTTTCTGCAGACGACAACACAATCAGGTCAGCTGTATTTATTCATTGCATCATTTGCCCACAGCAATTTGTAACTTTCGTGCTTGCAAATCTTGCGACTTACTAGTGGTCCCTTCTCTGACAGCACTCTGATGGAGGAGGCACCAAAATATTTCAGGAGATCTTCTTTCTCATCTCTGTTGAGTTCTCTGGGCAGATGCCGTACGATGAGGGTTTTGCTTTTCTTAGTTTGAACGTCGGCCTCGTCCGTCTCTGCCATGATTCTACATTTAAAGACAAACAATTAAGTCCATCAGTAACTTTGTTCGTTCGTGATGCAAATTGCATGTGCATCTTTTAATAAATCTGCAAAAGCATGTATTCACTGTAGTTTAGCGAGTCAAAATAAAGTCTTCATTACTCAGCATTATTAAATTACAAGTCACCTTAATTTTGCTTTCATGTTTGTCCACAGCTTTCCTTTACATTGCACGCCAAATGAATGTTTTGTTAAAGGAATAGTTCACCCAAAAATTATATACACCATCCTTGGTGTATATGACTTTCTTCTATCAGACGAATACAATAGTTATATTCAAAAAATGTCTTGCCTCTTCTATAATAGCAGTGAATGGCTGTTTCTGTTTTGAAGTCCATAAAAGTGCATCTATCCATCATAAAAGTGCTCCACGTAGCTCTGGGGATTAATAAAGGCCTTCTGAAGCGGAGACATTGTATCAAATATCAATTTTTAAAACTTTACAAACTGTAATCTCTAACTTCCGCTAACTGTTGTATGCGCATTTCATTGTATGATGTAGGACGCTGCGGTGAGAATTTAAGCTAATTCTTGCGAGAACCAAGTTTTGTTTTGCTCTATTCTCTGAATTTCCCGGTTTGTCACTGGAACTTGTGCTACGCCTGCATTCTACGTCATACACTAGACCGGAAGTCTCTTGTGAACAGTTTGTAAAGATTTAAATATGGGTATTTTTCTTACACAAATGCATTGTGTCGCTTCAGAAGGCCTTTATTAACCCCCAAAGCCATGTGGAGCACTTTTATGATGGATAGAGGCACTTATGGACAAAACAGAAACAGCCATTCACTGCCGTTATAAAGCTTGGAAGAGCAAGGACATTTTTTTAATACAACTCTGATTGTATTCGTCTGCAAGAATAATTAAATATACACCTAGGATGACTTGAGGCTGAGTAAATCATGGTCTAATTTTTATTTTTTGGTGAATGATCCCTTTAACCAATATCAAAAGAATGAATAAAAATAAATGTTGGTTACATAGTTGACCAAAAACAAAATCAAAAATAAAAAAGCTATTATGTTAATGCATTTATGCTCATTTAATTTGTAACAACAGTAAATACACATATAAATCCTGCCCAGACTCATTCAAACAGAAAACCTGAATAATATCATTATAATATAAAATAAAAGAATTAGCATTATTTTTTGCATTACAGTAAAAACAATAACATGTGTTCAAATAATATAATGGACTTCAAAGGCTTCATAAGATTCATGCAGGCAATTATTACCTTTATAATTAGACATTATTATATACAATCAAATACAATGCATGGGTTAACGCATTTAGTTCTTTTCAATACAGTGACAGAGCATATGTTTCGTGTCATGTCATTAAAAGTGCAGCGTATCTGTCCGGAACTGTATTTAAGCATCTATTGTTGTTCAGGGGAATGGAGTTCTGAAAGCACAGGATCTGCACAGGGTAAAGAAAGAAACTTATATTTTGCCTTTTTTACTGTCTATGCTTCATCAAAGACTGAAGGAATTTGAAAGTACGTTGAATGGAGAAACATGCTTAAGATTGTTTTCGTAAGTAACGTTAACGTTAAACAGTTGAAAAATTAGCAAGTGTTGAGAGGTTTTGTTGTGAATGGAATCGGACAAAACATCAGCAACAACAGAAAACTCGAGTACAGATGAACAAGAATTTATAGATAAAATAAAAAGGAATCAATAAGAAGCATCGCGCTGCTAAAGAAATATGGCGCAGCATAAAGATAATAACACAAGTGATGCTTTAAGAGCGAGAGATATGAGATACAACATACCCGACTCAAATTCACCCTCTTCCGCATTACAGTTTGTGGGCGTGTCTAATGGGGGTCAAGGAAATCGGATACCTGATTGGTTGTTTGCGGGTCATTTCCTTCACTGATTGGTGTGCGCTGCACATCAATCACAAACGGTCAAATTTCAGAAAACATTTTTTTTTTGTCCAGGAGATGGCACTGCTGATAACGAAATTAATCCGTATCAGCATTTAGTACGTTTTTTTCAGTATTTATTCGGTGAAGAAGTGATAACCTTTCAGAAAGTGTTGATAATCGACATCAGAAGGTCAAATTCTATATTATATGAGCTGATTTATTTATTTTTTTAAGAATTTTGTATTATTTTGTTTAAAGTTGCTATTTACATATCTTCCAATAATGTTGGTATGGTAACTGTAACGTTATTGAATGGTTGCGCGTGATGCCGTCAACGTATTCATGTCAGTCTGCCAAGCACAAGCTGACTTTTGTTTTATAAGTGGTTTTACTCTGTAATGCTCATAGTATATGGAGATCAGACAAATGTTTGTATGGCTGGCATATGACCAAGCCAAATCTTTGCCTCCCTTCCTCCTTCCTAGTCATACTGGCCCTCTGTCTCCTCAGTCTCACTTTTCAGGGTTTTTTTTTTTCACATTTTCAAAAATCCATATTCAATGAGCATGAAAGATAAATGGATCGTATGGTAAGTTGGCAACGGTTTGCTTAGGGCGACCTAGAGGTTGCAGATCTGGATTGGTTGTCACCATTGTGCCTTATGTATACAAATTCCTTGCTGAATTTTAGTCTCCTGTCATATTGTCTGTTAGTTTTTCATTTTTGAGTTATGAAAGGTAGTTGCAACTTCATTAGTACACAATTTCAAACTCGATGACAGTCTTTATGAGTTCATGTCACACTCTGGAAACAGTCACAGAGAAGTGACCCTGGTTTATGGGCCAACTTAACTTGGAGATCATCCTCACCATTGTCAGGCAGCCTCCAAATTCCAGTGCAAATGAAGTTTTTTTTTTTTTTTTTTTTTTTTTTTTTTTTTCATTGCGGACAACATGGGCATTCCTTACAGGGGGGAACAATGCCCCCTTTCAGTCTGGCCGGCTCTGAAATTTCACAGGTGAAGGGAGGAGTGGAAGGTATCTAATCCCTGGCCGAACAGTCAGAGCCTGAGAGCAGGGAAAGGGGCTGCCTGTTTTCTGACCACCCTGTCAGCTGGCCCAGCTAGTGACAGAAATGTGTCAAAAAGGAAAGGTTTGTGCCCCATCAGCGTTCCCTTGTGAAGCATAAATCAGCTTTCATGCTGACTACTCATGGTCGGACAGTACTGTGAACTCTCTAGAAGCCTGTCGATCATTGTTTGATGGTGGTGACGGATGTTAAAGTAGTTTGCAATAAAACAAAGATTACAGACCTAGTGACAATATATATTTGAATTATATTGTATCTTATGCAGGTTATTTAAATGGTCCTGTGATGTTATAAATATTTTTTTTTAGAAGCAGTCTCTCTCTATTTTTATTTATTTATTAATATTGTATTTTTTGTATCCTGCAGTGTTACACATTAACTGTTGTAGTCGCTCTCCATTTTAAATGTACAAATCAAAATGATCAGTAATATATTAGCAGTAGTTAATGGGCAAAAAGACAGTTGACGTTCATTAAAGATTTAGTCCATCCAAAAATAAATTGATGTCATTAATGACTCACCCTAATGTCAGTCCACTCTGTTCATCTTTATAACACAGTTTAAGATGTTTTATATTTAGTCCGAGAGCTTTTCTGTTCCTTCATTGAAAGTGTATGCACACTATACTATACTTCATTCAGTATTGTTTTCTCTTCCGGGTTTGTTTTCAATCCTCAAATAAAGATTAAAACGGTTATGAATCAGCGCATTGATTCATGATTCTGATTGCCAAGGTCACGTGTTTTTAGCAGTTTGGCAGTTTGACATGCAATCTGAATCATGAATCAATGCGCTGATTCACAACCGTTTGAATCGTTCCGAAACTTCAACGGAGGTCTGGGTTGAGTCATTAATAACATCAATTTCATTTTTGGGGGGTAAACTAACCCTTTAAATATATATTTATTTATTTTTCTTAGAGATGACTTCATTAAAAAGAAACTGATTAAGAATGAAATCCATAAGCGTTTAAACGCCAAGCTTGAACTGTTTCACTGTGCCTTCCGAGGGCAGCAGAGCAAGTCTAAGTTGTTTGTTAGCAACAAACATTAATTTGTGTGTGTGTGTGTGTGGGGGGGGGGGGGGGGGGGGCATCAACACGAGCAGAGACACCACATTCCTCTTGCTGTAATTTATATGACAGCTCTAAAACAAGCCTGCTGTCCTTGCTGTGGGCGAAGAATTCTTAATTCCAAATGTTCCGAAACAGCCGGAGTCCTATGTCTAAAGGAAAGTAAATAAATAGATAAACAATCCCAAGTTTCCTGTTTATTATATTTGGGAATGTATGTGCTTATCCCATTTTTCATTAATTCCTGGCTTAGACATTTTGTTTCATAATACATAAAGGGGAGCAAAGGCATCACAGACAGCTTATTTTTATACAGTTATTTTAAGTTTCTAATAAACTTTTATCCTGCACAGAAGTGAAAAACATCTCAGAACATTCCTTAAGAAGTGCATATGCGTGCCGTTTCTTGCTTTTCAGCCGAAACTTGCATCAAATTCTGTTGCTTTTAGTTCATGCTTTTTAGCGTACTCCTAAAAGTATCTAAAATGGTTTAGTAGCAGATACAGTGCATTTAAAATCTATTTTATGAAAACTAAATAATAATATTGATGACTCATCATGCACTCACAGGTGGTTTCCAATAAAATGAGCCTTACAATGACAATCTCTCTGTTCCTTAAAAAGAGCTACTGATCAGGAATGAAAAATTACAAATTATAGTTCAAGTGTGACGTAAATAAAGTTATCGACTCATTTAATTAAGGAAAAAAGCATTGATATGTCTTTTGAAGATGTGTGTGGTTCAAGTTAGCAAAATGGCAGAAGTTAGAAAATGACTTTTAAAGGGTTAGTTCACCAAAAATGTAAAATTCTGTCATTAATTACTCAACTTCGTCGTTCCAAACCCGTAAGACCTTCCATCTTCGGAACACAAATGAAAATATTTTTGATGTAATCCGAGAGTTCTCTGACCCCTTTATGGACTTCTACACTGCAAAAAAGTTACCTGGTGACCTTAATTTTGAGTTCATTGAATTAAAAAAAATGTGTTAATACAATGAACATTTTTGAGAATCGGCAACTTTTATTCCAATATTTTTTAAAGAAGCATATTGCTTGTGTGTGCTTTTATGAAACATGCCAAATTGTGCTATTTTCATAATTTCTTATTATGAGCTTTAATTGCTTATACTTTAAATCACATTGACAGTGAAGCTGACACAGTTGCTGTCTTCCTGTCTCTAAAAGTAAAAGGAAAGATTTAATCAGAAATAATTTTACTGAGGAAGGAAGCTACATTCTGTCTAAGTAGTTCCTTATGGCATTGGGTACAAGCGCATCAAGAAAACAGACCAGATCTACTGTGCTGTCGTCATCTAAACCACCACTTTCAGATCTTTCCTTCGTCCCCATCTTTTTAACCTCCTCTCTTTCTGTGTGTGTGTTTCTTTGACTTTCTCTCCAACATGCCTTCAGCACCTGCCAATGTCTAAACAATATGCTTTTGACACATAGTGCTTCTACTTTGGGGTTGTTTTGGGTCTCATTCAGGTTGAAATTACGACAGATGAAACACAGCGCCAGTGGAGTGGATTCAAGTTATCACTTCTTTAATTAGTCCCAGGACAACAGAAAATCAAGTCCATATGATGGTGATATCAGCACAAACCAGATTCCTGAGCAATGTGCCATGCAGATGTAAGTGCAATACAATTGGAACAACCTAGCCTTTGTGATGCTTTGCTCTGGTTTTGATATGACTAAAGACACTGAAGCTTGTGACAGAATGTGAAGCAGGCAGATTATTCTGCGAGACAAAGTTGCGAATGGTCATTGAAAAAAAAAAGGACTTCTATTTTCTAAAGCTGCGATCTTTTTTTTTTGTTAAATGTGAGCAGGCTGATACCACAGATGTACATAATACGAGTCATCCAGGGTTTTCAGACTTTCTGCCAATGTTTTAAGTGATTGTTTTCTAATGTTTCCAGACAGTGACTGGTGTTGGTTATCCCATGGTTTCAGATGGCACCTGTGCTGTGCGCCAGTGATTTCTGGTTATTTCAGACAGTAAGCTACCATTAACCAAGTGTTTGTTTTCCAGTAAATTCAAACAGTGACCATTCTTTTCTGGGACCATTCTGCCAGTGTGAATGACATCCTAGGAAAGACCCTGGCATTCTAAAATTCTAAGTGCAAACCCGATTCCAAAAAAGTTGGGACACTGTACAAATTGTGAATAAAAACAGAATGCAATGATGTGGAAGTTTCAATTTTCAACATTTTATTCAGAATACAACATAGATGCCATATCAAATGTTTAAACTGAGAAAATGTATCATTTTAGGGGGGAAATAGGTTGATTTTAAATTTCATTGCATCAACAAATCTCAAAAAAGTTGGGACATGGCCATGTTTACCACTGTGCAGCATCCCCTCTTCTTTTTATAATTGTCTGCAAACATCTGGGGACTGAGGAGACAAGTTGCTCAAGTTTAGGAATAGGAATGCTGTCCCATTCTTGTCTAATACAGGCTTCTAGTTGCTCAACTGTCTTAGGTCTTCTTTGTTGCATCTTCCTCTTTATGATGCGGCAAATGTTTTCTATGGATAAAGGATCTGGACTGCTGGCTGGCCATTTCAGTCCCCGGATCCTTCTTCTACACAGCCATGATGTTGTACTTGATGCAGTATGTGGTCTGGCATTGTCATGTTGGAAAATGCAAGGTCTTCCCTGAAAGAGACTACTTCTGGATGGGAGCATATGTTGTTCTAGAACTTGGATATACCTTTCAGCATTGATGGTGCCTTTCCAAACTGCCCATGCCACACACACTCATGCAACCCCATGCTATCAGAGACGCAGGCTTCTGAACTGAGTTCTGATAACAACTTGGGTTGTCCTTGTCCTCTTTAGTCCAGATGACATGGCATCCCAGTTTTCCAAAAAGAACTTTAAATTTGGATTTGTCTGAACACTTTCCACTTTGCCACAGTCCATTTTAATTGAGCCTTGGCCCAGAGAAAACGCCTGCGCTTCAGGATCATGTTTAGATACGGCTTCTTTTTTGACCTATAGAGTTTTAGCCGGCAACGGCGAATGGCACGGTGGATTCTGTTCACCGACAATGTTTTCTGTAAGTATTCCTAAGCCCATGTTTTGGTTTCCATTACAGTAGCATTCCTGTATGTGATGCAGTGCTGTCTAAGGGCCCGAAGATCACGGCCATCCAGAATGGTTTTCTAGCCTTGACTCTTACACACAGAGATTGTTCCAGATTCTCTGAATCTTTGGATGATATTATGCACTGTAGATGATGATAACTTTAAATATGTCTATGAAAAGCTCCTTTCTGTTTTTGCTCCACTATGTTTTGCCGCAGCATTTGGGGAATTGGTGATCCTCTGCCCATCTTCCCTTCTGAGAGACACTGCCACTCTTAAGAGGCTCTTTTTATACCCAATTTTGTTGCCAAATGACATAATTAGTTGAACATTGTTCCTTATATGTACATTAAACTTTTCTGGCCTCTTATTGCTACCTGTCCCAACTTTTTTGGAATGTGTAGCTCTCATGAAATCCAAAATGAGGCAATATTTGGCATGAAATTTTAAATAAGTTTATGGGATGTGTAAATTATTGCATTCCTTTGTTATTCACAATTTGTACAGTGTCCTAACTTTTTTGGAATCGGGTTTGTAAAAATGTGTGATCTGAAGTAGCATTTCAGGATTTTTTTCTCCTCTTTCTTCTTACCATCAATTATGGGAGTTATAAGTTCTGTGGCATCATTCCCTTGATCACAAGAGCTTTGAACTGTGTGGCTTTGACTGAATTCATCATCGAGCTGTTTTGACAGATCAGCCAAGCTCAAAACGCACCCTGCATCAACATGAAATATCAAATTAGAATCATTTGGGATGTTTTCAGAAAAGCCTCGTCTCATGCACACATTACTCAGCATGTTAAATTGCTGACCTCATTCTTATGTTTCCAGGTCCTCTTGTGGAGGATATGAGTTGAGTTTGTTAACAAGGAATGTGAGGCAGGGTGCTCTACACTTCAGAATTATGAAAGATTCACAAATCAAACCATGTCCTTTGGGCTGGGAGTTACCCAATGTTTTACTCTAGCCATGAAGACTTTGCAATTTTCATTTTGTGAAGTGATTTTGTGGTTATACTCAGAATCCTCATAGACTAGAAGTTATATCGATAATTTGAATTAATCATTATAGATGGAATCTCCATATGAGGTTGAATTTCCACAACAAAGAAGGGCCTTGTTAGTTTTAGAATAAGATGAGGCTGAATTATAAACAAGTAAGAATACCCTTCCATGCCAAACCCTAACTACAGCTAATTGCTATAGCGACGTCATTTATTACTCAACTTAGCAGTGTATAAAGCTTCAAGGTGACCGCAATGTTCATGCATGCGGAGAACATACTATTTTGGCTCTTGAGCCCCACTAATAAGAGATTTGCTGAGCAGTCTAGCTGTATATTCTTTTGATCTGTGTTTCATGCACCTCGCCCGCCCAATGCATAGGCCCTACCAGGCAGCATTATCCCAGCTAGCAATTATGTCGGTGATGCTGTGCCCCACCCCGCAGAGCAGCATTGACCACATGGCCATGAACACGTTCACCATTACCACTAAAGCGGTCTCCTCCTTCACCCTGGTTCACTTTGATGTTGCACACAAAATGCATTTCTTTTTTTCTACCTGAAAATGTCTTCATTGCTGAGTGGGCAGACAGTCTTGAAATTATTGATGTGTATACCACCTGTCCCACATTTTGTCACACTGTAAGACATTTTTTGTTGGTTTAACTTAAAAAGTAAGTAACCTGGTTGCCTTAAAATGTTGAGTTTATTGAAATTAAAAATTTGAGTTGATACAATGAAGGAAATTTGTTTAATAAATAGAAACTCAAAATATTATTGTATCTGAACCGATAAAAAATTTGCTAAATCATGAAAATAGCACAATTTGGTTTCATCACAGTTTATACAGTACATCACAGTTTCACTGCGTCATCAGAAATAAAACACACACAGTTATATCAATATGCTCACAAAATCTTTTAATAATATTTTAATAAAGGTTGTCGAATCTCAAAGAAATTTCATTGTATTAACTCAAAATTTTAATTTCAATGAACTCAATTTTAAGGCAACCAGGTAACTTTTTTTCTAAATATTTTTTACAGTGCATGACAAATCATTGACATATATGTAAATGGAGCAAAGGAACCAGTGTGGACCACATCAAATGAGATTTCCAGGTGAAGATACCAGTTAGGACTTCCAAATGTCCTTCAAAATGTCCAGCAAAGCTTGATCAAAAAAAAAGATAAAATGCTCTGAATTTGGTAAAATGCATTTAGTCTGTGCAGGGCTGAAGTTAGGGCATCCGGGGCCCCCATGTGGGTTGTTTCTGTGGGTCACCTTATTGATGTGGGCACCTAAACAGGATTGAGAATGGTGTGAGATGTAACCAATTATGGCAATGCACATCATAGACACCTTTCTAGACACATTCAACTTTCCATTTTGGAAATGTTCATCGTAGCATGAAATACTGGATACTGGACATTTAAAGGGTTAGTTCACCCCAAAATTAGAATTCTGTCATTAATTACTTACTCTAATGCCGTTCGACACCCGTAAGAGCTCCGTTCATCTTCGGGACACAAATTAAGATATTTTTGTTGAAATCCAATGGCTCAGACAGGCCTTCACTGAGACCATCGTGAATCTATACGCTGATTCATAACCATTCTAAACTTTGTTTTGAATTCGACCCATCACTATATAAGTCGTTATTTCGTTTTTTTGCACACAAAAACTATTCTTGTCGCTTCATGAAATTATTGTAGAATCACTGTAGTGAGATGGACTTTGTAATGACGTCTTTAGTGCCTTTTATGGGTCTTGAGAGAGGAAATAACATTGGTGTCAATGAAAGCCTGTCTAAGCCATTGGATTTCAACAAAAATATCTTAATTTGTGTCCCGAAGATGAACGGAGGTCTTACAGGTGTTGAACAACATTCAAGTCGACAAGTAATTAATGACACAATTTTCATTTTTAGATGAACTAACCCTTTAAGACCACAGTATTTAGCCTTAGTCACTGGTGCACCTCTTGAGGCCAGGTGATGTTTACCTGCACAGCTCTTACGTAGCTGACCTCTGTTACACTCACCATAATGTAACCCCTCCGGTTCTTTGCACCGCTTTGAGCAGGATTCTGACCACCGTTTCCCTCATGGGAGGTGGGCACCCTAAGAAGGTCTCTTCCTCAGTCTCTAGGGTCAGCAGCGCGCCTCTTGAGGCCAACGGAGTGAAATTTACCTGCACAGCTCTTAACTAGCTGGCCTCCGTTACACTCTACCCCTAAACCTCATTCCCATCCAGGTCACAGCACCAAATGTAACCCATCCGGTTCTACTCGCACCACTCCTATGGGATTCTAACCATTGTTTCCCTCATGAGAAGTGTGCACCCTAACAAGGACGCTAAAGATCTGTCGTCAGTGCGCCTCTTGCCACTAGCTGACTAGTCAGACACTGGCCTCCGTTACACTAGTTTAGTTTGGCATTCAGTGCCATGCAACAGCATCCTGAAAGTAAAAGGATCAAGATGGCAGGCAGTGAACAGATATTTCAGGTAACCTTGGCCATTAGCATTTAGCTGAACTCTAGCTATGTTGCTAGTTCTACCTAGCTTGGGTTTCACACTACATGCATGCTTTTTTTGTGGCTTACAGGTTTTATTTTGCTGCAGTTAAAATATATAACCACCATAAATGTATATACTGCACTGAGGAACAGCCCTAAGGGATTTTGAAGCATCTGCACAGTGTAGGCTTTTACACTTGACACTAACAAGCATAGACATGCTAGTGGTTCAAGTCTTTTGCAAAATGAGGGTCTGCCTCCTCACCTTTTAAACTGACATACTTGTTGAAAAATCCCTTTAGTGATGAAAATGTCAGAAAGTTATGTTTTAAGGGCTACTCCCCCCTGTATTTGAAGCTGCTGGAACGTTGTGATTACTTCAATAGAGACATTTTCTTCCACGAGGGGTGTGTCTAGATATTATCTTTTCCTTTTTTGCTTTTTACTCTCCAAACCACTCATTACCATTACAGAAAAGTGGAAATGTTAAGGGTCGTGACTGTCTGCATATTACATGGCTTCATTCTTCAGTATAGAATTGTGCAAATACTTTTGTTTTCCTTTAAAGCTGTGCTGTCTATGATCATTTTAGAGCTTCAAAGAAGATATTAATCATAAAAATAAAAACAAATGTTTTTAGAACTCAAAATGATCTGACATCCCCATGGACACTGATTATTGATTACATCATCCAGCATAAATATGTATCTACCTACAGAAGTGTGCATTTAGAGTCTGCCTTGGAATTAAGCCAAACTGTAGCCCCTGTGCATCAGATATTATGCTTATTATGTTATATTTTTAGTTGTTAATTGATGTTGGTAAGTGGCCTGAGACAAATCTCTCAAAGTTTAGACAATATTTTTATTATTGTTCATTATTATTCATGTTTTCTGTCATATTTAAGTCCCTATTTTGTCCCTAATTGTATAAAGTAAGTTTAATGTTTTCTGTATATAGACACTGAAATATGAATATGAAAATAATGTCATATAGGAAATATAATTGCCATGAATATATAATGATTTTGCTTATGTAGTGCTTTTTCTGAAGAAATGCTGGCCCAATGCAATAGGGTGTTTAGGTGGTCTCAGGTATATATGCATATATGCTATATGATTACTAGGTCATGTCTAGGTGGTTGCTAGGATGTTATGAATGGTTGCGAGATGCTATATACTGGTTTAGTTAAAAACAAAAACAAAACAAAAAACAGTTACACTTTATTTTAAGCAGTCATTATTACAGTGTAATTATATAGTAGGCTAATATTTATTAACAACATGTACTTACTATTGGGTTAGGGTAGGGTTTGGTTATGGGTTAGTTGCATAATTATGCATAATTTACTGTTATTACAATGGCAAGTACATGTAACATATGTAACAAGGACACTGTAAAGTAAAGTTACCAAAACAACTGTTTATGATAATCATTTGCGCCAAATTTATAAAACAATTAATTGAAAAAAGTGGCAATATTTTCTTTAAAAAAAAAAAAAAAATTGTGTCCATATAAGAAATACAGTACAGGTTTGGTGACAAGATGGATATCCATATAATAAGATATCCCTTTGATAATAACCTTACAGTTATGTTACTAGTTTATGGTGTCTGCGTATGGTTGCAATTGTCCACTAGTCTCTAGATATCTCCTTAAATATAAGTGGGGTTAATCAATATTAATAGACCATTTGTTACTAATATTAATGCTAATTCATTTGCATAGTTTTTGAAATTGGCACAAACCAAAGCCTGCTTATTTTACACTGCATCTGCAGGAACTATAATCTCAGTGGTTAAATGTCTGACTGTGTTTGGTGTACTAAATCAAGGAGTCGGCTGGGGCTGGAAGTGGCCTGCAGCGGGTGGGGCATGACTGGGATGGGGCAGAGATCAGGCTGCTGGGAGAGGAAGAGAGGGGAGGGGGGCAGTGCAGGTCTCAACAGAGCCAATGCAGTTAGACTAAGAGCACGGGACTTAGATTGCCATGGGTCACAGCGCTTAGATCATTAACGCCAAAGTCCCTTTATGGCAAGTCGGCTCTTTTAAACTGACAGGCAGGACTTCCATTACTACAGCCAGAATCATTTTTTGGCTTAAATTTTACTAGTTGTCTGCTTCCTAGTGTCTCTGCTCAATAATGAACCATCAAATGTTTTAATGCTAGCTTTGCAATCGAATTTTCTCTGGATAAGCATTTGTAATTAAGCAATGCTTAGCGTGCAATCGTGGAAACGGTTCTAGAGAGGTATAGTAATTTAAGGGACAGTGATTGCAGCCACCCAGTGATCAGCATGTGACATTTGGTTTTATTTTAGTGACTCTAAGAGGAAAGATATCATTACACTGTTGTCTTCACTTCCGTCACCCTGAATGGAGGACATCTTATTATGCATTTATATACCTTTTATATATGCAGTTAGTGAAGGTTTTTGTGTGTGTGCCCTTGTTTATATTACATTGTGGGGACCTATGTGGGGCCAGCGGCCATCAGCCAGCGGTACCCACTTTTCAAAAGGCTTATAAATCATACAGGATGAGTTTTTTTGAGAATGTAAAAATGCAGAATGTTTCCCGAGATAGGTAGGTTTAGGGGCAGGGTCAGTGTATGGGGGATAGAATGTACAATTTGTATGATATAAAAACCATTACGTCTATTGAGAGTCCCCACAAAGATAGTGAACCAGACGTGTGTGCGTGTGCGTGTGTGTTTGTCTGCTACCACAGATTTAACCTTTGTATCAACAACCCTTAAAAAATAAAGGTGCCAGGAAGAAACCAAAACTATACATCCCGGCGATGCCAAAGAAGAACCATTTTTGGTTTCCTGAAAAAATATTTTGTGAAAGGTTCTTTAAAAAAAAACTTTTTTCTAAGCATTTTATAGTCTAAAGAACCTTTCTGCACTACAAAGAACCTTTTGTGCAATAAAAAGATTCTTTGCATATCAAAGGTTCTTCACGGAACCGTACACCCTGCCAAAGAACCAAAGGCTTCCAAATTTACCAGCTCTAATCTTCAGACGTGGTTCTGCCCTTTCCATCATCATTTTTCATAATTTATTCAAAAACTAACAATTTGCAATACGTTTTTTTGGGGGGCTGTGTAGAGAATTGGCTTTATGGTTCTCTATACATTTTTTTATATTTCATTCAAGTCGGCAGCTTTACATTGATAAACAGATAATTAATGATAAATGATGCAAACAGAATTCAGTTATGCTGTAAAGCAGCTTTTTTCAGTTGAAGTCAGCTCAGTGTTAAATCAGTGTTGATTTTAGGTTCTTCAGATAGGCCTAAGCATATTTGTTTCTGGGTTCTAAGAACAAGAGTATAAATGGTTCTTGGGGGTACTAGAAAAGGTTCTGCTATGGCATTGTGCTATAAAACCTGCTGAAAATCTGCTGTCTACACTTGTTTTCTGTTCTTTAAATTGGTCTAGATGGCCTGACTAGCTGGAAAGTATATACCCGAAACTCTTTTAAAACCTCTAAAAACCTTTAAAAACTTGCAAACTATCTAAGGCTGTTGAGAACATGGCAAAACACTACTTAATGATGTCAAGAGTTTTCAGTTGTTGCATATTATGTAAGTGTCAGATGTTTCTCCTAAAGTTGCTTAAAGGGGTACTTCAGAGCTGGGAAGATGAATCTGTATTTAAACTAAGTCATTAATGTAGTAGAAATGTGGAAAAAAAATATTTGGTGCTTTCTAGACTGAGAAAAGACAGAAAATTAATTTTTGTCTCAAGGGGATGAAAGACAACAATTCCCAGAATGCTTTGCTGCCCTACGATGCCATTCCTATAGCCACCACTACTAGATTACTGTGACTGGATCACTTTCACTTTCCCACTGCCACCGCGCAGGGCCGGCTCTAGCTCTCTGGTTGCCCTAGGCGAGATGGAGTTTTGCGCCCCCACCCCACCCCACTCACTTTTATCGTCTCTATTCTAATTCAGCACGTCTGTTTTCCTAGGACTACCCCTAACCGAGAAGCACTTATTATTAAACACGTTCGACGCTTTATTTCCACTTTTCAAACATTTTCTCACTTTTTATTGAAAATAAATGCCTTTCTGATCTGATATGTGATGGGAAAAGGGAATAGAGCGAGTGTGGCAAAAGGCGGAATCGAACCTCTGATCGATCTGCATCAAATCTTTATGCATGCCCATGCGTCTTACCACTACACTACAGCCACTGTAAAGAATTTAGTGAACACAGCATATTTGTGTTTAATGTAAATAATATGGTATCTATCGTTAGGCTGCTCCAGTAAAAAAAAAAAAAAAAAAACGAGAGGCCGTATTTATTTCCTTCCGACGCCCGTAGAGAGCGTTATTCATATTCATAACGAACTGGACTTTTGATATTTAAATGACATCCATGTAGGTTATTGTAGATTATTGTCAGTGAAGTTATGTTTGCAATACGTATAGTAATTATGTAGAAAACTAGCAAGTGATAGCTTGGTGACAATATTAATAATATTTATAAAATAAATATAAGTTGATAAGATTGATACTAAGTAATTTTATTTAGTTTGACAACTTATTGGCTGAGATAAGAAGACTAACCTCTATACTGGGCTTTCTTTCGATTTTTCTTCCTTTCTCTTTTTCCGTCCCTGTGCACCCGCGGGTTTAGGCGCCTCATTTTTGATGAACGCGCAAGATGAGCACTTGCCTGACTTAACGCCTGAATTAATAATCAATTATCACCATCAATTCAATCCAATAATCAGGTTGATAAGTAATTAAACGTGTGGCTGAGGGGGCGCCCTATGATGATCATGTTTCATGAACATTATGTTGTATTTTGCTTGTTCCGATTATATGCTTAATGGGAAGTAATGGGCGGCACTAGAGCGCGCTCGCGCCCCTAACACAATTGTCGCCCTAGGCGACCGCCTAGCTCGCCTATAGCAAACCCCGGCCCTGCCACCGTTCATTTTCATAAAATCAGTTTAGTTAGAGAACAGATATTACAATGTACTACAAGTGTCTGTTTAATATGTGATTTAGCCGCTGAGGGAAAGTCACACAGCATAGACGCTGCAGGAGACAAATTACATACATTCGTGATGAGCTGAATGAGCTCGTGATGAGAGCTGAGGTAAACGCGACTGCACTCGCGGCAGATTCACAGCGCGTGTTCGGTCTGGTGCGTTTTCAGTTCATGGCTTTGGAAGATTAACTTTCATAGGAATTAATTTGAGAAGTTGAAACACTTACTTTGCTCCGCCGGCCGCACCGTTTCCATGAATGCTTGAGGCTGCAGCTGCGAGCTGAGTGCTGTGAGTGTGATCTCCCATCCCCCACGCGCGAGTAGAAGACATGCGGAAATGGCTCCCTCTGCTGGCTGTAGTATTTAGCCTCTGGCCAAAAATGTGTCTCCTCAGATGACACAAATTGACGATATTTGCAAATTGACGATATGAACTCCAGGGTTTCTACTGATACAAAGCCATATGCTAATCGCTGAAGTAACCCTTTAAGAAATATTTAACAGAAACCTAGTGAAAAGATTGTTGACACTCAAAAGGGCAGGCTCATAAGGTGAAATTAGGGTTTAGAACCCATTTTTCTTTTCTTTTTTTAAGAATCTGATGAAAAATAGTTAAGTGAGATCTCTGACTTTTAACCACAGACTTTGGTGTTTTGGCCCATCTGAGCAGAGTTTGAGATACTGTTGAGATCTCTTCTGAAACTTTAGAAAAGATACATATGAACATTTTTTTCTTGGGAAAAAAAACATCTGAGAAGCAGGAGATTTGCTCTTTGCTGAACCAACTGAGACACTATAGAGATCACGTTTTTCTTGGAATCACTAACAAGCAACTGCTCAGTAACATCAGCAAGTCAGAATCCATGTGCATCACTGCCTCGGTATCTGAGGCCGGGCAAACATCTCCTGGTGTGTCGGAGTGCTTTGTTGAATCAGTCTGGAGCTCCTGATGTGTTTGATCAGATGTTTCCTGTATCAGTGAGCTGTTGTTTTACACTCCAGATGCTGCCAAAATGTTCAGTCAGGCTGAGGTTATCAAGCATGGAAATATAATTAGCTGTTGGAGTCGTCAGATGAATTCAGAGTTGTTGTGTTATGCATAGGGAGAAGGGTGACAGACCACACCTATGTGTTTTTAACAGTGTTAAAGAATGAAGTTTAACAGTAATGCTGCAGACATAGAGAAGGTGTTTCTCTAAAATTGATTAAATACCACAGTATACATAAATGGGAATTAAAAAGTCTTCTGACAATGAGCTTTATGAGTCAGTCTCCCACATCATTTGACTTCTTAATCAATGAGCTGTAATTATATTAAGCAAAATTTTAACCGACTTCATGCAGCGTTCTTTTTAGATAATTAGGTTATTGCATTTGACAACCTCGGAGAGCATGAAATAATTGGCACGGCCATGGCAACTAAACATCATGCCCAGTGGCAGAGTTTGACTTTTTGGGTATGTGGCTGCTGCGAAAGGACTGGGTTAGAAGCAATCTCCAGAAAGCGGATATAAAAAAGAAAATAAAGATAAATTAATTCATCAACACATCATTAGCTAAAGTATTTTTCCTCTAAATAATATCACAATATATTCTCAGGCTTGTTTTGGTTTATTTGGTTTAGGTTTGTCTGTCTGTCTGTCGTTCTAGTGTTTAACCATTCTGTCTGTCTGTCTGTCGTTCCAGTGTCTGTCTGTCGTTCCAGTGTCTGTCTGTCTGTCGTTCCAGTGTCTGTCTGTCGTTCCAGTGTCTGTCTGTCTGTCGTTCCAGTGTCTGTCTGTCTTTCGTTCCATTGTTTGACCAGTATGTCTGTCTCTCTGTCTGTCTGTCTCAGTGTTCGACTAGTCTGACTACCTGCCTGTCTGTCTGTCTGTCTGTCAATAGTTCCGGTGTTTGACCAGTCAGTCTGTCTGTCTGTCTGTCTGTCTGTCTCAGTGTTCGACTAGTCTGACTACCTGCCTGTCTGTCTGTCTGTCTGTCAATAGTTCCGGTGTTTGACCAGTCAGTCTGTCTGTCTGTCTGTCTGTCTCAGTGTTCGACTAGTCTGACTACCTGCCTGTCTGTCTGTCTGTCTGTCAATAGTTCCGGTGTTTGACCAGTCTGTCTGTCTGTCTCAGTGTTCAACTAGTCTGACTACCTGCCTGTCTGTCTGTCTGTCTGTCTGTCTGTCAATAGTTCCGGTGTTTGACCAGTCTGTCTGTCTGTCTCAGTGTTCAACTAGTCTGACTACCTGCCTGCCTGTCTCTCTGTCTGTCAATCGTTCCAGTGTTCGACCAGTCTGTCTGGCTCAGTGTTCAACCTGTCTGTCTGTCTGTCTGTCTGTCATTCTAGTGTTTAAACCTATCTATCTATCTATCTATCTATCTATCTATCTATCTATCTATCTATCTATCTATCTATCTATCTATCTATCTATCTATCTATCTATCTATCTATCTATCTATCTATCTATCTATCTATCTATCTATCTATCTATCTATCTATCTATCTGGTAATGTATTAAACATAAAGTAGGAGAGGTTCTGTATGTCTTGGCTCAGGGGAGTGTATATGTGTATATGAGGCTGGAGAGGGATGTATTGTTTACATTGAGCTGTGAGAGAGTGCTGAAACATACTGAAAATATAATCCGCACATATGCAGTAATTGTAATCCTTGATCTTTAGTATTTTGTGATAACAAAATGATGTTGATAAATGTCCAGGTCTGGATAATCCTGTATTGTGGAACTTAAATATATTTTAAAATAGACTTATAAGCATGTTGACAGAAGATTATGAGTCTTAAATTTTGTCTATTCCCACAAATGTGTATGGTCATGACAAGAGTGTATAATACCCTGTAGAGTGTTTTGTTAAAGAAACTATTTAAAACAATGTTTGGGTTTTAGGTTTGGTTAGACTACTTGTGAAGACTTCCCAAGAAATGTAAATGCATTTCCACTACCCTGAGCCAGATGGGTAGACAATGTGTGGTCCCCCTAAATGTTTACTGAGGAAGTTCTTTAAATAAGCGATTTGAGACAGGCACACTTTTATCTGTTTGGATAAATAAAACATAAAGTTTGCATGAGCACTAAAGAGACTTCTTCCTTTGTATGTTTGAATTATACACTTGTTAAACTTTATGGGATATATTTCTAAAATGTGTGAGTAAGCGGTGGTGAGAGTGACAGCAGGGAAAAGATGAGGGTGATGAACTGTGGCCTTATTAAAATCAGTAATGGAAGAGTAAATCTGATCTTATATGAGGTCTTTTTTGACTAATTCTAGAGCATGATGCCAAGGCCCTGACACCCTGATGCTGGCAGATCATATCGATGCCAAGATCGTATTTCCTGTTCCAAAAGGCCTGACGAATGGATCTTTCGTGGGCTTGTCCATTTCGGCTACTTTCGGGGGTTGTGAAATACCCTCCTGCAGTGCCAGACCACCCATCTACTTTCCCTGGGACCTCATGTCCTAAGACACTGGGTGCTTCCTGCTCACCTCACCCTTCCTGCGGTCCATGTGGGATCATTTGGTTTGACCTCCAACGATTGACTCACGGACCTTTTTGCAGGTTTTTTTTATTTCACTCACCATACCTCCTTGGTGCTCTTCAACAACCCTGGAGTGTTGCACAGCTAAAACCTGTTGCGGTTTCTCTTTGCTGAAACCAAACTGCTTTTTAAATATGTATCATAGCATATGTTCTTCATATGGTTTTAGAAGATTGATGTTGCATACCTGATCTAAAAGTCTGCCATAGTTGTGTGCCATTCAGGATTGAATTGGGAATGTCTTATGAATTTCAATTCAATCGCGATTTTCAAGCATCAGATAGAATGCAGAAATGCAGTGAAATTAAATTCATATTCATTAAATTGTACAGTATGACTTAACCATATTTACATTATATATTTATTAAAATATTTGTATTTCATTATAATTAATCAAGTAACTTAGAAGTCAATGACTTGGCAAAACTCACATTTAAAAAAAAAAAAAGTTAAATTTAAAATTAAAAACTGGCAGATTTCAGTTTTGTACTCATCCATTTTAATTGCTCCTAAATTGAACATTTTAAAGCTACACTGTGTGATATTTTCCCCCATCTAGTGGTGAAAAGGTATATGACCATCCAGAGAATATTAGTTTCTGTTCCTCTCAATTCCGATTTCGTTTTAACTCCTACGGTGGCCAATTTAGTCCAAGATTAGTCCAGTTCAACCTCGTCCATGAGTGTTCCTTCAAGTGATGAGGTTACTTTAGAAAACTATTATAATTTGCAGTTATTTAATTTGTCAGTTAACATGTAGGTTATGACATCTATGTAAAATGAATAATAGTTTTACGTTTTTGTTATATATATTTTTACCATTTCATTGCTAATATCAGCTATCAGGATCCCAGACGAATGTAAGCTAATCTTAGTAAAGTAACAGTGCTATCGTTATTCTGTATATTGTACGACATCACTAAGGCAAAGTTTACATTGTAGGCTATATCATTTTCTCTGTCAGGAAAGATCAGTTGATGTGACGGAGGTGTTAGGGAGAGGTAGAGGTACGCAAAAGGCGAAGCTTGAATTTATGGGTATGTCCCTCTTTGACTAATGTACTTTCAAGATGGAGGGACAACATGGCGACCGGCATTTCAAACCCCTCACCCGTATGTATTTTTAATGGCATATTATAAACTTACGAGAATACTTTATTACGTGAAAGAAGTAAATATACATTAATGAGCACATATATTTTTGAAAGAACTAAGTGTTTTTAGCTAAGAATAAACTAAAAAAGTTACACAGTGTAGCTTAAAGTTAATTCACACATTTAATTTTAAAGGGGTCAAGATCTGCCTTTTTTATTTATTTTGTATTATACTGTTGTCTGAGGTCAACTTATGATGTTTGAGTGGTTTTTACATTAAAAAACATCACAATGAATAAGTAATAGGTTATTTTCTACCCTGGTTTTGAGCCTAGCTCTTGAAATGCTCGGTTCCTGGGCGTACTGCATTAAAGATGCCCACTGCTATAATCCAGTGAGCTTCAGCTCCCCAGTTATAAAAACAAACCCTGTAACTGTTACATCTCCCACTTAACATTAATCTTGCACACACACACACACACACACACACACACACACACACACACACACACACACACACACACACACACACACACACACACACACACGCACACACGCACACACGCACACACACACACACACACACACACACACACACACACACACACACACACAAGCATTATATAACCCCCCAAAAACTGGGAAATAGAAATCCCAACCCAGTTTCAGATAAATATAAATTGGTCTAAATTAAAAGAAACATGTTCATAAAACTCAAAACAATGAAACAATTCAGATAACTTCAAATTTGCCAGTTTCATAAATACTCCAAAAAGTTAATTTGATTAATTACTTAATATTTTTAATTTGAGTTTGGCATAATTAGTCAAAATACTTTTTTGGAGTGACATTAAAATCTTTTTTTAATGTTAATTTTTATTAATTAAATAAACAAATTGGATGCAACCAAATATAGGGTCCCTGTTAAAACACCATTGAGTTGAGTAATATTCTATACATCTGAAGTAATGCACTTCACGCTTCCTTAGATGTAGAATGCTTGCCCAGACAAAATGGCATTCCTGAGTAAGAGTGAATGAACTACTGTAGGATTTGACATCTACAAACCAGCTTTGAATAACTGTGAGGGCCCTGGGGTGAGTTTCCAACCACTACTAAACATGAGAAGAGAACTATTACCCCCTGTAATGTAGTATGTTTGTAATCAAGTGTGTAAGAGCGTATGCGATTTGCTACTGGCCAGTTTGTGATCCACTTTGTGAGGTGTTAGGTGACTGAAACTTGACCTCCATGAACAATAAACTAAACCTTTTAAACATGTGGAGGCAATTCATAGGTTTAGTTTGCACTTATACCTGAACATGAGATTTACATTATATTTATATCTTTAAATAAGAGGCTAAAAGGGGTATAAATCAACAATAGTCAACAATCAATATATATATATATGATTTTTTTTTAATTACTTTCATGAAAGGTCTTTTTAAATGCTTAATGGCATCACAACAAAGGTCTGCACATTTATGAACCTCTGCACAACGCTATTTTGAGCTTGTGTAGGCTAATTATGTATATTTACTCAAATAAAGTTAGCAGCAGTCTTCCACCATGCACAATGTGGACATTACAGATGTAGACGCTCTTAAAATGGAAGCGATATTTAACCAGTATTCATTCTGGTACCCACCATGGTAGACCACAGTGAAAATAACTGGCTCTCAATTCCAGAATGACAGTCCTACCGCTGTCTAGAAATTTTTACCTCAGAGAGTCTTCTCAAGCGTACAATTTGAGTATTTTCGATTGTTTCTCATGTTTAAGTTCACTCCCCAGGTTGAGGGAATGTGTTCTGTGGGAGTTCTTTGTTGAACACAGAGCACAGGTTGTATGTTGAGAGAACGATTTCTCGGTCCGCTCTGGCCCTGAGCTGAGACAGAAAGAGCCCTTTATACTCCCTCAGGCTCTGTGTGTTTAGACTCTGATGGGCAGAAGCTAGTGGCTGGTTAGTGTATGCCTGTGAAAAGTCTCCCCTTACCATTCCACTTAAGGTCAAATAATCATGCTGGAGGAAAACTAAAACTATATCATTATCTAAAAAATTTTTTTTAAATGTTTTTCACATTAAAGGCATAGTTCACCCTAAAAAAATGTTGTTAGCAATTGTTTACTCTCCCTGGTTTTTCTAATGCTGTATGCTCTTCTTTTAAAGGGTTAGTTCACCCAAAAATAAATTCTGTCAATAATTACTCACCCTCATGTCGTTCAACACTCGTAAGTCCTCCGTTCATCTTCAGACACAGATGAAGATATTTGTGTTGAAATCCGATGGCTCAAATAGGCTTTCATTGACACCAATGTCACTTCCTCTCTCAAGACCCATAAAGGCACTAAAGACGTCGTTACAAAGCCCATCTCACTGCAGTGATTCTACAATCATTTTATGAAGCGACGACAATAGTTTTTCTGAGCAAAAAAAACAACAACTAAATGATGACTTTAGTGATGGGCCGATTTCAAAACAAAGATTCAAACTCCTATGAATCAGCGTATTGATTTCGATCAACAATGTCACCTGATTTTGTCAGTTTGACATGTGATCCGAATCATGAATCAATACGCTGATTCATAACCGTTCGACACTTTGCTTTGAATTCGGCCCATCACTATAGAAGTCGTTATTTAGGTTTTTTGCGCACAAAAACTGTTCTCGTCGCCTCATAAAATTATTGTAGAGCCACTGTAGTGAGATGGGCTTTGTAACGACGTATTTAGTGCCTTTATGGGTCTTGAGAGAGGAAATGACAACGAAGGCTATTTGAGCCATCAGATTTTGCCAAAAATATTTTCACTTGTGTTCCGAAGGTGAACTTACGGTCTGTTCGGGTGTCGAACAACATTAGGGTGAGTAATTAATGACAGAATTTTCATTTTTGGGTGAACTAACATCCATATAATGGCAGTGAATTGCGACCACCATCAAGCTTTTTAAAAAAGGATGTAAAAGTGTCACAGAATGATCCCATGTGGTATGTACAAAATACAGTCCCTGACAAAAGTCTTGTCGCTTATCTATTTTCTAGAAATACCTGATATTAACCTGACTTTTAATGAATTATTTGGTGTTGGAAATATCTCATATGAAAAGCTAAAACCCTCCCAAATGATGTTTAATGCACTGAAATAAATAATTTCCACAGAAAAAATATTTATCATTTAATCAAGACAGAAAGGTCAAATTTTGGCAAGACAAAAGTTTTGTCGCCTATACAGAAATTGAACAAATTTACTGCAAATACAAAAATATGTCAGCAAATTAAGTTGTGGTGCTGTGAGATTTAAATTTAATATCTTGTATGACTTCCATGAGCTTGAAGGACTGCATCCATGTGGTTTGGCAAGGATTCATACAATTTATTGATGAAGTCATCAGGAATAGCTAAGAAAGCAGTCTTGCATGCCTCCCAGAGTTCATCAATATTCTTTGGTTTCGTCTTCTATGCGTCATCTTTCATCCTACCCCACATATGCTCAATGATGTTCATGTCTGGTGACTGGGCTGGCCAATCCCGGAGCATCTTGATCTTCTTCGCCTTGAGGAACTTTGATGTGGAGATGGAAGTATGCGATGGAGCACCGTCCTGCTGCAGAATTTGGCCTCTTTTATGGTTGGGAATATAAGAGGTAGCTAAAATTTCTTGGTATTTTAGACTATTGATGTTGCCTTCCACCCTGCAGATCTCTCGCACACCCCCATACTGGATGTAACCCCAGACCATGATTTTTCCGCCACCAAACTTCACTGTTTTCTGGGTGAATCTCGGATCCATTCTGGCTCCAGTAGGTCTCTTGCAATATTTGCGGCGACTGTGGTGTAATTCAACAGAAGATTCATCTGAAAAATCCACCTTCTGCCACTTTTCCAGCGTCCATCCTTTTAGCAGGCTGTGGGCCTTGGCAAATGCCACACGTTTTTCAATTGTCTTTTGTTTAGTGCTGGCTTCTGGGCACTGATTCGACCATGGAGGCCATTTCGAGACAGAATGCGACAAACTGTTCTGGTTGACACAGGGACTTCAGGTGACCAGGTCTCGTGGAGCTCTGCTGCAGTGGAAAATGGGCTGGCCTTGGATTTTCGAGCCAACAAACGGTCCTCTCGAGCAGTTGTCTTGCGGGGTCTGCCTGACCTGGGCTTGTCAAAAACGTCTCCAGTCTCTTCAAATCTTTTTTTTTTATCCTCTGAGACGCTGAGACACATTGAAGGTGTCTGCCACATCAGCAGTGGATCTGGTCTTCAGCCTCTTGATAATCAAAACTTTAGTCTCAGGGTGAATCTTAGGCATGTTTGCAGAGGTCTAGTTGCAGTTGATGTGAAGGTCTAGTGTACTGGGGTTCTTTTTATACACACTTGAGACCTAATTGATCCATTATTAGTCACAGGTGAAGCTCATATGACAAGGTGATAACACTTATGTCTTTGCAAAAATTGACTCAATAGGCTTTACCAAGCTGTGAATATTAGAATACTTTTTGAAAGTTTAGTTTTTCACTGAAACATTATCACAAAAGCTGGTGGGATTAAAATGAGCCATTTCTTGTTAAAAAAAATCTTGATTAGAAATATATTTCAGCGGCACATTAGGTCAATTTGTACACAAGCGACAAGACTTTTGTCAGGGACTGTAGTCTAAGTGTTCTGGGGTATACGATAGGGTGAAAAACAAACAGAAATCTATTATTTTACAAAATTCTTGAACTTGGCCTTTGGGGTTCTCTGCTATGTTTGTGAGATTCTATTAACACTGCAGTTTACTTCATAAATGCACACAAGTTGTGAGAAATCAAGATTAACAAAAACACAACGTGAAACACAACTCATGTACCTTTTTTCTGAGGTGACTATATCCAACGCTATCTCAAGACCAATTCGTACATATTGGTACAAGGTGGCTAATTCGTACATCCTCATTTGAATGGATTCTTACGATTTGTCGATACTGGATTGATGGGTAGGTTTTAGCGGCAGGGTTAAGGGTAGGGCATTCGTACGAAATCATATGAATTGACCAACTCGTCAAATACTTACGATTTAGCAAAAATCGTATGAATTGGTAAAGGTGAGGTCATATAAATTTGTACGAATTGCCAAGAGATCAGGTTGCTTCGTCGTAAGAAGTTATCACGGGAATGGAAAGTTAAAGGTTCTCCATGGAACAATAGATACCAATTTTTTATTATTTTTTTATAGTTTATTTCCTAAAACATAATTAATTGTACTGTAGTATATGCTGTTATTTGATAGATAGATAGATAGATAGATAGATAGATAGATAGATAGATAGATAGATAGATAGATAGATAGATAGATAGATAGATAGATAGATAGATAGATAGATAGATAGATAGATAGATAGATAGATAGATAGATAGATAGATAGATAGATAGATAGATTGATTGATTGATTGATTGATTGACGGTCATACGATCATAATATTTCCTGCTGGTTTATGTTCACCCTTGAACAGTCCTTCAACTGAACTGAATTTACACTTCTGAAGAGATAGCCACTAAGCCAAGTCATATATCGATAAAAATGCAAACACACTGAAAAGTTAATTCTTAACGATCTTGCTCAAAGCATGCATAAGTACATCATTTTATTTGACATGAATCTGAATGTTTAAATGAGAACTTGTTCTTCGCACATCTTAACAAATGTTCTTGGCAATGAGGAGAAGTTTTTATGTTTTCCTTTATGAATTTATGTAATTATGATAACTTGTGATTATCCAATGTGGTCATGCCAGAGCACTCAATATGTGTAATTGCAAATTTGTTATCTCTGAGTCATGCAACTGTCAGCATGAATTTTAATCTTTGATCTCTGGTAATGTCCAGAGAATTTAGAATGCACTTCATCATAATCATAAGTCAAAATTTGGTATACAACACTAGTCATAAGTTGCAGACATTTGTAGACAATTGATGAATATTGTAAAATGTTGTATTGGCAGGTAAATCATTTTGTCACCAAATCAGACATCGCAGCTGCTTTATTGCATGCAAATAATCTTAGAATCTGAAGATCTACTGTGCGTGTTTCTGCAGACAGTTCACAGAGTGCAGTTCCAACTTGCCCTGAGGTGATGACATAACTTTGTTGTATTTGTATGAAGATGAATGATCTCACTGATTTTGTATTAATCGTTTTATTGAATCATGATGCATGCAAATACCACAGTCATTTATTATATTTTTGTATTGTTCATTATTTAATGAATTAACTAATTCCTTACTTATTCATAGAGAAGAGATTTGGCATGCTAACAAAAATGATTTCTGGCTTGGATCATGAGCTGGCCGCGTGCCATTTGTTCGTAGATGCAGTCGTTTATTTTATTCATACATTTTAGAAACAGAGCTAAACTAAATAATCATTATAGGATTAATTCACAAGTTCATTAATGATATAATGTTGAACTATTCTATTTCAAACTAGCATGGCACTGACTTAGCCTTTACATGGCAATAACCTGAGCTAGAGAGACACGTTCTGAAAAAGCTATTGGTCATATTGACACCGGAAGATACTGGTTTTCCACAAACTGAATCTTATTAAAATCATACCTTCGTTTTATTCATATTTGATTTGTTTATGTTTGATTTTCAGTCATTATGTAGTTCATTTCTTCACCTTTACAGTGAGGAGTGTGAAGAAATGAAACTGGGAAAAGTGATGGGCTGTCAGTCAAACTTAGCCCCTCCCACACAACCTCCACATGCACTCTTGAAGAACAGATGTCTTCAAAACATAAGGTGTTGGCGTTTTATTACTTTATTGCCTTTTATACTTTGTTTAAATGTTTATTGACATTCAAAGCCAAGAAATGTAAAAAATGTTAAATCCAGTGTGTTAGTTCTATGCAAAATGTTAACTTATGAATCGATCATGAAACGTTACACAGCTCTCTGTCATTCTTGACTCAGTAACACTTTATTTTTAAGGGGACATAGTTACACGTTAGCTCTAGCAGCTGTAAATTATGCATAATTACAAGAAACTAACCTTTAAACTAACCCTAACTCCATAGTAAGTACATGTAATTAATACATTTTACTCAGATTTAAGTAAGTTGGTTACAATTAAACGACACAATCAAGTGTAACTCTTGATTCTGATTGGTCAATACTAAGCAGTAAAATATTTCTGAAAAAAATGACCGTTGTCCTGGACGACACTATTTCTACATTAATAGTCATCATAAATCTAGGCTACATGAATTATCTGGTAAGCAAGTTTATGTTATCATGAAAGTTATAATACAACTTCTCACTATTTTGCTGGTAATGCAAATATGCCTAATCCGAAAACGAACAAAACACTGAAGAAACATGGAATTGCTTCTCTCTCTCTCTCTCCTCTCTCTCTCTCTCTCTCTCTCTCTCTCTCTCTCTCTCTCTCTCTCTCTCTCTCTCTCTCTCTCTCTCTCTCTCTCTCTCTCTCTCTCATTCCCAGGCTACTCCAAGGAAATTTCTACCGGCTTTCATGGGGGGACGCGCAAAAGAGGGCGACCAGGGGAGGCTTTGGGAAACTGATGGGTGGATCCCTAGCCAACTTTCAAGCCCCGTGATTTGCTAATCGGGGTATTTTTTCCCTTGTCATTTTCCTGTAATCCAGGGTCTGGGTCCAGCCCTCTTGACGGTGAGGCGATCGAGCGCTCAGCGTCTCATTTTGATTAAATCCCGAATCCCTTCAGTCTGAAGGCTGGGCGCAAGGAAAGGAGGATCGAAGGGGGCCCGGCGAAACAAAATACCCTTCACCTATGGCTGTTTAGAGCAGATCGGGCACATTTGGGATTGTAGAAGGGAGATCATTTTCAAATAAGCAGAGGTCGCCCCGGGTTTTGTACACATTTGTGGGCGCCCCAACCATGGAGAGGCCAAGGTGGTCCCCAATGTGGAAAACGAAAAGGTGGCTTTTGGATTCCACTGTTTTCAAATTCATCACAGTTTCCCTCGTCCTGGTTCTGCAGGCTCCAAATGTCAGAGCAGGTAAGGAAAGATAGACTTCCAAACTTTTGATGAAGTTGTAGGGACTGTCAGATAGGAGATGCGCATTTGCGCCTGCGGATTTTAACGCGTTTGATTTAGACAGGTGATTGTAGATCTGCATCCCATTTATGTGTGTGTGCTACTATCAGTGCCCATGCAATCAAAATATATTGTAATCATGAAAGGACGAAGATTGAATGTGGAGTTCGTTAAAATAAAGCCACAAGTTCCCCAAAAGATTTTCACAAGCTTTTAATACAATTAATGCAATTATATGGACATATAAGAGATAAGGTCGATCATGCTTTACTTATCTACAATATGTCCATGACATGACTAGATGCTAAACACAGAAAAAGTCAGAGTCTGTACTTTAAAATAGTTATTAGTGAAAGTGTGTAACTGTTTACCTTTTGCGCATGACTTGGTTTGTTCTGCCCATTCAGTTTGCATATACTCAAACTTTTGAGATTTTATGTCTGTATATTTTATGTTCTAATACACTCCATGAGAGGGTGAAGAAGAGGAATGTGTCAAGAGAGTGTCATGAAGAGACAGTTTAGGATTTACTTTGGGGAAAAAAAGCTCTTTGTTTGAACCTGTGGTCCGTTAGGTGTGTGTGGACACGGTTAGCAGGGTGGAATTCCTCAGCATTTTACATCCATGCCTCACATTTCAGAAAAGAAAATAGAAAAGTATCCTCTTGAATGGTGTGATTGTGAGGAGGAAGTTGTGTGCCAAATGATGTGTATTCAAATAGAGGCGAGTTAATCTGTAATTGATATTGTACTAATTTATGCTCACAAGGTACATCGTGAACAAGTGTTCTGACCACATTGACATGATTTTTAGTTTGTTTTATTAGCTATCTTTCAATCTTTAATTATGAGAATTTGATTTATGGTAACTGAGACCTGGGAGGTCCAATTTATAATGGGCGTGACTGATCATAAGAACTGCAACAATTGATTTTTTCTTTCTCGGTTATAGAAATATGGACATGTGAATAATACGCTTGAATAATGCAAACAATATATATGTTAGTTAAGGTTTTTTTTTTTTTTTTTTTGCATTTTTTGAGTGTAGTCCGCTTTTAACAGCACATTAGAGATTGCTGCCGGGTAATGAATTAGCGTTGATCACAGTGGGCTACAGCCAAAATCACCCTTTCCCCATTCACCCCTAGTTCCACCGAAGCCCAAGTGGTGGCTTTTACAATATTGTGTCTCCCATGTCTCTCTAAGTCCATATGAGTTTCCCAGTGGGAATGTTACTCTACTTAGTGCCTTCCCGTTATTTGATGACTGTCCTCTCTGCTCATCCCTATTATTTTGGAGGCTTCAAAGGGCCCAGAGCCATCCAGGGGCCCCAGTCTGGCCTTATGATAGGTCTCACTTATCCTTAAAGGAACAAAGTATTTATATTTGTCTGAAAATGGCATTGTTCTCTTATTTGTCACATTTTTTAAGGCTACTTGAAGAAAAAAATCTTTGAAGTGTCAGCGATAAGGCATGCTTAATAACCCCTTTTTTGCCTATCAAAGCTGATAATGAATTTTAAAATGTATTAATCCAATTGGACTTGAAGCAATGCATTATATCCCTTGCGGTTTGTGGCTTGTGAAGGCATTTCTACCGGGTGCCCTCTTGAGCTGGCAGTGTACTGACATGTTTTCTCAGCCCCTGAGGCTGAGGAACCTCAGATGTGCATTCCTTCAGACAATGCACACATTTCAGAAATCTTTCCATAATCTAATAGTAGATGGTGCCGACTAGGTATCAAGACCATTTGGGCTATTCACGAATCATGCTCTTGCGAGTCAGCTCTATGCATGTTTGTTGTGGTTCAGTCCATTTTTAGTAAATGTAACATCAAAATGTCATAATCATAATTGTATGCGGTTCTCTACGTTGCATCTTAAAGGTATACCATTTTGGGTTCCCCAAAGAACCTTTCATATGAAGAACATGTGAAAATCGGTTCCATGGACGTTAAAGGTTCTACATGGAACCACAGATGCCAATAAAGAACATTTATTTTAAGTGTTTAGGCAACACTATATAAATATAAAAATCTGTCATAATTTACTCACCCTCAGGTCATTCTAATCATGTAGGGTGAATTCAGGATGATTGGGACACTTTTTCCAAGTCACCTCAACGGCAAGAAGTGTCCCAATCACCCTGAATTTACCGTATGACTTTCTTCATCTCACAAAGGAGATATTTATGTTGTAGATGAAACACATAAAGTACATGGTCCCCATTCATTCTGCATCATTAAGTGTTCCACAATCCACACCAGAAATAATGTGTTTGGAATGACATAAGGGTGAGTAAATGATGATGGATTTTTACACTTTTTAGCTGAACCGTCCAGTTAATACTGGAATATTAGGTGAATTGAACAGTGTTCATGGGAAGCATATGGTTGAAAGGCTTTATTGTTCTTTGATGTTTCTCTACAGTCATGAAAGGGGGTGGGGGGGACATGGGGAAACATTTTTTTAGCAAAAAATTCCGTCAGTGAGTTTGCCTCACGGAGAGCCTGTGGCATAATGCTTTCTTGTTCAAGCGGCACGCATGTGTCAAAGAGGGGAGAGCGAGGGGAGAAGGGGGAGATAGAGGATGGGAGAGAGAGAGATTCTGACTGAATTCATTATTAGAGTCTCAAGGAGCAGCAGGTAAAAGGGTCTTCTATTAATATCACGCCAAAAAAACGAAATTCGAATAACTGTACTGAATGTATTACATTACATTCCCTAGACCAAACGAGAGCTCATCCATTGGGACATCTGTTATTTTAACACTACGTTTGTGTCTTCCTGTTACCATGAATTTCATAATTAAATTATTTATTGCAGAACTTCCTTTAGAGGAAGCCCCTCCCACTTTGGGGTGTCCCTTGGAATAAAAATGATGGCAGGTTTATGATCTTGACGATGTGCAACTCTCTCTCAGTTAGTACCTCCCTCCACATTCACACTCGATGTCTAATCAACCTTCTCTCCAACACACACAAGCCTAATGCAGAGAATGAATGACAGTGAAAAAGATCAGCGTGTGTGTTTGCACAGCAGTCTGGTTACAATCACACCAGGTCATCAGCTGCGCTCTCCTGATGGCAGCGCATTCTCAGTTGGTATTCTGAAGTATTTAGGAGTATTGACATTTTTCTTTGGCACTTGCATGGAAAGGTCAGACTCAGGCTACAGCACCACATCTGGAATATATGATCAATCAATCAATCAATCAACTTTATTTATATAGCGCTTTTACAATCACGATTGTGTCAAAGCAGCTTCACAGTGTCAAACAGGATAATATTGCGACAAAATTAGATTTGGCTGTACAGTCGTACTGGAGAAAACAGTAATGTTATCAGCTTAGTTTAATTTATCATATAGCAACAATGTTGGCAGATCAGTATTTAAGTTTATAGAATTAAATAAGACCTAATTCATAAATTTTATTTGTATAATAAGTTGAATAACTTTAATCATATTTTTAGTGTCCCCAACTGAGCAAGCCAAGCCAAAGGCGACAGTGGCAAGGAACCAAAACTCCATCAGGGCATGATGGAGAAAAATAAACCTTGGGAGAAACCAGACTCAGTCGGGGTGCCAGTTCTCCTCTGGCCTATTAACACACCGTGTAAGATTATTATTCTGGCAACCTTACAGGTCAGAAATCATATTAGATTGGAATATTCAAAATTTCAGGGTATAACGGAAGAGACAGATTTATTTGGAAATAAATGATGGGATGGTGCGTCGATTACACAAGAGTATGAATACATGAAAGATCGGAATTATTGCGCCGAAGACGGGTTTTGAGCATGTCGTGCCAGTGAGGCAAATTCGGAGGAGACACCATTAGACACGGCTCAGCAGACACTCCAGGATGAGCTGGTCATGTCCAGGCAGGTCCACCATCCGATCCGGACAGGGCCCAGATCCGGGATAAACCTCGGGATAAACAGAGAGACAACATTAGCGTAGATGCCACTCTTTTTATGATGTAACGAGTACATCAGGTGTTATGGGAAGTGTTCCCGGTTCCGGCTGACCTAGTTAATGCAGCCTAACAATCAGTCAATTGAATTGAATAATAAAAAGTTACAAATGTTCTATGTGTATGCCATAGTAAAGAGATGTGTTTTTAGTCTAGATTTAAACTGACAGAGTGTGTCTGCTTCCCGAACAATGCTAGGAAGACTATTCCAGAGTTTAGGAGCTAAATAGGAAAAGGATCGACCGCCTGCAGTTGATTTAGATATTCTAGGTATTATCAACTGGCCAGAGTTTTGAGACCGCAATAGACGTGATGGAGTATAATGCGTTAAGAGCTCGCTTAAGTACCGGGGAGCTAAACTATTTAGTGCTTTGTAAGTAATAAGCAAGATTTTAAAATGTATGCGATGTTTAATAGGGAGCCAGTGCAATGTTGACAGAACTGGACTAATATGATCATACTTCCTGGTTCTAGTAAGAACTCTAGCTGCTGCATTTTGGACTAGCTGGAGTTTGTTTATTAAGCGAGCAGGGCAACCACCCAGTAGAGCATTACAATAATCTAGCCTTGAGCTCATGAACGCATGTACTAACTGTTCAGCATTTTGCATTGAAAGCATGTGCCGTAATTTAGATATATTTTTAAGATGATAAAATGCGGTTTTACAGATGCTAGAAACGTGGCTTTCAAATGAAAGATTGGTATCAAAGAGCACACCCAGGTTCCTCACTGACGACGAGGGCTTGACAGAGCAGTCATCAAGTGTTAGACAGTATTCTCGGTTACTACTTGTGGAACTTTTCTGTCCAATAATTAAAAATTCAGTTTTATCTGAATTAAGTTGCAGGAAATTACTATTCATCCAATTTTTTATATCAGCTATGCATTCCGTTAATCTTGTGAATTGGTAGGTTTCGTCAGGGCGTGAGGAAATATAGAGCTGAGTATCGTCAGCATAACAATGAAAGCTAACGCCATGTTTCCTAATGATATCTCCCAGTGGTAGCATATACAGGGTGAAAAGCAACGGTCCTAACACTGAGCCTTGCGGTACTCCATACTGAACTTGTGATTGGTGTGACATCTCTTCATTTACTGCTACAAACTGATAACGGTCAGATAAGTATGATTTAAACCATGCCAAAGCAGTTCCACTAATGCCAACATAATTTTCGATTCTATTCAGAAGAATATTGTGATCGATAGTATCAAATGCAGCGCTAAGATCGAGTAACACTAATAGAGAGATACAACCACGATCAGATGATAAGAGTAAATCATTTGTAACTCTAATTAGAGCAGTCTCAGTGCTATGATACGGTCTAAATCCTGACTGGAAATCCTCACATATACCATTTCTTTCTAAGAAGGAACATAATTGTGAAGACACAGCCTTTTCTAGTATTTTTGATAGAAACGGTAGATTCGAGATTGGCCTGTAATTGACTAATTCTTTAGGATCAAGTTGCGTTTTTTTAATAAGTGGTTTAATTATAGCCAACTTAAAAGTTTTCGGTACATATCCTAATGTCAAAGATGAATTAATGATATTAAGCAGAGGATCTATGACCTCTGGAAGTATCTCTTTTAATAGCCTAGTCGGTATAGGGTCAAGCATACATGTTGTTGATTTTGATGATTTTACAAGTTTAGCCAATTCTTCTCCTCCTATAGTAGTGAATGAGTGTAATTTTTCCTCAGTGACACTACAGCGCCTCAGTGACACTACAGCGTATATGAGGACTGAGGTTATGGAGAACTTCTCCGGAAGATCCCTCACAACAACTCCTCTCCTTAACTCCGTCATTGTATTAGATGAGTTTGAGGTTTCCCTTTTGTCTAGCTTGTATGTTCAGCGTAAAGCTCGGGTTGAGTCTCTGGGACCTTTCCACTCAACACAAAGAACCGGCAGAAGAATGGTGTGTCACCTTTGCTTTTCAGAGTTTTAAATGGGGTGGTGAATGTTTTCTCAGCACTGGGAATGCCTCTGCATCTTTATTATAGCGGTTTAGACCTCCCAGTCCATTCTTTTGTGACGTAGCATGCCTTTATTGTTAGTGGTTTGAGCGTTCCGTTTTATGTGGTATAAATGCCAAAGATTCACTCAAGTCCCAGAAGACACATATGGCACTGTTGGTTGATTCTAAATAACACCCAGACGCCAAACATGTGCCCTACATACGCAATTATCATGAAGAACTCCTTCTCAATGGTGCTTTGAGATTTTGAGTTCTTCCTCTTAGTGGTGATCCTTGAACAGTGTTTATCCTTCATCTTGCTTCTTTAAACCACAATGAAACTGTTTGTTCAGGTTTACTTAACCCAGCTGTTGCTGAAGTGTCTTCCAACATGGTTAAAGGTGGAATCTGGAATTTTACAAGGGTCAAATATAATAGGAATTGAGACCAATGATTTGAGTTTTGGCCTTATAGCATACAGTAAAACAGATTGAATTTCAGATATTGGCTGTTTTTTGTGGTTGGGGCTCATAAAATAATGTTTAGAGATCATTTTGATACAGTCTCTCTGGTCATTATTTGGTTAGTTCAGTTCATTTGACTGCAGCTTTCATTTAACTTGCTGTCAACACACACGCACACACACACACACACACACACACACACACACACACACACACACACACACACACACACACACACACACACACACACACACACACACACACACAAACACGTTGGTCTATTTGGCTTACTCCATAGGCGTAATGGATTTCATACTGTACAAACTGTACATCCTATCCCCCTTACACTGCCACTGACCCTAAACCTACCCATCACAGGAAACATTCTGCATTTTTACTTTCTCAAAAAAACTCCTCCTGTGTGATTTATGAGATGTTTTCCTCATGGGGACCAAACAATGTCCCCACAAGGACAAGGATTTCAGATATTGCCATCTTTGTGGGGACATTTTGTCCCCATAACGTAGGGATTACCAGCCCACACACACACACACACGCACACACACGCACAATATTTTATATGACTACCCATCTATTCAGTAAATATGGATATAAAAGTTTTACAAATGCAGTAGCTGTTTTATATGATTTGACTAGATTTGACCTTGCAATTATATAATAATAATTATGGTATGTACATATTTTAAAAGTTTAATAAAATTGTATAGATAAATAAATAATATGCAGATTATATCCTAAATCATTTTAAAGTAGTTCTGTGGAAGTTTAAGTTAAAAACACATTTCTAATTTTTAGTTATTAATTTTGTTTTGTCTCCTACAACAGATTTATCTGGAAGCTTGTTTCCGCCATAGAATAAAGAATTTTATAAGATAATTACAACTTTTTATCTGACAATTCTAACCTTTTTTCTCACAATTCAGATTTTTTTCATAATTGCGCAATAAAGTCAGAATTGCGGGATATACAGTCGCACTTGTGAGTTATAAATGGTGAATTGTGATATATAAACTCACAGTTGTGAGATAAAAAGTCGCAATTATCTTTTAAAATATTTTATTTTGTGGTGGAAACTAGCTTCCTTAGATTTACATGTCTAAGGCCAAAAAACACTTTTCTCATAAAATACATTGCACATCACTTCATTTTTCAAAGACTCTGAAGAACAGTGTTTGTTCGAAGATTCAGTCTCTCTAAGTCCCTCCTTTCCATGAGCTTACTCTGCTCTGATTGGTCAGACGGCCCAGTCTGTTGTGATTGGTCGACTGCTTACAGCATGTGTTGGAAACAACACGGCCATTATAATATTTAATTGTCAGATCCAGAGGTTTCCTCGGTGCTTTTATACACAGTGATACAAACAGTAACGGTGTTGGTTTTTCCTTTTTTAGTGCATGCATGCAAAGAAAACAGTCTTTTTGACATTTCAACAACATGAACCAAACTACTCCCAAGTGTTTGAGGGCGGGCCAGAGTACCCATAGGTTGGAATTATGCAAATTTGTTATGTAGTTATGTAACCTGAAGTTAGAATGGAATTACTGACGAATTGATGCGGCAGTTCAGATCGATTCAGCATTATTTGTCGTGCACTTTGCTCTTTAAAACTTTGCAGGCCTTTTACATTCACAAACAGCTATATTACACACTGCATGAAAGGATGAAAGCACTGCATGAATAGGGGCACAAGAAGCGCTTTATCTGCTTAACAATGAATATTTCTAATGCATTCTCCGTCATTTATTGATTCTTTTTTTGTGTGTATCTTTTCGACCCCATGCAGCAGAACCCGTGGATGTCCTTAAAGTATTAGAATTTCCCACTGTCCCAGAAGGAGTACAGAAAACTTCAGGATTTTGCACAAACCGAAGAGCATCACAGCCAGACACGGCCTTCAAAATCAGCAAGAATGCCCAGATCAGTGCCCCAACCAAGCAGCTTTTCCCAGGTAAGCTGAACCCCATGAACATGTCTCCATATCCTGCCTAGGTTTAGCTGCATTTAAATGTGCCCTTTGTTGCCGTTGCCAAGGCTTTTGACAGGAGATGCCATCTCTGATTGTGCAGGGCCATGTTTCACTCAGACGGTTGTATTGTTAAGCGGCGGGAGAACTTGGCTGAAATCTCTTGACCACAGCATGGCTTGTCTGCTTAGTTGCATAAGAAATGAACAGAAATGTTTAAAGAGATAGTTCACCCAAAATTGCTCACTCATCATTCCACATGGCTTTCTTTCTTCCATGAAACACAAAAGAAGATGTTTTGCAGAATGTCCCAGCTGCTCTTTTATGTCGAAATAAAAGTAATTAAATGTCGGTTGACCAGTCAATTCCCATAACTTGTGTACTACACTCCTAGTTCTCTGAGTTTATACGATACATTTGAAATGCATTATGTAATTGGAATGTGATTATAATGTTGCAGATGTTTTTTATATGGTGGAAAACAGATGGTTGTTTATTACTTGTTAATATTTGTTCAGCCTAGATAATGCCATATATATGGTGTTTATTATCAAGTGTTTTGCATCTCCCCTTTTTTGCTGGATATGAGGGATTATATCTGATAAACTGTATAAAATGTCAAATCTTATTTCAATGATTTTCTCAATGTGTGCCGTTAATGGCCTTTTTAGTTAAACAATGCATGCAATGCAGTGCAAAAAGATCAAAGAATTGCATGAATAAAACTGCATTATGAAATCCAGAAAATGCTTTATGGAGGATAAAAATGGAATTCATCAATTTAAACTAAACTACAAAACTAAAACTAACTAACTAACAAAAAAAGTATGTAAATACATCACTGGTCATGTTGACAAATAAATGAACAGATTTAAATGTTTATTTAATTTCAATTTGACAAATATATAGACATTTTGTAAAATGTTAATTAAATGTCACAATAAAAATATGCATGTAACCTGTAATCATTAGCCAAATTCTTTTGGATATAATTTTGCCGAATTCTTTTGAAATTAATAAATCAATTGATTCCTTTTTTTTTTTAGTTGGCACTCCTATAATGGTTCCAAATTCAACAAAGTGATTAGCCGATTGAATGGACCTCAAAACCCCAAATGAACTCTTCAGTGAACTTGTATATTGTTTGTGCTGTTTTCTAGATGGAGTGTTCCCTGAAGACTTTTCCATCCTAACTACCATCAAGCCCAAAGCTGGTGTCCAGTCCTTCCTTTTATCCATCTACAACGAGAAAGGCGTCCAGCAACTAGGCGTCGAGGTGGGCCGCTCACCTGTCTTCCTGTACGAGGATCAGACAGGCCAGCCTGCCCCGGAGGATTACCCCCTGTTCCGCTCTCTCAACCTGGCTGATGGAAAGTAAGTCACAGAGCACAAATCCAAATGTACAGGGGCTTTTTTTAGACCTGTTTAGATCTATCCTCAGAGAGAAAGAATGAGACTGACTCCAGACAGGGTCAGACAAAGGTCAGTCATCAGCCTGTACCAGCGGGAAGTCAACCTAGATTTTTACACTGTAGTCCTGAGCCATTATGTAAATAGGAAGACCTTTCTGGGACTGTTTTAGAGTCTTTTCGGTTGACAAGTAGACAAATCAGAATTTCAGGGGACTATTGAGGCGTTAGTTATGTGTGGTTTCTTCTGCGAGGCAAGCCAGGGGAGATCTCGCTGTGACTCTGGATTGATGGAGTGAAGCGGACAGGGCCGTAGGTGATCTGACCTCGGCAGTGATCCCTCAGGGTTCTGTTATTTTAGAAAGTTGGATCCATTGGGGCTGAAGCTTGACCTCAGAAATTAACCTCCTTACATCATCATGAACAGAAATGTTTGGAAGCTTGTTCCAGCCTCAAAGTAAAACATAAAAAAGTAATTGTGAGATGAAGTTTAAAATAAGATATAACACCCATTGTGAGATATAATAATTGCAGTTCCAAGAAATAAAGTCACGATTATGAGAAAGTCACATTGTGAGATATGAAGTCTCAGTTGCGAGACATAAAGTCACAATTAAGAGATAAAAGGTTGCATTGTGAGATGTAAAGCCACTGTTGCAAAATATAGACACAATTATGAGTCACATTGTAAGCTATACTATTTATAGTTGTGACATTCTCTTTATCACATTGTGAGATTTAAACTACACAAGAAATATACTCACAATTACATTGTCAGATATACAGTCAAAGTTGTGACAAATTATTTAAATTACAAAATAATCGCATTGTGAGATTCGATACAATTTTTAAAAAAAATGCTGCCTGAAATTTTTAAGTACAATCAACTTGGATTTTTAAGTCATTTCAACTTAAATTACAAAAATTTAAAAAAAATTAGTTGATTCTTGTATAACTTAAAAACATACAGATGTTGTCATAACTTATTGATCATATCATTGTTTTACAGTGCATAAAGTTAAAATGTGCAAAATAAATAAATAAATAATTACAAGATAAAAAGTCGCATTGAGATAAATTCAGTTTTGAGAAAGTCACAATTATGAGATAAAAATTCACATTGTAAAGTTCACCAGAAATAAACTCAGTTCACATAGTGAGATATAAATTCATATTTGTGAAAAATAATCACAATTATGAAAGTCGCATTGTGAGATTCTATATAAAGTCAAATGGGCAAAAAATACACAGATAATAAGTCACAATGGCCCTCATTTATCAAAAGTGCGTACACCAAATTTCCAGCGTACACCTTGCGTACACCTAAACCCACGGTGACTTTGAGATTTATCAATATGGACGTTGGCGTACGGCACGCTCAAATCCTACGCCAGCTCAGGAGGTGGTGTACGCACGTTTGAGTTAGTGGGAAAATGCGCAGAAAAACAATTCCTAACACCACAAAACGCACTGACAAGATATGCTATATTATGACCCACTGTTAAAAACCACAACAACAACATTCAGTGTTTATTTTTGTGCAACATGAACGTCAATGTTTAATTTGTGTGACTTTACCAAAGCGTTTGATTTGTAGGCATATGTATTCCTCCAGTCGCGAGCCTGTGCGCTTTACCGGCCCGCCTGGCCCGGCAGCTGCGCACGGACTGGGACTAAAATAATTCAGACTGACAAAATAATAAAAATGACCTTCTTCTTTTAAATAATAATAAAATCAATAAAAACGACATTCTTCTTCTAAATAACAAGTGTCATTAAGAATAATAATAATAATAATAATAATAATAATAATAATAATAAGAAGAAGAAGAAGAAGAAGAAGAAGAAGAAGAAGAAGAAGAAGAAGAAGAATCTTACAAATTGCCATGTAATTATTAATGTGAATGAATGGTACTCCACATCACATCATCACTGTCGTACACCCCAATACATGCCGTGATACGAAATGAAATGCTAATTGTTTCAAAACGTGCTGTAAAATAATGCATTGTGATGGTAATTTATCATCCAAACAGCTATTTAAACTGCTGGAGTGCGCTTCTCAACCCCCACACTATTAACAGTACTCGTAATTTGGGTCCATATTTTGTTTTTGTGGGTGCCTTTATTCCCACTCTTTATACTCTTAAATAAAACAATTTAGTTTTTTTCCACTTCCCTGGTGATGGTCTCGATGGGTGCGTCTCAATCATCTCACTAGTTCAGTAGTCAGAGCACTGATCAGGGAGTCAGCCCATTGACTTATGTCCTAATCAGTGCCCTGACTAGTGGACTAGTGAGATGATTGAGACGTGCCCGATCTCCACGTCGGAGAAATTTCGCTTCTTTGCCGTCTTCTGTTTGTCCATGGCGTAAAATGAGGGCGTGGGGGAGGTGGAGTTGAATATATAGGGGCGTGTTATTCTAATGACGATCGTTTTCAGCCGCGGGATTTATCAAGGGCAAGTATTGCGTACAGCTGGATTGCAGAGGTGCGCACAGTTTCATAAATCAGGCGGTGAGAGGAGTGTAAGCATAATCTTACGCCAACATATACACCCGTTTCTACGCAAGATTGATAAATGAGGGCCATTGTGAGATCAATTCATAGTTTCGAGAAATAGTCTTAATTATGAGGGGGGGGGGGTCATATTGTGAGATATAAAGTCACATTTACAAGAAATAAAGTTGCCTTTGTGACATAGTCACATTTACTTTTTGTAATCTAAAGTGCAAACATGCTTCTTTAGAAAATATTACTCAGTGTATTTTTCATTATTAAAAATTCATATTATTGCAATGCTCATTATTGTCCAGAAACTACTTGGGCCTTATTTTGACATCGCCAAGATTTTAAATGAATTGACAGCAAAATGTAACTCAATGGACGTGCTTTGTCTTATTAGGCTCAAGAGGCTTTATTGTAGGTATCAGTTCAGGGGGGTGTTTTGATGTAAGAACAGCATCATTTCCGTAAAGGATTAAAGCGCTTATGTTTCTGATTGGGATTTGAGGTTAAATGCACCTTGATTGGGTTCATTCTGTCATTCCAATTCCCTTATGCTGGAAGAATTATAGTTGCAAGTGGCTTATTAAAAATAATTTGTACAGCTAAACAGATTAGCTATTACAAATTAACATACATTTTATCGGCTTTTGTGCTTTATCTTCCTTAGAGGCATAAACATCACTTTTGAATATCAATAACGATGGAAATAAGATCTAATCTGAAATTAATTCATGAGAAATGTGTTGCTCTAACATACAGTATTATAATCAGAAAATGCTACATTGTGTTGCTGACATCATTTATGCATATGTCACATAGAAAGATGAATTACACCACTCTATGTCCTTAGGGAACATGGGTAATTTTTTGGGTGTAAAAATGTGTGACTTTAAATCATTGCATTTGGCAAGTCTAGGAATTAACTAAAGTTTTAGAACATTCACAGGATGTTTTTAACGCCTAAAGGCATGAAGTGTGGTTTTACACTGTCACACATCTATCAGTCATTTGCTTAATCGCTAAGTCTTAACCATGTAAATTGCCTATTTTTATTCCCTTAGCAGGTACGTTATCCAAAACAATGATTTCTAGCCACAGTAAAGCCTGTCCCAGTTCAAGTTTGCCAAGTACTTAAAAAACACGAGCCAAAATAAAGGTTTTTCTTTCTAATGAAGTGGATTATGGGAAATTGATCACACTCATGGGAGCTATTGATACGCCTTTGAAATCTCACTGTTGCTTCTTACCGCAAGCCCGTCCAACAGTTTCCTTCCCCAGCTCAATGTTTTGATTCTAGAGTTCAGTTTCTCTGCCGTACCTTCCTGACACACACTTTCTACAATGTTCACAGTGTCTGTCATGCTGGATAACCCACAGGAGGGGATTTTGTCTAGGGTTTAATGAGTTTAATCCAGTGTTAAACAAGGCCAAAGTTTGAAGGCTGGAATGTGGTCCACTCAGGAATGTTATATCTCAAGAATTGTCTAAGGTTTTAAAGTAAAGCACGTCTCACGTGTGGCGGCCGTTAACCGTTTGCTGGGTTTGTAATCACCTACTCTTCTTGTTCTTCACAGGTGGCATCGTGTAGGCATCAGCGTTGAGAAGAAGACTGTGACCATCGTTGTCGACTGCAAGAAGAAGCTAACCAAGCCCTTGGGCAGGAGTGACGGTGCCAGTATTGACACCAATGGTATAACTGTTTTTGGCACCAGGATCCTGGATGAGGAAGCTTTTGAGGTAAAGCTGTTTTCGGTGCATCAATGCATGGATGTCACTCTGAAGGCCTGACTGTGTGAGCTGATTGATCAAGTATAAATATATATGCGTATTTGAAGCAATGAACATGAGAACAACATCTGATCATTTGAGAACAGGAGAGTTAACCAGAGCTGGATTTATAGTCCAGCTCTGGGGGGTTTGCATGCTCTGTTCAGCCCATTTAATGACAAATAAAACTAGCATGGGGCAGAAATAAACTGGCCTGTAAACAAAAAAACTTCTTCTAAAAGGTTTTGAATTAAGACTAAAATCAATTATTGTCCCTCTTGTGGATGGCAAAACCTTATATATACGTCATGCTTGTATATGACACATCAAAAATATTTAACCCCCAAATACCCACTGCAGCAAAATTTCATCACAATCAATAAAAAAATCCCATTTTTCACTAAATATGTGCTAAATCTGCATACATTCATACTATATTCAGCCATGTTAAATGTTGTGACTGCCTATTGGCAGTGGCACCTTTGATAAATGTTCAAGATTGAAATGTTCAGTTTCGAAGTTTGCTGATAAATATTTGGCCTGTAATATTTTCCCCAATGCGTTTCATTTTAAGACCAATTCACACTACACAGACAAACTCCAACAAACACGTTTGTTGGATCTCTGTGTTACTCCTGTTGGCGTCTGTTGGTGTTGGTCAGGGTTTGTTTTCACCTGACTGACCTTATTCAATCTTCATTTGTCGGAGTCTGTTGGGGCAATGTAAACATGACAGTTATTTTTCATAAAGTTCTAAATTAAATGACCAACTTGTTTGTTGGCATTTATCTGTGTGGTGTGAAATGGCCTTGCTTGGAATTCTTGCGTTTCTGAGGCGATCTTTGGGGTTCTGAGGGTTAAACAACTGCATACGTGTATAGTCCAGACTAAGGAGAGTTTCTTTGCAAATTTCATAAAAGGGAACTTTGTGGCATGTTTTGTAGGCCTATGCTTTGTTTTTGACACAAGCTAACCGCTATTTACATTAGCATTCCATTCATTTGTTTGCCTTTTATAGTTTTAAAGATCAGTGTTTACATCTCTATGGCAACCTGTCAGCTTATAACTTTGTGGTAAGTCTGTTCTTTTTAGCCTAATGCCGCATTCATTGTTAATTGCTCCTTAAGCAATTAACATCAAGTTGTTAAATGTAGCCCTTACTTTTCCACATAATAAATACACAATACTCAATTTGACCAGTATTAAGAGATCAATTCCATAATGGCAAAGGTGATATTTGTCCCTCTGGACATGAGCTTATTCAGGATAACAGAGACAAGCCTTGTGTCACTGTTTACCTTTAAGCGGTCGGGTTTTCCCCTTGCTTCCTGTTATGAAGGCTTCTTTCACCTTGTAATTAAAGCTACTCAAAGCCAGAGGAGCCTCTTCATGCACAAATTGCTTACTGCCTCAGCCGACAGGGCTAATGTTGTGAACTTTCTAAACTAAAACTATAGTATTTGCATCATTGTACAATGTACTTTAAAGGGTTAGTTCACCCAAAAATGAAATTGATGTCATTAATGACTCACCCTAATGTCGTTCCACACCCATAAGACCTCCGTTCATCTTCAGAACACAGTTTAAGATATTTTATATATAGTCCGACAGCGTATTCAAGTGTAGGCACACTATACAGTCCATGTCCAGAAAGGGAATAAAAACATCATCAAAGTAGTTATTTGAGGTTTGAACACAAACAAGGAAGAGAAGACAATGCTGAATGAAGTCGTAGTTTTTGTTATTTTGGGACCAAAATGTATTTTCGATGCTTCAAGAGATACTAATGAACTAACTGATGTCACATATGGACTACTTTGATGAGGTTTTTATTCCCTTTCTGGACATGGACAGTATAGTGTGCATACACTTGGATAAGCTCGGACTAAATATAAAATATCTTTAACTGTGTTCCGAAGATGAACTTTACAAATAAAACTGCATTAGTTAATCAGATTAAAGTTGTTTTATATTTATTTTAAACATTATGAAATAAATAAACCCATAGCAACTTTATTGTAGGCCTAATACAGTTTGATTTATGATAAAAAAATTTACTTTTGGCCCTCGGCTCTCAATCAAGTTTAATTTTTGGCCCTTCATAGGAAAAAGTTTGGGCACCCCTGGTTTACATAAACACATTTTGGTGTGATTCAGAAAATAGAGATTTCTGTAAGGGTGGCATATTTATGCAGAAGTATTAATTAGCAGACATGACAAATTACAGATTTAAGGGAAAGTCAGCCATCACCTTGATTAGAGCGGAAAACGCGATGCTAATGCTAATTATTAAAATATTTTCACAGTCGTGATTGCATGTGATATTGTGATTATGGCATATATAACGTTAGATGTGCTCAGCAACTTGAGTGCAACTTTGTGCACTTTTGATTCATCAACACCTCTTTGATATCAACAGCTATTTTTGGTGCAAACTTGTGTCTTTTAGGTAGCTTGTTTCACAGTGTTATGTGTGCGTTTGTCCTCTTCTGCTCTTTTAAAAGTCAACAATTGAGGCAGTGTGGAATGTGCAGGGTCAAAATGAGTTAAAGCTGTAAATAATGATGTACAATGGGCCGATTGACAGGTGATATTGAAATGCATTGCATCTTGTTAAAAAGGAGGGCTAGCTGAGGCCCTGGATGTGTGTTTGTTACTGAGAACTTACTGGGGAATGGGAATTATTTCTTATTAGCCCTTATTGTTCTTAAACATTTTTTTTTAAAAATGCAAGTATTTTTCAATTGGGACTTCTTGTTGTTAGCGAGGTGGCATTTTATTAATTTTTTTACCCTTACACTTTAGGCTTTGTGCTGTTGTGAACCTTGTTTATGTTACCTTAAAGGGATAGATAACTCAAAAATGAAAATGTTATCATAATATACTCCCCCTCATGTTGTTCTAAACCTGTATGAGTTTCTTCTGTTGAACACAAAAGAAGATATTTTAAAGAGTGTTGGTAAGCACCTAGACAGTTGACGGCACCCATTTACTTTCATTGTATTTTCCCTACTATGGAAGTAAATGGGTGTCTGGTTACCAGCATTCTCATCGCTTTTTGATAATTTGATATGTCAAACTTTAATATGCAATATTTGATATTTAAAAAGTCCCACAAATGACAAGCAGGGGAAACTCATGGTCACAAATATAGAATTCATTCACGCAATGTATTAACATGAAACATTCTTCATTCGAGGTCATGATATCTATTTTTTCTTCTGCATATGTGCGAGGCTCCGTATATGTGTAACTTCTTCTTTCTTTTTTTTTGTTGCAGTTTAATATTTGCTATTTATATAATCATACATATTTTGAGTTTTTGAGTCATGTCATAAAGGTAATCTAGAAGTGGTCTCATAAAGTTTACCTGACAATTCCATAAGTTTCATCCTATGCAGATTCTTAATTTTTCACCTCTCGCAGCATAAAGGAGCTATGAGAGGTATGCCCAGTATTTAGATTTGACGTGTCATCTGGGATTCGTATGGGTGGAAACACAGTGTTCCCTGTCTGAGAGCATGAACACCATGACTGTTCCCACTGTATGGTTACTTCTGAAGTGTATTTTGGGAAATATTGCGGAAATACCTGGTCAGACCCATAGGAGCGACATCCCTTACTAGCCCTGGATGAATTGACACTTTGTAGGGTCTGTAAAGAAGCCTTTGATTTTTGCACATTCTACTGTGACTATACAGTGTGCTATATTTTCAGGATAGTTGTCTGAAAACAGATACAAGTTGAGCTATAGAGTTTATTTTTTGTATTTTATTTTTTTACTGCACTTATTACCATGTCTAATCTCAATCCCATAATGAAAAAGAAACTTTCTTTAAACTACCAGGGTTATTATTGTTAACCAAAACTAAAACTAGAACATGACTGAAATAAAATAAAATACTAAAAACGTTTTATTTTTACCTTGCCGATTTTTCGAAATTTCTAATTTTCAATTAGTTTTCAGTTAGCTGATCAAAAAGCCTGAATTCTTCATATAAAGTGATCGTGTCTTTTTAAAAGACTTGGATTAAACCACTCAATTCATATTGCAATCTCTTTAAAAATGTTTTGAAGAATCATAGTTTTGAGTGAATAGACTTTATATGGAGGGACAGAAATTTCTCAGACACCTTGTGTTCCGCAAATGAGAGTGAGTAATGACAGAATTTTCATTTTGGGGTGAACTATGCCTTAAATAAATAAATAAATAAATATGAAAACACACAGCTAAATGAATGACATTTTACTTCAAATTAAAGTGAAAAATATATAAATGAAAACTGTTGGTAAAGGTTATGTCCTGAGTGGATTGTTGCACCCGTCATTGACACACTTTGAATGACATACACACTTTTTCCTGAATGGCCAGGTTCCTATCTTAATTACTATATTGTGTGTGAGGTGAGGAAATAGTGCTGACCACAGCTAATAGTGTTGAGTGTGTTGCCGTGCCGCTGAGTTCACGGCTCTAGGCATGGATACATCAAAGTTCACTGCTCCTTTTGTTTCCGATTTGGTGTTCGCCACTATTGGCTCCCTCCAGTTCTGTAATTAGAGCAGTTAAGTACAATTAAATGACTGAGGAAAATTGACCAAATTCTCTCATGTTGTAAAGCTGAGGCATTATGGCACTTAATGACAGGTGTCCTACTGTGCTACGTTGCTATTTGAACAGTTTACTGTATACTCATGCTGGGGGTCTGCATCTTAAATAGTTTTTTCACACACTGGGCCTTACAGACAACCATCCTTTTTGTAAAAAGCTGAGATGTTTACGAATGACTCATCAGTAAAAAGCTGTTGAGTGATGCTATAGGCCCATGTTGTTCAAAGATTGGTACGTTACTGCATAGATTTGTCCATAACATTTTACTTGGGCTACGCCGTTCTATAGATTGCACTTTATATTGTATCTTTGACAATAGTGAGAAATCAGCTGTAAATTCCGCATTTATAACATGTTTACAGTATACATTGCAAGCCAGTTTAAATGAAAAGGAAGTTGCGATTAGTCTTTGTCCCCTATTGTGAAACAGCTTCTCGAGCAAGAAAAATGTAGGGCGGGATTTTGTCGATCGGGATTTGATTGGATCATTGTGGATTGCTATTGGTCGATCTCATGTGATTGATATAGGTTGTTCCGCCCTCACACCAGTAAACACATCATCAGAGAATAGATGTCGCTGCAAGAGGGAAGTAAAGTTATCTGATTAAAGAAATAATAATGATCTGCTTGGATAAATCATTTATAATACATATTCCTTTAAAACAAGAATTTTGATTTCATGGGGACTTTACCATACCTCTGGGTGGGCTTGGTGTTTCTAAATTTTTTGCTTTTTGCTGAAGTTTGTTTGATCTGAGTCAATGCTAGTCTTAGCCTAGGCTTTCATGCGTATCTTACTCAGAATAAGCTGTGCAGGGTCCAGGGAGTTGTTGAGGTGCATGGATGACAAATGAGGTAATGCGTGTCACTTTTATTCAGCTGTTGGCTTGATCTCACTGTTTTTCCCTCAATCTTGGCACCAGGCTCTAATGCCAAGCCTGGCTTTTGGGGCCAATCCTGGCTTTAATGGTCTGGTAAATGTACTGTATGCTACCGGGCCAACAGGTGATCAATGCAAATACGGCTTAGAATTACATGACTAGAGCGAGTGTGTGACTCATTCATGATAATGATTGTTTTTTTTAAGAATTATGAATATTATGTAGAAATTTGGTCGTCATATATTAAAATGGATAGTTTACCCAGAAAGGAAAATCATTTATTCACCCTCATATTTCCAAACGGGTATGAGATGATGCAAAAGATGATATGTTTAATGAGAATTATAGAAAACTGAGGCTGTCCAGCTACAAAATGACATTAAAGGTTGCATAAAAATAGCCCGAATGCCTTATTTCAAGTCTTCTGAAGCTAGTTGATAGCTTTGTGTGCAATTTAAGGTTAGTTCTCCACTGATAACGGCTGTGACTGAATCATTGATTCAGTGAAAAGTCACCATGAAATTAAATTTTACAATTTTTGCTTCATTCAAGGCAAGCTGAATGTTGCAGTATTTATTATAAATGTATCTATGCACATCATTATTTAATAATTAAATAATTAAAGTGCCTTTGATCCTTCATAAAAATAACTTCCCCTCGCTCTTGCAGTGACATATCTTCTCTGTTGATGCGTTTGTTGGCATGAGGGCGGGACAACCTGTCACTCGCATAAGATCGACCAATAGCAAACCACAACAATCACATGATCTAATCAATTCAAGATTAACAAAATCAAGTCCCGCCCTACATTTTTTCTTGTTCGTGAAGCCTTTTCAATCAGATATATATTAATAGGGAAGAACAGATTATAACAACTTCCGTTTCATGGCGAATAACCAGATTCGTAAATGAAACATTTCCACATGTAAACTGAATTAAAGATTATGAATTATCATGAGTTTGGCTCTAGAGTGGTTGTCACGATTTTCACTGAAAACTACTTTAGTCTGTTCCTCACACAAGGCTACCGATGACTCCATAAGGCGTTCATTTGAACCACTTGTTCAATTGAAGCTTTAATGTCCTTTCTCATTCACTTTTATTGTGATAAAAAGATTGTTCACTCCAAAAAATGAAGCCTTTTTGTAAGGTTTACACATTTCAGTTTATTAAATTTAACTGAATAATCCTTGCATGTTTTAATTAAATAATTGAACAATACTTAATTATTTAATTAAAATATGTATGAATTATTTAGTTCAAATTGATGGAATTTTACTGTTAATTGAAATATGTAAATCTTAAAAAATATAGATATTTTTCAAAAAATCACATTTTGTGTCCTCATAAATGTACATATTTAAATGTACATATTGTTTCTCTTGCACGTTTTTGCACACATGTTTAGTGTGCTTAACTAAGTTAAGTAACATTAACAAAGAAAATAAGTAACTTTAACTTGGCCAGTTAAAATGTGTTGAGTAATTTCAACATAGTTGTAGTTTGCTTCGCAGTTCTCTTTTTCAGGTACATTTTACTTAAACAACATAACACTGAATTAAGACATCTGAGTAAATCATACAGTAGATAGTGTGTAGACTACATATCCACATTATAGAAGTAATGTGTTACTCACCCAAAGCACGCCACAGAGATCTTAATACTTGATACATAATAACGGTAACATTCATTGGATCAGTAGAAAATGAACTCCAGATGTCACAAAACCGCAGGTTACTAAACCTAACAACAAAAGCAATGATAAAACAGTGTAAATACAACACAACTGGAAAACAGTGAAAAATGCAATCTTATTAATTATTCATGCCCCAGTGCATTAAGGGAACAGCAGTGTCAGAAAGTTTGACATTTGTCAGACATTTCTTTTTTCTGTAGTATTGACTTCACCACAGAATCATTTTTTGTTTCAGTAGAAAGAAAGCCATGCAGTTATGGATATATGAAGGCCGATAAACTATTCCCTTAAATGTCGTATTTTGTTTTCATAAATCAAATACGAATTTTGTTGAAATAAGGAGGTCAACACACCTCTATTTTCCAGTGGGCATACCTGATCATCTTGCTGTTTATACAGTTGAGTTTACAGAGAGCGGTATAAAAATACACAGACACACATGCCCCTAACAAGTCCAAGCCTGCTGGTTTTTTTTTTTTTTTTCGGTGGTTGCCTTGCTACTAAATCGCACAGTCTCTCTCTCTCCCTCTCTTTGTGACAGTGCCAAGCAGAGACCTCAGGTTCGAACACATCCCCCATATCTACTTGTGGACTTTACTGTAAAATTCATGCATTCCTCATAACAGACCCAGGTTGTATCTAAACACAGATGAATATAAAGATCTAAATCGGTCAGTTATGAGACATGTGTCAATATAATCACAACCTCATACAGTAAATTATGTTTTTAATCATTAGGTTGTTCATAATGCAGAATGAATGTATGCTGACTGTTGTTTCTGACACGACAATGGCAAGAATCAGATTTCACTCAATTGGAAGCAAGGCAATGCTCTTTTTCTTTATATATGTGTTGTTGACCAAAAGGTTTTATGTACTGTTGTCTAACCATTGTTGCAGGCCACATTTTATATGAGAGGAAACTTCCTGTGTGGGTTGCTGTTACCAGGTGTTTCATGATGAAACACTTTTTTTTTTACCTGGTTATAAAACAGTAATTTGCTGAACCATCTGACCTGTGTTCCTCATCGTGAAAGTAGTTGATTTGTTGTTTTGTTGCTTTGCGATTCCACCATTGCATGCATTTCCTGCAATATTTTTGTTCTGTTTTGACCAATCACACTTAAAAATAAAGGTGGGCTTATTTGCAATGGAGCTATAGAAGAACCATGTTTTGTTCTCAAAAGAACAGTTCTTAAAATAACTATTCTTAGTGTGAAGAACTTTTTACATAAAGAACCTTTATACACTCTAAAAAATTCTGGGTAAAAAACAACCCAATGTTGGGTCAAATATGGACTAACCCAGCAGTTGGGTTGTCTTAAGCAAATATTTAACCCAACCGCAGGATAAAAACAACCCAATTGCTGGGTTAAAACAACCCAACTGCTGGGTTAGTCCATATTTGACCTAACATTGGGTTAAAACAACCCAGCATTTTTTAGAGTGTAGCTTCCCATTATAAACCCTATGTGGAATGAAAATTTTCCATGGATGTTAAACCTTCTTCAAGGTTTGTTTTGTTTTCAGAATAAAATGCATTGTCATTTCCTTCTTCATTTATTAATGTGCTTTATTAGTATTCCATATATATGTATAAGTATAACAATAGAGGTATTTTGGTACAGTACACTGAAAAAAGTGTGTTGAATGTACATGATTTAATTGTGTACATCGGTGCCACATGAATCAATTAAGTTTAACGAACATGATTTGTTTGTGTAACTAAATACATTTTAAGTGACTTAATTAAGTAGTCTCTTAAGTGAATTTTATATGGCTCCTTGATATGATTCAGGCGTTTAAATTTCATATATTTATTCATCCACTTCAATTTCATATATGTTACACACCGGAATTATAATACTGCATTAGCCAGTTGCCAAACTTTTAGCTGGCAATAACACACATTAGCATCTTAAAAGCTCCTTCAACCAAGCTGTTATGACATTAGTTGTTTTAGTCCACAGCCTAAGCAAATGCTCTACTCTTCTCCACAATGGTAACCCACTGTAATTAAAATGTTCTAATTATTCCAACATAATTGAATATTAAACTCTATTAAACTCCCCCTTTCTCATCTTGCTCAAAAATACATAAAATGACACGTTTACATATAAAATAACAACATGTACTCTCTCTTGAATTAGCCATATGCAAAGCATGATGGGAACTAACAAGCCCCGCCCAGTTTCAGTTAATCCAACTCAAATCATTCATATTATCTCAACACAAACTGATTAAGTAAAGTTTAATTTGGCTTATTTTTAAGTGAATTGAACACATTCAAATTAAGTTAGGACAAAAATGTATAGCAATTGTTTTGCTTTAGCTCATTTTAATTAAGCAATTTGAACAAGCAGTAAAAACATTTTTTTTCCAGTGCACATGTATCTCATGCATCTTTCTGTCATTCGTCCCCTCAGGGTGATATCCAACAACTGCTGATTGTGGCCGACCCTAAAGCAGCTTACGACTACTGTGAACACTACAGCCCAGACTGTGACGTCCCCCATAAGGACACACTGCAGGCACAGGAGCCCGGGGAGGAGGTTAGTAGACCGTAAGCCATTTGCACTGACCAGCAAAGGAAACCATCTTTCTTGCAGTATCCAGAAGTCCAAACGTTTCTGGAAGTCTGACACGTCGCTGATACTTTTGACACTACTGGTCAAACGATTTGACACACAGACACATACTTTGTTGTTGTGTTCCACATGTTGGAATTATAGGAGAGTCATCGAAATTATGAAATTACTGAAGAATAGGGACCAAACGTGTTAATTAAAATCACATTTGAAACCTTAATATTATTATTATTACATAGATGAATTTATTTTTAGATAAAATATGATAAACCACAAATTTAATTGTTTTTAATTTTGTAATTAAAAAATTAAAGGAACAACACATCACAGTGAAGAAAGGTCATTATGTAAGGCATTTTTCTCTTATGCTACAAAGATAATAGATAAAAAAAACTTTCGATATAGTTTTTGCTCTACCGTTCAAAAGTTTGGGGTCGGTAATAGTTTTTAATGTTTTTGAAAACTTAGAAAGGCTGCATTTATTCAATCAAAAATACAGTAAAAACTGTACTATTCTGAAATATTATTACAATTTAAAATAACTATTTTCTACTAATATATTTGAATGTGTAATTTATTCCTGTGATGTTGATGCTGGATTATCAGTGTCACATGATCCGTCAAAAATCCTTCTTATATGCTGATTTGCTGTTAAAGAATCATTTCTTATTATTATCAATGTTGAAGCAGTTTTGCTGCTTAATATTTTTGTGGAAACCATGATATATTTCTTGAGGATTCTTTAATAAAAATAAATTATTATTATTTATTTTTATTAAAGAATCCTCAAGAAAATCTAAAAAAAATTTAACAATGTGACTTTACTGTCCCTTTTGATCGATTTAATGTGTATTTGCTAAAATAAAAGTTTTAATTTCTTCTTTTTTTAAATCGTACAGACTCCAAACTTGTATGTTAGTGTATATTATAAAAACATATCATAGGTCAAAGGTCAGCCTCACCTTGACATTTCTGATCAGTTTCATGAGGTCCCTTTGTGTGCTTATTGCCCAGTTTTCGGATGCAGCCAATGTCATTTTAACCCATTATATCCTGCTGAAACAGGGAGAGGGTTGCTTCCTGTATGTGAGAAATCAATAACCCTGAGATGCTCTGCTCATAAATCATCCTGGGCCAGGCTGAATGGTTCCAATCAATGCTGAGTGATCACCAAGCATGGAAGAGGGCCTGATCATCAGCGCAGTGGCTGTTTTATGAGCTCTTATGCTGTAGGAGAATTAACATATACTTATGTTTGATGGATGAAGCTCTGGAGAGCCCCACTCAGTGGTTTTATTGGCCTTTCTGCTCCTCTAACAGCCGTTATTTGTGTTGAAGAAGCAGAAACAAAGAAAAAGCTACACAAACCATCCTAAAGCATCCATTCATTAATTAAAAATGTTTCATAATTGATGAATGCATATACAAGTAGCCAAATTAACACGTTTTATTCATCTTAAACTTAACATTCTAAACTTAACCCTAACGTCTATGATGACAATTAAAAGGTTTAGCTATACCTTTAAATTGTGTCCCAGCACAAGTTAATACCAGACACAGGAAGTTTTATAGCTATTATGACTTTGAAATGTGTTAGAAATAGGAAATCAAATAGATTTGACTCTTCCCGAGCCTGTAATTTGCATTTGGCTTAGAAGGCAGATGGGGTTTTACACACACATATAAAGATGAGAAAGACTAAAAAAAGGAGGTTCACTCAAGAAAGCAGCCAACATATGGCTGTTATCTCTGCTTCAGACATGCAGAGCCTTTTTATAGGGTTTTAAACACCCACCTGTAAATCAGAATAAGTACATCACATGTTATACATTAAAGTAATTAATGCAGTATGTTCATATGTACTGAACTCTCAGGCAGTTAATCAAGCCGGTAACACAAACTCAATAGATTTGCTTCCTTTTAGGGATCTGAGATTGTTTTGATCATGACGTAGCACTCTAACTTGGCTTAGCGTTAGCAAACATGCTGTAACTTATGATAAACTAGTATCTAATTAATCTATACTGTATAAAACCAGCTATACAGTATACCATCATAGTATGTAATACACCCAAGGGTAGATTACATTCTACATGACTTTTGTATGCTTTGCTAACCTCTCTCTCATCCTCTCCCTGTGTGCAGTACACAACCGCTGTTGAGTACGGTGATTTATATGATTATTATGAGGGAGCGACCCCCACAGCGACAGATCAATATTCCGAGCCGCAGGTAAATGCAGAAATGTGTGATGTGTTTGATATGTCAATCATGAGGTGGCCCCTCCCCCTTTCCTTGTCCTATGTTCAGTACATTACACGGGCAAAAGTATGTGGTGTGGGTCAGGTTCTTAGCTTTGGTTTCCTGGTGGCGTCCTGTGAAGCTGACAAGTCATCGGGCGCTTTGGTACACCCTATACTACTGAAAATGTGTGTTTAAGGAGATTATATGGCTGTATACTAGATTTTAAGCACCTGCTAGTTAGCTTAAATAGCCAGACCCATAAATTACTGTAGCAGTTCACATACGTTTGCCCATGTGTGTCTGTCCATGTTTTTACTGGAACCTGTAAACTAATGTCTAGTGTGTTTTTACTGGGTTTAATAAAGAAAGAAAGAAGAAAGAAAGAAAGCTGTGAACTTATAGAATCAAATGGATGCTGTTTTTTACGTTTTTGGATAACCATTTTGGATAACCATTCACTGAAGCAAGCCTGAAATCTGCTCAGTTATGGTATCAAAACAAAAAATGTGACTACTTAAACCTGATGAATATGTCATTTTTAATATATATCCCAGATTTACGCTACAGTTCAAAAGTTTGGGGTTGGTAAGATGCTTTTTGTGTTTTTGAAAAAAAGTCTCTTATGCTCAAGTCTGCATTTATTTGATCAACAGTTCAGTAAAAAAAAAAACATAATATTGTGAAATATTATAAATAACTCTGGAAAAACAGTCTTCTGTGATTTGGTGCTCAAGTTGTTTTCCACATTGATAATAATAAGACTTTTTTCTTAACATTTTTGTGGAAGCCATGATATATTTTCTTCAAGATTCTTTGATAAATAGAAAGATCAAAATCACAGAATTAAAAAACAACAACAACAACAAAAACCTTTCTTTTCTCTAATGTTTAACATTTCTTAGAATTATCAATATTGATATTTTTGAGAATTATCATTATTGATAATATTGATAACATCCTTTTCAGGATTCTTTGATAAATATAAAGTGAAGGACAGTATTTATTTTAAATAGATTTTTAACAATTTAAAAGCCACTTTTGATCAAATTTAATACATCCTTGCTGAATAAAATGATTATTTAAAATAATAATAATAATCTTACTGAACCCAAACTTTTCAGTGATAGTATATCCCAAGTTATCTTGAAGCTCACTGAAGTGATCAGTTGGCTTATAATTAAAAAAATAAGTTATGTGGAATTATCAAGTTCACACAACTTTAATTTTTCAATTACACATGCTTTATTACTTTATTACTACTTTATTACTTTATTACTAAAAAATGGAGGAAACCCACTTAAAATTACTTTGAATTATTCAAATTATTAAATAATAAACAAGGGACATATGATGGGGCGTATGATGTGACTGGGCTTGAAAAAAATCAGTATGAGTACGGGGCGTATGATGAGCTTGGCAATGCGGCTGCGAACCCTACGTCCACTTATGAGGACAGTTTTGGGCAAGGGGGTCCGACACCTCCGAATGTGTAATTGAAAAAATAAGTTGTGTGAACTTGATAATTCCACAAAACGTAATTTTTAATTATGCATGAAGTTTTCTCACTTATTTAAAGTTAAGCCAGCTTCTCACTTTTTACGGTGCAAGTACGCCACATTTGAAGAATAATAACAGGATCTGATTTACCTTCTAACATGGATGCTTTGATGTGTTGTGTCTTTTTCCCTTCACCATAACCTTTTTCCAGAGAGTGAAACGTAGTGTCTCCATGAAAACGAAGAGGACGAGAAAGTCCCCAAAGTCTTTTTCCAAACCCTATAAGTACCAGGGGCCAAAACAGGCAAAAAAGGTAGCCCCTAAGAAGAAGAGAAATGGATACCTGCCACCGCCACCAAGAAAAGCTATTCTAGGGGTAACAGTACAAGTGTAGTTCATTTCAGAACCCATCAAGATCTCTCTTTCAGTGAGGGAAATCTCTGATGACAGTCTGAGTGTGCCGTCGGCCCCTTTTCTCTAGGTGCCGTCCTTACGGATCCGGCTTGTAACGCTTTTGGGACTGCTTGAACTGTGTTAATTCCTCCTTTCTTATCTTCTTCCTCTTTTTTTCTCACTTTGAAACTGCTATAGCTTAACAATGTAGATGGGGAGTACTATACAGACAGTGAACTTGACTACGGAACAGTAGATGCTTCCAAAACTCGGTCTCCTGTCGCAACCACTGGACCAAACCAGGTAATCTTTCGATTATATACTATGATGCTAGGGGTGAGGGACTCTAAAAAGTGGGACAATTCCAGGCACATGTATAATAAGGAAGTATTTGATTGAAATGACAAAGACAAAACAGTTCATGGCAATTGTTTTGTGTTTTTTGACTCTCGATCTGTCACTGCAAGGGAACTGTTTTATCCAACAACATAAAGCTGATATTCACCATTAAACCGCCAAGTTCTAAATTTAGCCAATCCACTTCCTGTCATGTCTGAAACTTTGGACATGTCCAGAATATCAAGTAGATATTTTTCAGTGGATTGTCATTCCGTTGGTTTTCAGCTTTCTGTTGTGGATGTCAATGATCTTTAGGGTTGGTTTCAAGATAAAAAAAACAGGAAAAAACAGCAATGTATGAATGGTCTATCTAAATCTAATGCAGTTCATTTTTCACACAAGCTGAATGATATCCATACGTTTTTGTCTTTTTGGCTGGAGTTTTAGTATTGATTGCTAAATACTGTCAGATAACCCTGAATATCATTGAGAATATGGCATAACCCATTTAAAACAGTTCCCTCAGTAAGTGACCCAAAGAGGGCTGATGTTAAAGCGGTCACATGCTTATATGTGGACCGGAGTGAAGTAACAAGACCTCGTAGCATTAGTCCCTGTTGTAGTCTGGCTGAATAGTTCTGGCACTAGTTAGCAGAACTATATTTAACAGAATCAAGCTCTTTCCCGGTCATTTAGATGTATTTGCAGGGCAATTATATGTCTATTTTTGATTTTGCGTATCTTATAATGAGCAAGAGTGTGTTTTTCTCAAATAAAATGCAAGGAGAAATCATCCCTTGTGCCTTGACAAATAAAAACTGGTGTTTCTTGACCATTTTTTTATGGTGATGTTGTGAAACATACAGTAAATCTTAGCTGTTGTAATCAAATGCAGATTTCAGAGACACATTTAATTGATAAGTTCAGGTTAAATATGATCTTGTCCTGCATTAGTTTGTGTATTTATAAACACTGCAGTGTGATTTATTTCTTCTTTTTTTCACCTCTAAACGTAATTCCTCTATACCATTATGTTATATGTGGACAAAAGACAGTCTGTCATAGACCTGTTTATGTGATCATTCAATTTTTTTTTTAAATAATTAACACATTATCTATCTCTCTGCTAATAACACACCAAAATATGTACATGCACATTATATATTGTAACCTATGCAATTTGTCATTTACCTAACCATAATTAATTTATGCCATAAATCTTCATCAATTAGTCAAAATACTTTTATGCAATCCAAATCATCCCAAATATTTTCATTGAACGGGACAAAGAAGTGTTACCCCAGCTAACAGGGAATATTCTTAGAACTTTAGCTAATGTTGTGACAAGGTTCTCTAAAAGGTAGAGCAAATGTTCTTCCTGTAACGTTAATAGAATGTTTGTTTAAAGTTATCTGGTCTTTAATAATGTTCTGAAAACGCTAACTTAAAAACATGATTTATTCATTGTTTATTGAGATTTGATATTAAATGCTTTAGTTGGACGTTTGTCTAACATATTTTTAAATGTTCCTATTGTTTGAGAATGTTCAGATAACAATCCAATAATGTTCGGAAAATGATCAACTGGAATGTTCCATTAACATTTGTATAACCAAGAAAAAAACGTTCAGAGAACATTCAGAAATAACACTTTTTTTTTTTTTTTTTTTTTTTTTTTTTTTTATAACGTAATGTTAGCAAAACGTTCTTAGAACATATTTTCGTTAGCCGGGACCTTGTTGCTGCCAAATTGATGTGATATTCTTAGTAAATATCTCATGCAATTAATTTTGCTTTTGCTTTGCGTACAGTAGTAGATTAGATACAGTAGCATTTGCTTTAACTGCTTAAACTAACATCCATCTTCCCTCGAACTCCCTTCCCCTCCGCCCGGCCGCATTGCTTGGGTATAATAAGGCTGTGGAAGAGGACGTTTTCAGTGACTATGTCACTGAGACGGCCCAGGCTGGTCTGGATCCGACCGCTGCCCCGGAGGCCGTGCTGCCCAGCGGCACCGCCGACCCCGTCGGAGTGGACGCGTATGACTTTAAGGAGTATGATCTTAAGGAATATGATGTGACTGGGCTTGACAAAAATCAGTATGAGTACGGGGCGTATGATGAGTTTGGCAATGCGGCTCCGAACCCTACGTCCACTTATGAGGACAGTTTTGGGGCCGCCGAAACCGACATCGATCAAACAGAAGTGACGGACGTAAGTATGACTCTCCTTCAAAATGAGGGTGTCATCCAGCAATCGGGAGTGTTGGATGTGGGATTCTGGCATGCATTGTTGGCTTCATAGTGCACCGTTTTGCATGGGGTCCATCCATTTTTCTGTTCAGTGCGTTTGTCATCACTAATCTCTCTCCACTGGATGTCATTAGCATGTTTTGAAGCATACAGACCACTGCACTGTTCCTCTCCCTCCCAATTCTGTGTATGCTATAGATCACAATGATTCACAGATCACTTACATTCACGCTCTCATACCTGAGACTCATGGAGCTGCTGTAGATTAAACTCCCTGTCAGCACCCTATCACCCATATTGCCCCGGGATACAGCAATTACCCCATACCACAGACCCAGCTGTCTGTTCAGACACACCCTTCTCCACCTCCTCCTCCTAAAGAAGCTCATACTTCCCCTCTGTCAAAACACTCCCATACCCGTATCTTACAGGCCACATGAGCAAAGGTTTGATGGCATCAGATCCTGCCTATTATAATGCTCCCCTCAGGTTAATCTCAGAGAATTTTGTTTTTATATATATACGAATGCTATATACGAATATAGCATCTTTCCTTTAGTATGTCTACCTCATACACTCAGCACTCTACACTAGCACTAACCTTAATTATCTATCTATCTATCTATCTATCTATCTTTCTATCTATCTATCTATCTATCTATCTATCTATCTATCTATCTATCTATCTATCTATCTATCTATCTATCTATCTATCTATCTATCTATCTATCTATCTATCTATCTATCTATCTATCTATCTATCTATCTATCTATCTATCCTTTGTTCTATCTGTCGTTCTATCCATCCATTGTTCTATCTGTCATATTTAACCTGTCTTGTTTGCAGGGTGGAGCTGCTGCTCTGGGGCAGAAAGGAGAGAAAGGAGAGCCTGCAGTGATTGAGCCAGTGAGTAAGAGGGCAATTCTGGACATTCCTCATCACAATATTACAGTTTATCTCAATCGCTTTTGCATATTTTTCGAAAAGGATTTCCCCGTCTGTGACGGATTTTTTGCGGAGTTTTGTTGCAAAACAAAAAGTGGTGTTTTTTTAATGAAACTTGCCCACGTTCAATACAAATCAAAGAATGTATAAAACTATGGGCCAGTGTCCGTGACGTCACCCGTAGGTTTCTGAAGAGCATTTCTGAAGCCCAAAGTGGGCAAAGAGGGCGGGACATGGGCGGAGCTGAGGTGACGTGATGGCTAACAGACAGCAGACAAACGGCAATCCCCACAAGTGGCTGTGCCCTTAAAAGTCCACTGAAATTTTAAGTTTTTTAGCTTTTAGTATGACTGTGTTAGTCTTAAAGTTATGAATAAGCTGTTATGTTCCAAAACTATGACAAAATTTGCATTTAGGAGATATAAGCATTCAAAATTGACAGTCTCCCACTCCTGTTAAAATGAATCTCAGATTTTGGTGACGTCATCGCAGACTTCACTTTCTCGTCAAATGTTCTGTCCAATCCAAAATGCTCTCTAGAATCTGAAGCCCGCCCCCTCCACTGCTGAAGCTGCGGCTGAAATCGGTCAGTTGTTAACACACATTTACTAATTTCTACATGGTGAAAGGCACATAGCACACTATATATGTGATAGGAAACGATTCAGTGTAAATATACTTTAATTTGAGGCAAATGAAGTCTGTTTTCACGTTAGTTTCAGGCACCGCAGCAGCACACACACCAACGGCTCTGGTCTAAATTTAGACTACAGAAACGAGAGCGCAGCGGGGATCATATGTGCGAGTCCGTGCAGACAACAAACATATCGTCCTATTTGAATTCTGGACAGAATGCTGCATTTCAAAGTGATATGGAGGAGATTATGGTGGTAAACAGTATTAGAGGAAACTGGCTTTACCAAACAGAAAGGTCCGCTCTTGCGCTCTAGTCAAACAGTATATTAACAAAACGCTATTGGCTGTTTCAAAAAAGGGGAGGAGCTGCTAACAGCTGGAGCCGTTTCAGGGGAATGCGGTGCGTTTCAAGGCACTTCAGTGGGCCTTTAATTATGCGGAACTTTAAGGCTTACTGTAATATAATTTAAAGGTATAATGAACTGGCTTTTTTTAAACTGTTGTATGAGGTCAACTAATGACGTCTGTGTGGTTTTTACATTTAAAAACATCATAACTAATAAGTAATAGGCTATTTTATATGCTGGTTTTGAGGCTCTCTCCTGAACGCTGGGTTTTGATGGGCGTGACGCACTGGAGACTTGGAAGTAAACGCCCACGGCTAGGATTGGATAAGATTTGCATATTTAATGAGCTTCAGCTCCTGTCATATCTATGCCCCTGTCAGTTCAGTTCACATGAGGGAAGGGTTGTTTTAAGAGCGGCAACCGGAAGTATTCAAGTACGTCTTTATCAAACAAACAAAATGATTTATTTCTCATCCACCCGCGATTGATTGGACTATTAATTTTGTATAACATAGCCCGCATGATCGTTTGATATAAGCGTGAACCGCGAGCACAGACATACACGTGCGCGAACGCGCCCTTCAAATGTCAAGTCGAGAGAGAGAGAGAACAGCAGAACAACAAAGGAATATTAGGAGATTCATTGGCCTGTCGACGCGATTCCGTTTCACAGCCCTAGATGGGAAGTTGGGCTTTCCAAACCCTGGCACATATGTGTCTGAGTCCAGCGTTCTAAAGATATGTTCTGTTAGACACGTATACATAAGCAAAATGATCTATAACAATGCAATACTATTACATATAAAAACAGCTTTTACTCACATAAGTGTGTTGCAACATTCCTTCTGTAGATCCAATATAAAAGAAATAGCGTTGTGAGATTTGTTTACAAATGATCCCGCAGTGAAATGAAGTGAACACCATTTCTTCCCTACGTCAGCTGGAACGTAATAAATAAAATGCAGCGACTGTGTTCTTCCACAACCAGGAATAGTACAATATCTTGCTATCTTCTTCGGCATGTTTATTGCTGCTGGCTAGCGTGATCTGATGAGTCAGTGTGCGGGGCTACAGAATTACACGTGCTTATTATTCTGTTGAGGCGATGTTTCGTCAGACGATGACGTCAAGATGCGAACATGACCGTTTTCTGGGTCTGGTGTCTATAAAAAAATTTCTTTGACTAAAAAGGACATTTTCAGCTCTGAAACTTAAAGGAGGGGTCTATGAGATTGACACTTTTTGAAGTTTGTCTCTAGTGGCCTGTCAATGAATTGCAGTTTAAGTCACTTTCATGTTGGATTCAAGAAAGCGGTTGATAAAAGTGCATGAAGCTAGCAGAGGTGGACAGTATTGAAGTATTTTTACTTTCCAGGTAATTTTGTTTTTCAAGTATATACTTAATCAGTGTTCTCATTTGGAAAACTTTTACTTCACAACATTCCACTTTGTACAGCAATAAATTTCATATTGAATATCATTTTATACTTAATTACATTAAAAATGTAGTACTGTATACTTTTACTCAAGTAAAAGTATTCAAAGTATTACTTGAGTACAAGTAAGAAAGTACTAAATGTTTAATGTAATTAAGTATTAAAGGTAAGAAAACATATAATGTAGTGCATTTAAAAGTATTACATTATATATTATGATTTGGAATGCAGTGAAGTAAAAGTTTTCCAAAGAAAAGTACTGATAAATGATATACTTAAAAATGTACTTGAGTAGAAAGTAAAAATACTCCACTACTGTCCACCTCTGGAAGCTGAATAAAATGTTTTTGTTTAAAAGTAAGGTTCTCTTCTTTCTTTTGATATATTACATGTTCAGATATTCATACAACAAAATATTCTAGGGGTAATGATTGTCAACTTTTTTCAAAAACGCTGGCGGGAAAGAGTTAAAATTAGTTTAACTGTTACAACTGTTTGCTGGAACATAAGAACTCTTATGTCTCATGTCTGCAGAAGTAGTATCTCACAAAACATCTTTCAAAATCTAATGTCTTGTGTCTGTAAATAGGGATAAAGATTGGGATTCCTATTTTATTACAATGGCGGGCCTTTTTTTTTGGCCAATTTAGCAGATATCACACATTCCTTGTCAGATATTAATGGAATATACATAAACGTCAGACAGATTTTGATAACGGAATGGATAATTTTGCATGTGGTGGCTCACACGATTGTTTAGAAGTTGTGAAGAGTGACCATTTCACTGAGCATCAACTCATCGATTTTAATAATCAAGCCTTGTGCATTTAGCTATTGGGCAAATTGTAGACAATAGTACTTACTATTTTGCTCACATCTGCCAAAACAGTTGCAAATTACTTTAATAAGACATTAAAATCTGATGTGAACAAGAAAATAATTGTTCGGGGATCTGTTTTGAAAAAAACTAATCTAATTTTAGAAATGAGCCAAAGTAAATGAACATTCATTTATTATTTTGATGTTGCAATCTGGTCAGTTTTTGATTGTAATTCTGCTTTTGTTGTCTGATTTATAGGGAATGCTGATTGAGGGACCCTCAGGACCACCTGGGCCTGCTGTAAGTTGCTTCCATTTTTTTTTACTGTAACAGTTATAATATGTAATATTCATCTAATGTGTTCTAGCTTTATGAACAACATTATTGTCTAAAATCCTATGGTAATTTGGTTATCCTTGTGATCTCATTATTGGTCTGTTTATTTCCATTTTCTTTTTGCCTTTAGGGACTTCCAGGCCCTCCAGGTTTACAAGGCCCTCCTGGTTCGGCCGGAGATCCTGGTGACAGGGTAAGAATTTGTTCCAGTCTCCAAATCCTGGCTATGTTTACATATGATGATCACAGATATTTTTAGGGTTAGTTAAGGTTTAGGTCTCAAAGTTTTTTCTATCATATTTTAGCTTTTGTTTTATGGAATTTGTCATTGACAAGAATTGAGGCTCTGATTAAGTGAACAGATATAACACAGAGGGAAAAACGTAAGCCTGAATGGGGTGTACTGCAGACTAAACAAGGAAGACAGAAAAACAAGTCTCTCTGTAGTAAACTGCAAAGACCCATGTGTCAGTAAACAGTACATGCTAATTTATTCTGAACAGGGTCATGGCAGATTCCTGACCCTAAGGGCACATTTACACCCTCTCTGACACGTTTAGTTTTCAGATGTGAAACTCTGAGCAGCTTTATTTAGAAACACAGATTAGACCAAGATAGGAATAGTTAACTGCCATAGACCTAGTCATTGTTCAGTGGGCAAATCGGGATGATTAAATGTAGCACAATTCTCAACCTCAGTCTTTTTGTATGCAAAATCCACCCATTGCTCACAATCTTAAACTGTTTGAGAATAATTATCATTAGGAATTCCCAAACCAACTCCAAAGCTGGCAGTCTGGCAGTCTGATGTTAGTTTTGTGTTGTTGGTATTGCACGTCTACGTAAAAACACTCTCTAACGTAGCACACACACACACACGAATGCTAATGATGAAACTAAATGACTCACTTGCATCACAATATCCTTCAGTTGTAGACAGATGCAGTTAGCAGTTTACAAGTAGCCTAAAAATGAAGGAAATAGGATTCAAATAGAGGATGTGTAAACTACTAAAAGTAAATGTGCATATCAACAAAATGTGAGACTGAATTGAACATTATGTAGGTCTTGAGTACTTCCTGTTAACGACTTTGTCTATCGTGCAAAAAACAAACTAAAGGCCGGTTCACACAGAATTTTGCTGTTAAAAATGTAAGACATATTTTGCCAAGTAAGACATGTTCCTGGATCAACATATTTAGTTGATCCTGGAACAACATTCATGTTTGAAATTTTAGTCCTAACCCTGTCCCCACCCCTAAACCTAAACCTAAACATAAACATAACTTCTCTCTAAAATCAGAGGGAAGAAGGTGCATAACACTAATAAAAGCACCAAACCATGCACTGTAAATAATATTTTAAAAAATAAGTTACCTGGTTGCCTTAATTTTGAGTTCATTGAAATTAAAAAAATGTTGTTAATACAATGAACAATTTTGAGAATCAACAACCTTTATTCAAATATTATTAAAAGATTGTGTAAGCATATTGGGTAATTGTGTGTGTTTTATTTGTGATGATGTGATACAATAATATTTTGAGTTTCTATTTATTGAAACAATTTCCTTCATTGTATCAACTCAACTTTTTTTATTTCAATAAACTCAAAATGTTATGGCAACCAGGTTACTTACTTTTTTAAGTTTAACCAACAATATTTTTTTTACAGTGTAGTTGTAAGCCTAAACTTGACATTAACTCTAAACCCTCAAATCTGATTGGTTTAATGGAATATTATTCCAGGATCAACCAAGAGGCTGATTCTGGAACATGTACTTGGTGAAATCACATTTACCAACATGGTCAATGAAATGAAAAAAGTGCAAGGTCTAAGACTAGTCTTTTAACTTGAGCACCCCATTTTAGAATGCCATATCTTGAGACGCTGCAAAAGACGTCCCTCTAGTGCGTGTTTACATTGAAAACAATGGAAAAGTAGCACAATGGAATGGAAAACTACATTTTGTGTCAACAGAATATTAAAATGACTTGCAAATTTCTTTCTTTAGTGTTATTTAACATCTGCCCGAGCTAAACCTGTAGCAAAAATAAAACATTGTGGTAGTTTGTTGTAATTGGATGTGGTGGAGAGAACATGGAACCACCTGGACGGGGATATGAAGCGTCGATTAGGCAAACATAATTGTTACACACCTTTGTTCATGAGCTAGAAAATGAAACCAAACAGTATCTTTAAAATGGGCAACTTCACTTAAGGGGAATAGAAGTGAGAGGTTTCTCTCTATTGCTGTTTGATCTTCCTCCCTTTCTCATTCCTGTCTTAGCATTTTCTTACCTTAGTGTTGACATGTCATGAAGTGTCAAGTTACTGATTTATCCTCTCTCTCTCTCTCTCTCTCTCTCTCTCTCTCTCTCTCTCTCTCTCTCTCTCTCTCTCTCTCTCTCTCTCTCTCTCTCTCTCTCTCTCTCTCTCTCTCTCTCTCTCTCTCTCTCTCTCGCTCTCTCGCTCTCTCTCTCCACTTCCTCAGGGTCCTCCCGGCCGTGCTGGTCTTCCCGGAGCGGATGGCATGCCAGGCCCCCCTGGTACTATGCTGATGTTGCCAGTAAGACCCCCAAGTCAGCCAAAACACTGCAAATTTGTCCAGCTTCTGCTGCACAACAGTTTCATGCATGTTTTCAGCAGTAAAAAAAAAACATACTTATTTAGAATATAGGATAGTGTAGTAGTTTTAAAAAGAATTAACCCATCTCATAATGAAATATTCACTTTGCTGCTTTTTCGTACGCAAGTTGAAAATCATGATGATATAAACAGTGACTATTATTTATATATATATATATATATATATATATATATATATATATATATATATATATATATATATATATATATTGTAAATATTGTTGTTGTACATCTACAGTAAATGCAAATTAAGTATTGATGAAGCATCTTTATATATTTGATTGACTTAGTATGAAGAGTATAGTATGTATGAGTATATGAGTATAATATGAAGAGTTAAACATTATGATACATAAATATAATTAATGAACGCATGCATACTTCATTTTAGAATAATAGTTTAGTAATACTATTTTTATATATAAATGTGTATGTTAATAGTAGATTTTAAAATATATTAAAAAAATCAAAACCCTAATTAAATAATAAAAATTTAGCTTATCGCATTTGATTAACCTTAAATGAATAATACGTTTTAGTATAAAGTACATATATATGAAAATAATGTCTGCATACTTCACTTCTTGTTGAGTAGTTTTCAAAAGTATTGAAAATACAAAATATTCATAATGTTGCTTTTCGTGTTTGATTGACTTAAATATTCCTAGTATAGTATATGAGGGTGTGAAATGTTTTTCTAAAGAAAAATTATCATTAATACTCTGCTCGCATTTGACAGTTCCGTTTTGGCGGTGATGGGGAAAAGGGTCCGGTGGTGTCAGCTCAGGAGGCCCAGGCTCAGGCCATTCTCTCCCAGGCCAGGGTGAGTATGAGACCAAGGCCAGGCGAGCAGAAGTAAAGGGCCAAATGGCCCCAGAGCTTCAGCCAGCTGTTTGCTAAGGGGGGAGGTGGGGGACTCTTGTCTGTTTGTAGGGAAGAGGTGGAGCGATAGGTCACAGGGTGGGGAGGGGATTTGCTCCGGCCTTGTTTGTGCTAAAACAAGAGTGAAACGGAGCAGTACAGGCTGCTTTGACTCACGCGGTGAGACTAGTTAAAAATACTAGTAAGGTTCACGACCTGCAGGAGGGCGACCCTGACAGGTGTTGCAGATTAGTGTGTGAGTGCTCAGATCTGTCCTTGACAAATGCTGACACGGCCCCAGCGCCTTTGTCTAAAGAAAGTAGATGTTCGCCAGTCACAGTGCCCGACTGATGATTTTGCCGATTTTGATTTTTTTTTTTTGGTTTGTGTCCCCAGCTCGCCATGAGAGGTCCATCAGGTCCAATGGGTCTCACTGGAAGATCTGGCCCAGTGGTGAGTTTCAATGACCCCATGACCTCTGCAGAAGTCCCATCCAATCAGCTTGCGAATGGCACTTTGACTGACTGAAAATCTAAGCAATGCAATGTAATGAGTCAAAGCTCATCACCATTATTTATGTACAAAACACATCACTGTCCCATTCGTTACAGCCCTGATGATTTCCCAAAAAATAATACCAGTATGCTAAATTTAAAAATATCAATAAATCTTTCAATCGCATACTTTTTTCAGTTTATGAAAATAATATATCAACTTTAAAAAAAGAAGTCAAATGTCAAAAATGTTGTGTTGAGTTGTTATAGTTTTAATGGTAAAAACAAGTATTCAAAATAAGTAATATTATTTACAATCTGGAAAAGAGTCGCAAATATATTCAAATACTTTATTGTAAAGAACTTCAGATTAACCCAAGTTTATAAATAAGCTTTTTTTTTCATGAAATTTGTAATCGAATGTCCCTGTTTGGTGTAGTAAAACATGTTTGCATTTTCTTCTGTCATTAGCCATAATTCTTGATCAGGATTAGGCATAAAATAATGTCATATATGTGAAAATGTGCTGAGAATATAACAAATGGTTCTAACCTTGGTCGGAGGAAAATGGGAATCATATCTTTGTGGCAGTTTGTGGCAAGTCTTCACCTTACAAAAGGTTGTCAAAAGCAAAAATGGTCTGAAATGCATGTCATATTTTGTGAAATGTGTAACGTGCAAGAGCACCAAGTATTGGATTTTCAAATTCTCAGATAAAAATAAAACTGATCATCCCACTGAAATTTCAGCACAATATATTTGATTCTACTTATTCTATGAGTTGAGAGGTAAGGTAACCAGATTACTGAACTCCCTGACCTTTTGAAACACGATGGGCAAGAGAACTCAAGCATAACCACTTCAGGTGAGAAATGATCCTGCTTAGAACAAAACTAATAGCAAAAAACCTCAAATAAGCATGAAAACCAAAACCATGTCATGTTATACTTATCCTGTGTAATTGACTGAGCCGGAATCAATGAGACTTTGAAATCACTATCTATATTTAAGAAAAGAACACAGCAACCGTGTAATGGCTAGTTGCGAATCCTCAGATGTCTTTTAAAAAGCAGACAAATGTGAATCTTTGAGCTTCCAAATTATTCTCTATGGCAGAGTAGCATTTTAGGAATAAATGCAAATCCGAACTCTTAAATTAACTTTAAAAAAAACACAACCTAGGGACTGTCTGTCTGGGATAGCAGCCATTTTGAAATCATCAGTTTCTCAATTGCATGTGGTGCTAAAAACAGCAGAACTCCCTAAAATATAGCCCTCAAAACAAATATGTCAACTACTTTAACTTTGTACTTTTATTCTGGGCTTACTCTAGGAGAGGGAAGAAAAGAACAATTAGGAATTATATTTGGTGTGAAAGATTGCCACCTGCTGTTTGATTGTTTATAGTGCAGGCATTTCCATCTTTCTGGAATGGTGTTAAAAATGAGTTGGTTTGGTCTAGTCTTGGACTAATGCATCTCTCTCTGGTGTCAAACACCTTCAGGGCCTTCCCGGTGCTCCTGGACTGAAGGGAGAGAGTGGAGACCCTGGTCCTCAGGTAAGACACAACATTGCTCACCACTCGAGGTCATCCTATCACATAACACATAATATTACATAACTACCTAAATACTTATCTAAACAATCATGTATTTTCCCACCTTAGGGTCCAAGGGGTATCCAAGGCCCACCAGGGCAAATGGGAAAACCTGGCAAGAGAGTGAGAGATTTTTCTTTATCTTTCACACGCATATACATTTCATGAATAAGCAATATTTTGCTTATTATATATATATATATATATATATATATATATATATATATATATATATATATATATATATATATAATGGTTCCCAATAGTCATATCATCTCTAATCTCTGTGACAGGGGCGTGCTGGAGCTGATGGGGCCCGTGGTATGCCTGGAGAATCTGGATCTAAGGTACATGAAATATTCTCACGCATTATATATATATATATATATATATATATATATATATATATATATATATATATATATATATATATATATATATATATATATATATATATATATACACACACACACATAAATAGTATACATAAATATATTTATCTGTATATATTATAAATATATTATATATATACATACGCACACACATAAATAGTATACATAAATATATTTATCTGGTCTTCTTCACAGGGTGACAGAGGTTTTGACGGCCTTCCAGGTCTGCCTGGTGAGAAGGGACACAGGGTGAGTATGAACATATGAACATACAGAGCAACTCAATAGACAAATACAGTAAACTGAGAGTAAATGATCAGGGTTGTATAGAGGGGGTTGTAAAAAGTAAACGAAAAGGTTCACAACAATAGTCCAGCTTTTGCTAATTGCTGTATTATCTCTTAGGTGCAAGATTTTAGAAAGAAAATATGGTAACTATGTATGTTGTGTTAAAATAAAATCTGAAGAAAATATATATATATAAACAAAATTGCATATATTGATTGCCACAAACAAGTCTGTTTCTTTCATATTCCGTTATCTCTTCTCAGGCTTTGATTTAGCAAAATGATGTGCTTAAAAGACATTCATTCATAAGCTGAATTCTGAATGATTATTCAGCCCAATTCGTTTAAAACTTCTATTTTTTTTTTGTAATTTCCCATCTTTCCCTATAATTGTTCTAACTTGCTTCCAAACAGTCATATTAAATGGCTTATTTTATCTTCTATTAGTATTTTGCGTAATAATATCAGAATGCTATTGATTAGAAAACTGTATATTTCTGTGCAATAACTGTCAATGGCATGTTTTTTGGCTACTAAAAGTAAAATTAATAGTTATTAAGGTACATGAATGCAACACAATTGAATAATTCATCATTATTTCCACCTGCAAACTAAAAATTGTTACAATCCGTATTTTCACCTTTATAATAAATATATGATACTGAGAAAAAGAGCTTCCTACTAAGGAAACCCTACAGTAGGGTTTTTCCAGCCTGTTCCCATCTCATCAAAGGTAATAATTACAGGATCCAAAATGGCTCCCTAGATCACTTGAAAGCAAAGGTGAAAAGATTATATATCAAGTTAGATGTAATAAAGTTTGGCGCTTCTTGTCTGTCTCTTTCTGACAGGGTGAGAATGGTCCTCCCGGTCCCCCTGGACCTACCGGAGAGGACGGACCAAGAGTAAGTGCTTTTCTGAATCACCTGAAGAACAAAAACTAAACTACCTTTTTATGATTTCATTGGTTCAGTCGTTATAATCATATTCACTTCCTCCTCTACAGGGAGAAGATGGAGAGATTGGACCAAGAGGACTTGCTGGTGAGAGCGTAAGTGTCCTTTTTTTTGAAGAAGAAGAAGATGAACAAATGCTTTATTTGTAGTTTGCCACCAGGGGGCAGTGACACCCAACAGCCTAATATGACTCTTATTAAAATTCAGATGAGAATACTTGCTCTTTTTAATCAGAAGCTTTCCATCTCTTTTTATCTCAGGGGCCGCGAGGTCTGCTCGGCCCTCGAGGTCCTCCTGGACCTCCTGGACAACCTGTAAGTGAATGAACTTTAAATTTATAATCTTGTGGATCTGATGCTTATTGCTCACTTCTAATCTTCCACAATTGATTCTGTAGGGCATTGCTGGTGTTGATGGACCACAGGGTCCCAAAGGAAACATGGTAAGAGACATGGATCTTGTAAACCTGGCATTTTGTAGATCAAATCAGAGTTGCAGATGCTGATAATACTTGTTGAGAGTAAATCTCTTTGGGTTTTGAATGTGTTTTGGCCTTGATGTATCTACAGGCCAAAAGCATTTCTCACTGAATAAACCCTGTGTAACAAAATAGTTCTGCATTTAGCGTATCAAATCCGAAACATCTTATGTTTTTCGGAACCAAATTATGACTAATGTAAACAACTAACTCGGGATAAATGCTAAGTTATGACCCCATAGAAATATTCAAGAGCTTTTTTCAGAACTAAACTGATTTGCCATGAAAAAGAAGCTACTCTGATAGCAGCTAACTAGTATAGTAACTAAACACACCTTAAACATTCAGGTGAACGTACTGTCACATATGAATATAGTTTAATCATAATGCAGTACTAGAATTATCCCAGCTAACAGGGAGCGTTTTTAATTTTTGAGAAAAAGGTTCTTTCAAAGCTATAAGCAAACATTATATGGTCTTTAATAATTCATTTTTTAATTTTATTTTTATGAAATGTTTTAGATGGGCGCTCATCTGATGTATTTCAGATGTTTCAGGAAGTAACATTCCCATAATGTTCGCAAAACGATTTAATGGAATGTTCCCTCAATGCTTTTAACACATTTAAAAAAATGGAGGTTTTGACGTTCAGAGAACTTTCGGAAATAACTTTTTTTTAATGTTTTTCATAACATATAGCAAAATGTTCTTAAAACATATCCTATTTGTTAGCTGGGCTGAAGCTTACATGGTATAATAGCCTGCCAGCTCTAACATTAATAATTAATAATAATAATTTTGTCAGCATCATGTTCACCGTATAAACATTTTAGCATCATATGTGCATCAGCAAATAAAGCACATATGTCAATTTACACACAAAAAAACTTAGAACATTTCTGGATTTGACATATTCAGGGTACAGTTGATGCAATCCGTCTTTTTCTGTTGAACAGGGACCCCAGGGAGAGCCGGGCCCTCCGGGACAGCAGGGAATCCCAGGAACACAGGTGAGAACACACACACTTCAGACACATAACCTTGCAGGTTTTACTGCAAGGTTTTATCTGGTTTGGCTGACTTTGGATCAAGCAATCCCGTGTCACGTACATGGCAATTTTCTTCTTTTAATTTTGCTCCCAAGGAAATGTCATCGAAATTAATAAAATCTTAAAGGTCATTAAAAGTCTATTTTTAGTTATGCTAAATTCTGAATTATATCTCTAGTGCAATCACTTTTTGCAATCAATATTTTGGAAGGAAAATTAAATTAAATGTTAAATTTAAAGCTAAATAATTAAAAGTGCGTGTGCGTGTGCATGTGCGTGTGTGTGTGTGTGTGTGTGTATATATATATGTGTGTGTGTGTGTGTGTGTGTGTGTATGTATGTATATAATAGTATATAGAAAATAAATGAATCAATCAATCAACTTTATTTATATAGCGCTTTTACAATGACGATTGTTTCAAAGCAGCTTCACAGTGTTAAACAAGACAATATTGCAATAAAATATGTATTATTAAATATAATACATATGTTTTATTAAATATTGAAATAAGTATATAAAATACATATTTCATTAAATCATTATACACTAAATTACATGTATGAATTGCCACAAACATGCTAGTTTCGTCATATTTCATTCTATCTACATTTTTTTTTTAAATTGCCGTAGAACACTGAACCTGAAATTAAGTATTTTCTCGTAAAATGCACTGTAGTGTTTTATTTACAGCTTCGAAAAACTTTTACAGTGATTTCACAGTAATGGCTTTGATTTTGCTAAATTACGGGATGAATTCTGAATTATTATTCAGCCCAATGGTGGAATCTTCATGGATCTTCAATTTTTTATTTGTTATTTTTGGTCATTTCTCATCCCTCCATAATTTTTCAATCTTACTTCCGAACTGCTTTGTCGCACGGAATCTCAGAGGGCACTGTGAAATGATCTGAAATATTTCTGTAAGCCTCTGCTTGGGCCCAGAGGAAGTGTGCAGCTGAAAGCGTCTCATTCATAACGCCCCACCTGCAGCGGTCGAATCAGAGCAGTGAGCTCAAATTTCCCTGGAGTGAACCCCTGGTCAGCACACACACTCTTACATTCACAAATACACAGAATCAGACACTGTAAACACATACGGTAATCACGTGAGTACGCGCACACACTTCAAGCACACTGTGCAAACACGAATGACCCTGCCAACACCACCACAGGGACAATACAATACGTCTATTATTATTGGGTGTAAGTCATCAGATATGACTCTTCTCTACCACACACCTATCCCTCTACCCCCCCCCCCCCCCCCGCCCTGCTGCCATGGCAACAAAGCTTGACGTTTGCTGTCTATTTTCTGTTGTACAGGGTCTTCCAGGTCCACAAGGCCCTATCGGTCCGCCTGGAGAAAAAGTAAGTCTTCCTTAGATTTTATGCATAGAATTCTCAGGAGAACAGAATGAGAGCAGAAAGAAAGAGTGTCCAACATATCATGGTGATATAAAGCTTTAGATAATATTGTTGGGTCTTTATCCCTTATATTTGTATGCCTTGCTCCTTTGCGTTGGATAAATGTATATATGCAAATATTAAATTGAGCTTCAGTGCAGGATAGATGTGATTTAATCTCAAAACATCATTGGAACATGCATTCATTTTCGAGCGTACCTCCTTTTTCATAAGACAGCTGGTTCATTATTCAGTGCGTGTTGTTTCCTGTAGGGCATCTGTGGTCTGAGAAATCCTTCTTAATCTAATCGAAGTTATTTTTCTCTGTCTCTTCATACAGGGTCCTCAGGGAAGGTCTGGTTTGCCTGGATTGCCTGGCGCAGATGGACCTCCTGTAAGTATCATTGATGCTGATATATCAAGTTATTCATGTCTACTAAACTACTGATTGAAATACATTTCAGGGTATCATTATCATGATTTAGATTTAACTGATTCTTTATCTTTATACGCATTTCGCATACTAACATGCTCCATATTGTTAATATAGAAGCAGCATCATTTTCGGGGAACGTTACTTTTATTTTTATTTGTTATTTATTTAGTTTATTTTAAAAGTAATTTGCTACAATATTGCATTCCTTTCTAAAAAAGTAACTAACTGTGTTACTTAGTTACATGGAAAGTAATGTGTTACTGTTGTGCTGTCAATCAGTTACAATTTTATTTTTTTTAAACGATTAACTAAAGTTTTCAATATATGTTTATATAATAATTTCACATTTAGTCTACAAATGAATGTTGAAACAACATAAAGAGTATATTTTAAATATGTGGTCTAAAAGGTAGGAAATATAGGCCTACAGCAATTGAATAAACTATCAAACACTTCACAGTCTTCACTGCATAGTGCATACATTTTAAATTAAATAAAAGATTAATCCTTATTAAACATACAACAGTTCAGTCAAGAGCATTGAGTGATGTTCTCTTTGTCTTTTGTTCTATGATTAACATTATTGTGATTAAGTTTATTGGCTGCTGTCACTTTAAGACCTGCCGAACATGACGTGGATCTGACACACCTCCGATGTCCTCACAGCTCTTTACGGTCATTTAAGGCTTTATTTAACTGACAATGCGGACATTTTGGCAGACTTTTGTGTGTTTTTGTCCATTTAAGCACAAAAGATAACTCAATGTGGCCGCTTGCTGTGTGAAGCGGCATTCTCAGTGCAGCGTCACACAGAGAAGGACATTTACTGACAGCATGCCAGTACAGATTTAAGTTCTTATTTTTGCATCTCACTTGAATGGTTTAATAGCACTGGACTATATGATAGCGCGATCATTTACTGTACAGCAGCCAAAGGATGACTGAAAAAAATGGATGCTTCTGTAACTGCGTGAAACTTTTAACATGTTAAACTGAATCAAATGTATCACATTCATTAAAGGGTTAGTTCACCTAAAAATGAAAATTAGCCCATGATTTACTCACCCTCAAGTCATCCTAGGTGTATAATAGCATATTTCATAGCAGTGACTGTTGCTCTGTTTTTGAAGTCCATAAAAATGCATCTGCCCGTCAAATAACGTGCTGCACACAGCTTTGGGGGTTAATAAAGGCCTTCTGAAGAGAATCAATGCTTTTGTGTAAGAAAAATATCCATTTGTCTTACACAAAACTTTAAAATATAAATTTTTCTTCACACAGCATGCAGCCACATTGAGTTATTTAAAACTTTATAAAGTAAAGTTTCAGCAGATCGCCTTTCTTGGAAAAGTGTTGAAAGTGCCTTCTCGCAGTTCAAGATGCTTAAGCGACTTCTGACCATAGACAGTAAAAGAAATAGACGCAGCGACCCCATAGACTTCAACGGCGAATTGTGAAGTCAATTAGAAGCACTCACTTTCTGATGGCTGAGCGAACTGCGCAGGCTCAGACTGAGCTTGACTACGTAGATGTGACGTGAGCCTCCTGTCTGACAGATGTAGGTCTTCTAGTAGTTGTGGAAAGTGAAATCTGAATCACGTTGTTTAAATGTTTTCTCCCATTGCTTTTGGCTCACTATGGGCTTCTCCCCATTCTTCCCCCTTGACTTTATCAGACTCTATGTCTCCACTTCCCCCCGACCATAGACATAATATACGTAGACGCCCCATAGACTTACGCTGCCTATTGGAGCGGACGTATCAGCGCGGCGCCATCTTGGATGGGTCCCCAATGCGCCGCCCCCCGCATTTATTTCTACTGAGGAAGATGTATTCTCAACTACAATGATCATAACTCCCCGAGTTTTTACCGGATTTTCACACGGTTTGGTTTGTTACAAACTGCAGAGACTTAGTTATGATACAGGACGCTGTCACACATTGAAAAATTCTGCTTTCATGTAGAAAGACTTTGTATTACGAGCTTTAACTAAGACATATGGTAGACTATGACATATTGATAAATGTATAAATGAATGAATTTTATATTTTTTATATAGAAACCAGTTTGATTGTTCATTTGAATTTATTTCTCTCACACACTCACACAGGCATATTGATAAATGTATAAATTTATGAATTTTATATTTTAATAAAGAAACAAGTTTGATTTTTCACTTAGATTTATTTCTCTCTCTCTCACACACACACACACACACACACACACACACACACACACACACACACACACACACACACACACACACACACACACACACACACACACACACACACACACACACACCTTCTGTAACACATACAAGCTCCCATATATACTGTACCAGCTCAGAATTATAATTTTTTTAAAGGCCTAAAGTAAACGTTATAATTCCAGGTCATTCCAGCATTTTACATTACCCTGTCAGGCTTGCAACTGCTGGGGAGCTAAAATTTTGCGTTGTGTTGCAGCCTTACTTTGTGAAATAGGCCTACAGACACCACAAATGACACAAGCATGAAATGATAATGATGTATAAATTGTAAAATAACATAAATTGTTGTTCAATCTTACTTGTGAAATGTAATCCCATGCGATCTGGTATCAATATTGCGTTATTGCAACCGTAAGCTGCATAAAATACAGGCATAATTGCTCGCTGTCCATTGACTCTGAATGCTAGTGTTGAGTGGAAAGACCCAACCAATATGGCGGCGACGCTGGATCACGCTCCAGCACATCATGGGGCGTCTACGTATATGATGTCTATGCCCCCGACTGCCTCATAGACAGTAAAAGATTGCCTGCGAGTGTCTCCTCCTGTCTAAACGGTAATTTCTCAACTGTGCGACAGGGTCGCCTTGGTTATGACGCAATCGTTAGCCTATTTTTACAAAAACAGCTTCTACGGGGCGATAGTGTAAGATACAAGGTAATGGAGCCTTTTATGCATTGTCGTGTTTCTTTAGAAATGGACAAATGGAGTCTTTAAACACCTCAGATGTAAAGTTATTCACTGTCAGAGTGACTCAAAAGAATGGGAGTCAATGGGATGCTAACAGCAGGTGATGGCTTGGTTAGCAATGGCCGCCCCTATGGGTGGAACGCTTTCCGAGTGCTAGCTTACCCCCTTGCTTCTGACGAGCGCGTGCGTACCTGTTAGCGTAAGCCTTTGAAAATGCAGAGGCACTTTTTCGTTACATTGAATACAGAAGGCTATTGGCCAAAACTTTACTTTATAAATTTTTAAATATGATATTTTTCTTACACAAACGCATCGATTCGCTTCAGAAGGCCTTTATTAACCCCCAGAGCCGTGTGGAGCATTTTATTTGACGAACAGAGGGATTTTTTAACTTCAAAAACAGAGCAACAATTACTGCTATTATAAAGCTTGGATTAGCAAGGATTTTTTTTTTTATATAACTCCAATTTTATTTATCTGAAAAAAGAATGTCATATGCAAATATGTAGTAAATCGCCTAGGTGCATTGAGTTTTGGGTGAACGATCCCTTTAACACGGTCATTTTGACAGCCCTAGTTATGCTACTAACTAGTTTATGTTACTTTTTCTAATCTGGGCTGGGCTTGCTTGTTTGTTTTTTAATAAGACACATAAAAAGTTCCCTTTTTGGCAAATGTAAACTCTTTCACACCCGAAAGTCAATTGAATAAGCCTCAGGCTAAAGGGAATGCAAATTCATGCCTGTACAGTGGAGGGCGCCGCTCAAACAAACCTTTCAGCTGTGCTACCTTTCTGGTTTGCTGAAGAATAGGACACATGAGAAGAAAGTTCAACACTTCATTTGGAGGAATACTGAATCTGTTTTTGTGCTTGTGACATGAGTAAAAGCATGTTTACATTTAGTCTAAAACTTCAACAACCATCATGTCCACACAGTCCACAAAACACATCTGCATTTACTCCTGATTTCTGTCAACATGGCGTCAGGAGAGCTGTCGGTCAATAAATGGGAACGGAAAGTACTTAGTACTCAATAGTAATTCAGATAGTCAGACACTAAACAGTTGGTTATGTCTCTCATTTGTCACTATAATAAACACCTTTCTTTATTCTACAGGGACATCCTGGTAAAGAGGGTCCACCTGGAGAGAAAGGAGCTTTGGTAAGCAAGCAAGCACAATTTTAGTATTTACACTGAATATGTCTTAATCTTAGCTATCAGACCAGTAAAACAGCCACATACACACAAAAATGAACAAATAATATATGTGTGTGTGTGTATATATATATATAACTGCCATTTTTTACATTATACATTTAATCTCAATTAGTTTGAATGTTTAAATCAATTTCAGATTAAGAAGTCAGTTTTTGATCAGTGTGTTTAGCTATAAACCTCTTGCAAGGTTACTTCAGCCACAGATTCCTCACCACACACATTTAATAATTTTTCAATGTTGTCATTTTCAGGGCCAGCCTGGTCCCCAGGGCCCCATCGGCTATCCTGGCCCTCGCGGTGTGAAGGTAAAGCGTGTTTTGTGTTTGATAAAGATTTATTGGTGTGCGATCAGTTTGTGAGATTTGCTTGATTGCATGCTCTCCGTCTTACAGGGTGCTGACGGCGTTCGTGGTCTGAAGGGAGGCAAAGGAGAGAAGGTATGCATAAATCTACATCTTTTCTGAGCGAAGATACAGAGAAAGTGTCCACACTATGGTGCACCCTTAGCTTGACGTTATAACTTGTACTAAGAATCACTGCAATGACATGCTGGTCAGTAAATCTGCATATAAAGAGTCCATTAGCTACTATATATTCTGTGCACTTGAACATCACATCATAAGTGCTGTTTAATCATGCAGAGAGAGTGTCATAACACTTATTCAAGACACAAAATCACTCCATCACCATTAAGTATGCCCAGATCCACGTAAACCTCTTCTTTTTCCCTTTTCAAAAACCATTAAAACATTTTGAAATGATTGCTAATCAGATTGCAGTCTCAAATGTTTGAGAATGATACTCAATTGACGGTGGGATTGCAGTGCAATCATAACAAAACTGAATATCTAGCAGTGTCCATATACACATAAATAAAGCATTAGTTGAGTAACAATACAGGTCACAAAGTTGCATTTTGCAAATGAATGTGAAAGATTCAGACTGTTGCTTAGTGACAGAAAATGAGAATTCAATCATAAATCAACACCAAATGGTAACAATTAGCATAGTTTTAGTCATTAACACACTTGTATTCAAGTGTATTTCAGCTAAAAAGCTCCATATATACAATATTGTACCTGAATAAGAGTCATTGATAGTGTTGCAGTACTGCGTCATTGTCAGCAGATGGAAGTCTAGTGCAACTACAAATAATTAATTGCTGCATTTATATGCAGAAGCTATATCTTCATCAGTATATGTTTTCCATAATGTATTTTTTTCTCATCCTACTTTTCAGGGTGAGGACGGTTTCCCGGGTTTCAAGGGAGACATGGGTCTCAAAGGCGACAGGGTAAATAAACAGCATCCAGCCCATGCTAATTTTACCCTATGAAGGGCTGCAC